>NC_092875.1:231499039-231809515 GCF_028372415.1 Notamacropus eugenii | reverse complement strand
CAATTCAAGATAGACTATAGATATGTAGTTATGCAAAAGACTTCCATAATAGCCATGTTATGAAAGACTAAGTATATGTCCCTCCATCCTATCCTGTCCCCCATTTATTCTATCCTCTCTTTTGTCCTTATCTCTCCCCAAAAGTGTTTACTTGTAATTACTCCCTCCTCCCATTTGCCCTCCTTTCTATGATTCCCCCCCACAGCCCACTTATCCCCTTCTTCCCTAATTTCCTGTAGTGTAAAGTAGATTTTCATCCACATTGAATGTGCATATTATTCCCTCCTTAAGTGAAATGTGATGAGAGTAAGCTTCACTTTTTCCCTCTTATCTTCCCCCTTTTCCCCTCCATTGAAAAAGCTTTTTCTTGCCTCTTTTATGAGAGATAATTTACCCCAATTCCACTTCTCCCATTCTCCTCCCAATATATTCCTCTCTCACCCCTTAATTTTATTTTTTTAAATATGATCCCTTCCTATTCAACTCACCCTGTGCTCTTTATCTGTATGTGTGTGTGCGTGTGTGTGTGTATAATCCCTCCAACTACCCAAATACTGAGAAAAGTTTCAAGAGTTACAAATACTATCTTTCCATGTAGAAATGTAAACAGTTCAACTTCAGTAAGTTTCTTATGATTTCTCTTTCCTGTTTACCTTTTCATACTTCCCTTGATTCTTGTGTTTGAAAGGCAGATTTTCTTTTTAGCTCTGGTCTTTTCATCCAGAATGCTCAAAAGTCTTCTATATTTCATTGAATTACCATTTTTTTCCCAGAAGTACTATACTCAGTTTTGCTGGGTAGCCAATTCTAGATTTTAATCCTAGTTCCTTTGATTTCTGGAATATCATATTCCAAGCCCTTTGATCCCTTAGTGTAGAAGCTGCCAGATCCTGTGTTATCCTGATTGTATTTCTACAATACTTGAATGTTTCTTTCTAGCTGTTTGCAATATTTTCTCCTTGACCTGGGAACTCTGGAATTTGGCTACAATATTCCTAGGAGTTTCGCTTTTTGGATCTCTTTCAAGAGGTGATTGGTGGATTCTTTCAATATGTATTTTGCCCTCTAGAATACCAGGGCAGTTTGCCTTGATAATTGTATGAAAGATGATGTCTAGGCTCTTTTTTTGATCATGGCTTTCATGTAGTTCCATAATTTTTAAATTGTCTCTCCTGGCTCTATTTTCCACATCAGTTGCTTTTCCAATGGGATATTTCACATTATCTTCCATTTTTTTCATTCTTTTGGTTTTGTTTTGCAATTTCTTGGTTTCTCATAAAGTCATTAGCTTCCATCTGCTCCATTCTAATTTTTAAAGAACTATTTTCCTCAGTAAGCTCTTGGACCTCCTTTTCCATTTGGCTAATTCTGCTTTTTAAAGCACTCCTCTCTCTGCACTCATTGCCCTTTTGGACCTGTTTTGTCAGTTGAGTTAGCCTATTTTTAAAGGTGTTATCTTCTTCAACATTTCTTTGGGTCTCGTTTAGCAAGCTGTTGACTCACTTTTCATAACTTTCTTGCGTCGCTCTCATTTCTCTTCCCAACCTTTCCTCCACCTCTTTTACCTGATTTTCAAAATCCTTTTTGAGATTTTCCATGACCTGAGATCATTGCATATTTACTTTGGAGGTTTTGAAAGCCTTGACTTCCTCTGAAGCTATCCATTGTTCTTCCTCATCTGAAAGGATGGAAGAAAATACCTGTTCACCAAGAAAGTAAACTTCTATAGTCTTATTTTTTTTTCCCTTTTTTGGGCATTTTCCCAGCCAGTTATTTGACTTTTGAGTCCTTTGTCAAGAGGAGGGTATGATCTGGGGACCTGTAAGTTCTCAGTTCTTCCAAGGTGGCACAATCTGTGCACTGGTCTGGGAGCAACCAAAAACTTTTCTGCCCAGAATCTTTGAGTAGTAGAATTACCTCTCCACAACTACCTCCAGCTCAGTTATGCCAGCACTCCTCCTCACCCCAGGACTGTGTTCAGGGCTGAGATTCAGATCAGTTACTCAATTCCTCAGGGGCTTTAGGTGGAGGGCAGGGCCACTACTCAGGGCTGAGGTTCAGAGATCAGCGACTGAAGGCTACACAAATGGATGCTGCTGTTGCCACAACTGCTGCAGCTGTTGCTACTGCTGCTACTGCTGGGGGCCAGGGCTAGGGAAGGACCTTGCTCCCTTCTCACCCAGTTGAAAAAGCCCTCTCACTGACCTTTGAAGTTATCTTTGGCATTTGTGGGTTGAGTGATCTGAGAACCCATGCTGCTGCTGGGGATTCTGCCCCTGAGGCCTGTTCCATTCCTGTTCCTCCCTGTGCTGCACAGCCAAGGCTGGGCTGCACTCTTCTCCACATCTGGTGCAATAGACTTTCCTATTGGCCTTCCAGGTTTATCTGGGTTACCTTAGGCTGTAAATCTCTTTCACTCTGTTCTTCTATGGCTTCTGCTGCTCTAGAATTTGTTGAGAGTCATTTTTTACAGGTTTTTTATGGACTGTGGAGGAAGAGCTAGAGTATGTGTGTCTTTCTACTCCACCATCTTGGCTGCACCAAGGTGTTATTTTCTTTAGCATTTTTTTTGGGGGGGGGGGGTCTTCTTTAGCAAGCTGTTGACTTGCTTTTCATGACTTTCTTGCATCACTCTCATTTCTCTTCCCAATTTTTCTTCCATCTCTCTCACTTGATTCTCAAAATCTCTTTTGAACTCTTTATTTTGGAGGTTTTGGATGAAGAAGCCTTGACTTTGATGTCTTCCTCTACCAGTATGCTTTATTCTTCCTCATCCGAAAGGATGGAAGAAAATACCTGCTCACCAAGAAAGTATCCTTCTGTTCTTATTCCCCCCCCCCCTTCCTTTTTGGGCATTTTCCCAGTCAGTTACTTAACTTTTGAGTCCTTTGTCAAGTGGAGGGTATATTCTAGGAACCTATAAGTTCTCAATTCCTCCAAGGTGGCACAATCAAGGGAGAGGAGTTTACTCCTCTCCTGGCCAGCTCTCTGGTCTGGGAGCAACCACAAGCTTTTCTGCCCAGGATCTGCAAGTAAGGTTCTCTCTCCACAACTGCCTTGAAATCTTAAGGGACTCAGTAAGATCAAACTGTTTACCTTTCTCTATGGGAAGATGATACATGCATCTTCTAATAATTTTATCATTATTAGGACAGTTAGAAAAATTCTGGGTGTGACAGTGAGTTGTTTATATTGGGATGAGGTTAAAAAAAGAATAAATAAGAAAGATGGGTAGCCTGGAAAAGAGTAAAGGGAGAGGAAGAGTGGGGAAAATTATCTCACCTATAAATAAGGTGTGAAAGGAATACCTTTTATAACAGGAGAAAATACTGTGTGAAGGTGGTGGTGGTGAGCAATGCTTGAACTTCAGTCACATCTGAATAGGTTCAAAGGGAGAAAATGTATATTCATACTCAATTGGTAATAGAAATCCAACAGGGAAACAGGAGGGGAAGGGATCAGGAAAAGGGTAAATGTTAAGAGAGAGGGCAGATAAAAAAAGACAGTGGTCAGAAATAAAAGAGACTTTAGAGGAGGGACAGGATAAAAAGTGAAAGACAAGGATAAACATAAGAAAATAGGATGGAGGGAAATGTACAATTTGAAATTATAATTGGGAATAGGAACAGGATGAACTCACTCATAAAATAGATATTTTTATATAATAAATATAATAATGTTATAATAATATCATTATTAAATATAATATATAATAAAGTAGATAGCAGAATGGATTAGAAACCCGAATACCACAATATATTGTTTGCAAGAAATATACTTGAAACAGAGAGGCACACACATAGTTAAAATAAAGAGCTGAAACAGAATTTATCACGCTTCAGTTGAAGTAAAAAAAAAAAAAAGGCAGCGGTACAAAGCAAAAGGAAAAATGGACCTATTTAAAAAGGATGAGTAAGGAAACATGCATCTTGCTGAAAGGCACTATAGGCAATGAAGTAATATCAGTACTAAATAAAGATGCAGCAAATGGTACAGCATCTAGATTCTTAAAGGAAAACTTAAATGAATCATGGGAGGAAATAGACAGTAAAACTATACTAAGGAAGAACCTCAACTTTCCCCTCACTGAGCTAGGTAAATCTTAACATAAAATAAATAAGAAAGAAGTCAAGAAGATAAATAGAATCTTAGAAAAGTTAGATATGATAGACTCCTGGAGAAATATTATTGGGTATACAAAAAAATAAACCTTTTCCTCAGTTGTATATGATATCTTCACAAAAGAATTGGCCCTATGTTAGGGCATAAAATCTCACAACTAAATGCAGAATAAAACAGAAATATTAAGCGAATCCTTTAAAAACCCCAAATGCAATAAAACTACATTTAATAAAAGGCCACAGAAGCATAGACTAAAAATTCATTGTTAACTAAATAATCTAATCCTAAAGAATAAGTGAGTCAAAGAACAAATCAAGCAAACCACCAATAACTTCATGAAAGAGAATGGCAACAATGCGACAACATTCTAAAATCTGTGGGATTTAGCTAAATAGTACTTTGGGAAAAAATTATATCACTAAATGTGAATGATATGATATCACCCATAAGTAAAAGAGAGAAAGAGGAGATTAATGAATTGGACATACCACTAAAACAAAAACAAAAAAAAACTAGAAAAAGAACAAATTATAAACTTCCAATTAAATACCAAAATGGAACTCCTAAAAATAAAATAAAAGATTAACATAATTGGAAGCCAAAAAAAACCCAACTAATAAATATAGAAGTTAATTTACACAAAAACAATAAAATAAACTATTGGTTAATTTGATTAAAGAAGGAAGAAAACCAAACTACCAGTATCAAAAATGAAAAGGGTAACTACACCACCAAGAAAGATGAAATCAAAAAAATTATTAGGAATTATTTTGTTTAATTATATGCCAGTAAAACTGATAATCTCAATGATTGGATAAATATTTGCAAAAATATAAACTGTCCACATTAGCAGAAAAAAGAAATAGAATACTTAAATAACTTTATCTTATACAAATAAATTTAAAAAGTCATAAATGAACTACCAAAGAAAAAATCCCGAGGGCCAGATTGATTCACAAAAGAATTCGACCAAACGTTTAAGGAACAATATATCCTAATACGTTATAAACTATTTGAAAAAATAGGAAAGAGTAAGGAAGGAAGGAATCCTACCAAATTTCTTTTGTGATACAAATAATGTATTGATACCTAAAACAGGAGGAAAAAAAACCGAGAAAGAATTCTGTAGGCCAATTTACTGAATGTGTAACAATGCAAAACTTTTAAATAAAATACTAGCAAGGAGATTACAGCAATATGTCACAAAGATCATATATTATGACTAGGTGGGATTTATATCAGGAATGCAGGACTGGTTCAATATCAGGAAAACTGTCAGCATAATTGACCATATCAGTAACAAAACAACAAAAATTATGTGTTTATCTCAATATGTTCCGAGAAAACTATTGATAAAAAAACTAAAACACTCATTCCTATTAAGAACACTAAAAAGCATCAGGATATCAGAATCAATGAAGCCTTTCTTAAAATGATTAGCATTATCTATCTAAAACCAAGAGTAAAAGTTATTTGTAATGAGCATAAACTTGAAGTCTTCCAAATAAAGTCAGTGGTAGAGCAAGGATGTCCATCATCACCACTATTATTCAGTATTGTCCTAGAAATGCTAGCTTCAGCAATAAGGAAAGGAATAAAAATAGCAATGAGAAAACAAAACTATCATTCTTTGCAGATGATATGATGGATGCTTAGAGAACCTTAGAGAAACAACTGAAAAGATGGTGGCAACAATTTTACAACTTTAGCAAAGTTGCAGTATATAGAACCTCACATAAGTCATTAGAATTTCTGTATACTGTGAATAAAATCTTGAAGCAAAAGAGAATGAAAAAGAAATTCCATTTAAAGTAACTGAAGACAATACAAAATACTTGGGAGTCTATTTGCAAGACAAATGCTGGGAGCATATGAACAAAATTAAAAAACACTTTTCATACAAATAAAGACAAATCTAAAAGATTGGACAAATATCAACTGATCATGGATAGGGCAAGCCAACATAGTAAAGATGACAATTCCATTTAAGTTAATTTAATTATCTAGTGCCATACCAATCAGATTGCCAAAGAATTATATTATTCATCTAGAAAAAAAGGGTAACAAAATTTATATGGAAGAAAAAAGGGTCAAGATATTTAGGAAATCATTTATAAAAATGAGAAGGAAGGTGACCTGGAGTTAAAGATTTCAAACTATATTGCAAAGTAGCAATCATCAACAGAATGTGGCATTGGCTAAGAAATAGAGTGGCAGATCAGTGTAATAGATTATGTAAACAATTGCTGTTGTTTAGTCATTCAGTGGTGTATGACTCTTAGCAACACTGTGAACTATAGCACACCAATATTTTCCATGGTGTTTTCTTGGTAAAGATACTGAAATGGTTTGCCATTTCCTTCTCTAGTAGATTAAGGCAAAGAGAGTTTAAGTGACTTTCTCAGGTTTACACAGCTCATAAGTGTCTGGGCTCATATTTCAACTCAGGTCTTGACTGACTCCAAACACAGTGCTGTATGCACTGAGCCGCCTAGCTGCCTCCAAGGCAGTCAGAGATTATTTGACTTGCCCAGGATCACACAGTTAGTAAGTAAGTGTCTGAGAATGGAGTTAGGTCTTCCTGACTCCAGGCCCAGTGCTCTCTCTTCTGAGCAGTCTAGCTACTTCTAAGATACACAGTACATAGTAGTAAATGATCATCATAATCTAGTGTTTGAAAAACCAAAGGTACAAATTTTGGGGACAAGAACTCATCATTTGACAAAATTGCTAAGAAAACTAGAAAGTAATTTGGCAGAAACTTGGCATAGACCAATATCTTATACTGTATGCCAAGCCAAGGTCAAAATTAATAAATGATTTAGAGGTAAAGAGTAATATCATAAGCAAATTAGTGTAGCATGGAAAAACGTGCTTGTCAGGTCTATGGATGATTGAAAAGATTATGCTCATACAAGAGATAGAACAGATCACAAGAAGTAAAATAGATAATTTTGATTACAGGCAATTAAAAAACTTTTGTACAAAGAAAACTAATTTATCCATAATTAGAAAGAAAATAGGAAACTGGGGAAAAAATTTTTGCAGCAAGTTTCTCTGATAAAGGCCTCAAATATGTAGGGAACTGAGTTAAATTTATAAAAAATAGAGCCATTACTCAGTTGAACAGTAGCTAAAGGAAATGAATAGGCAGTTTTCAGAAGAAGAAATCAAAGCTATCAATAATCACATGAAAAAATGCTTTAAATTACTACTGACTAGAGAAATGCAAATTAACAGAACTCTGAGGTACCACTTCACACCTATCAGATTGGAAAATGGACATAAAATGAAAATGACAAATATTGGAAAGGGTATGGGAAAATTAGAACACTAATGCATTGATGATGAACTTGTGAAGTAATCTAACCATTCTGGAGAACAATTTGGAACCATGCTCAAAGAGCTGTGGAATTGTATATTCCTTTTGACCCAACCATGTCACTACTAGGTCTATATCCCAAAGAGATAAAGAAATTGTAGCTCCTTTTCTGGTAGTTAAGAAATCAAGGGGACACCCATCCATTGGGGAGTGACTGAACAAGTTGTGGCTTATGATTTTGATGGAATACTGTTGTGCTGTGAGAAATGATGAGCAGGATGGTTTCAGAAAAACCTGGGAAGACTTATAAAAATCCATGCAGAACTGAGTTAGCAGAACCAAGAGAACATTGCACATAGAACAGAAATACCATAAGGATGATTAGATGTGAAAGATTTAGCTATTCTGATTAGGAACCAATTCTGATCCAAGACAATTCCAAAGGGCCCGTAATGAAAATACAATCTACTTTCACAAAGAGAACTGATAAAAGCATACCTTTTTTAAAAAAAAATTTTTTTTCATATTTTACATTTTCTCTGTGTTTTCTTTTGCAACATAGCTAATATGGAAATATGTTTTGCATGAATTTACATATGTGACTGACATAAAATTTCTTGCCTTTTCAAGGAGGGGTAAGGGAAGAGAGGGAATTTGGAACTCAAAATTTAGAAAAAAAATTATTAAAAATGTTTTACCTGTAATCAGGAAATATTAAATGAAATAAATAAAAAATGTATTTTGAAAAAGAAAGGCCGTAGGAAGAAAAGGGGAATGTGTGGTAGGCAAATACTGTCCAAACTGCCCGATAATTGCAGTGATGTTTTAAAGCTGCTAAAATTATATGTCTATGTGACAGCTTGCTAACCACGAAATAGAAGTTAGGTTAAAGTAATGGCCAAAACTAAACTTCTACATTTTATAAAAATGAACCCTCTTCTGAACCACTAATGTATTCTTGCCAACATAATCCTCTTTCCTAAAGCCATAAACTTTGAACAAAAATAAACTTTGCCTAGGCAATATCCACTAAGCCAAAGACATATTTTGTGAAAACTTAATGTTATGTAACTGAGGTAGAAATTGCTCATTCTACCTGTCTTATTAATGTATCTATTGAGTAAACTTTTTCACTCAGTTAATAAGATGAAGATTAAATGACAGTACAATTCAATGGAGTCAGGACTGATCAGATAGCCAGACCAAAAACAAAACAAAAAACCGAATGATTCAATGTCACCACAGCAGAGGATCTCTAGTGAAGTATTCCAGGGGTCTGTGGTAGGCCTTGTGCTATTTAACATTTTTATCAATGGCTTGGGTAAAGGCATAGATCATTATTAAATTTTATTAAATATTATTAAATTATCATTAAATTTTCAGGTGCTATCAAGGTGGGAGAGATAGCTAATACACTGGTCAGCAGTGTATAAACAGGATTTAAAGGGATCGTGGCAGTGTAGGGTATTTGTTTGTGTTTGTCCGTTATTGAAGAAGACCATGCCATCAGAGAAATGATGACATGACTTGCATTTGACTTTGTTTTGAGTGAGGGAGGGCTGTGCAAGTCACCAGCCTCACTTCTCTAGAACCGATTGCATCAAGAGACCTGATATTCCTCAGGATGACTGGGTATTGGGTAAACTTTAATAAAATGAAATTTTAGAGGAATAAATTATTTTTAAAAGCATTATTAGGTAATACATGTCAAATGCTGTGCTAAGCTCTGAAGATCCAACAGAAAGCAGGATGGTCCCTCTCTGCTCTCAAGAATATTGCATTTTAATAGAGAGAGAGAGAGAAGAGAGAAAGATAACACATACATAGGATAATTCAGCCACAAAGTAGAAATGTAACATATACTGGTTCATTTGTTTCAGTTGTGTTAGATTCTTTGTGACCCTGTTTGAAGTTTTCTTAGCAAAGATACTGGAGTGGTTTGCCGTTTCCTTCTTAAGAGTATTTTATAGATGAAGAAACTGAGGCAAGCAGGGTTAAGTGACTTGCCCAGGGTCACACAGTTAGCAAGTATCTGAGGCCAGATCTGAACTCAGGTCCTCCTGACTCCAGGCCTGGCACTCTATCCACTGTACCACTTACCTCCTCTAAAGCTGTATGCATGGGTTAAAAAAAAAAGTAATCACCAAAGAAGAGGATTGGTGAGGGAATGTATAGATAGCAGGTTGCCTGAAAAAATATCTGTGGCCTTTGGAAGAGTAGAATACAAAATTCATATGTAGTGTGATATGGTAGCCAAAAGTTAATACAATTGAGAAACAACCTCCAGAAAAAAAGGGAGGTCTACTCTGCCCTCATTGGGCCTGTAAAGTATTTTGTTCAGATTTGGGTACTACAATTTAAGAAGGTGTGATGAGCTGGAGAGCTTCTAGAGAAGGAGGTAACCAGGAAGGGAAAGAGCTTTGAGTCTATGTCCTATCAGTACCAGTTGAAAGAACTAAGGATATGTGACCTGGAGTAAAAAATAAGACAGAGGGTGATATGATTACTGTCTTCAAGTCTGGAAGGTCTTTCATACTTAAAGAGGGAGAGATTCATTCTGCTTATTCTTAGACCAGCAAACCAGCAGCAAGGTGAGAGCTGGAAAGAGGCAACTTTGCACTTGATGTAGGGGGGGAATTTCTTAACAATTAGCACCACTCAGAAGTGGAATAGGCTGTCATAAGAGTGAGCAATTTTTCCCTATTTGGAGTTCTTTAGCCAAGGCTTAGTGGCCCACTTATGTTGGGACCAGATATGTTATAATAGTCTTTTTGTGTGTAGGATGGACTAGATGATGGATCAGCAAGGACCCCAACATACACAGGAGGGGCTGTTCTTAGATATGCTTTTCTAAAAGGAAAGCAACTTTTGAGGGGTCAGCAATCACTTAGGCACATGTATCATTCACTAATTTCAGGAGGAAAAATCAGCACCCTGAACTTCAGAGAAAATACAAAGAAATAATCATCAAAAGGGCTTCCAACTGTTTCATCATAAGCAATATATGCTTCACAGATCAACAGACAGATCTGACTGTCTGACCATTAGATACATAGTTACCAGAGAGGGAAGCACCAACATCTGGGTTTTCAAAGCCCTGGGGCTCCTTGGAGGCTGCCCAGAGTCTCATCTGACCAAACAAACACTTCCAATGAATAAAGCCCAAAGTAAAACCTTACCTCAGGGTATTTATATACTTTTCAGAGTCAGAGGGCATCACAACCCTTGAGAACCATGCATTAGAAATTAACAAAAGGTGTGGGCCTCCTCTAATCAAGCTTGCCTTTAATAGGGCAGGCCCATTAATGGATGGGAAAGATCTTTAACTCTCATTAGCATTACAGACAACCACAGAATTCCCTTCCTACACTAACATAATGTGATTCTATAACTCTTAAAATGTTAAGATATAGGATTAATTAATAAATATTCACAACTAAAGGACAGTATCAATGTCATTTACCTGAATTAAGGAAATACCTAAAAGATTTCCCCACATTATAGATTGCAACAATGGACACCTTCCAAATACTTAGAAACATACATACAGGTGACCAAAATCATACAACAGAAGTTCACTAATATGATATGAAATAATATAATGCAATGCAATGCAATATAACGTAATATATACGTATACCTATTAAGTGCCTACAATGTGCCAGACACTGTGTTAAGTGATGGGGATACAATAAGAAAAAGAAAGTACTTCCCTCAAGTTGCTTATAATTTAATAGAGGAAGCAACACCTCAAAAGGAAGCTGAAACACAGAGGTCAGGGAGGGGGAGAGAAAGTACCAGAAATGGATTCAAGATGATAGTGGAGTCAAATTCAGGGAGTACAACTGGTGATAAAGGAATAGTTGGCTGGGCTTCTGACATTGCTTTAAATGAACATTTTGGGAGGAGTTTTTTGCTCTGTAGTTCTCCAATCAGAGGGCAGAGGCAACTGGAAATACTGATGAGGTGTTAGTACCAAAGCTGAAGCATTCTCCATGATGATGAATTTTTTGATGATAAGATTATAAACCAACAGATGATAAATCCATATGCTACAAATATGAACCCCAAAATACATGAGAATTCAACAAATAAACTCTATTGGAATTAGACTATCATTACAGATGACACTCTTATCCATGATTGCGTAGACAAAACATTGAGTCTTTAAAAAACAAGACAATATTTTCAATAGCACCACACCAAATACTCATCAAAGCATTTATTAATGGTCTGTAGTATACTAGGCATTGTTAAGTGCTAGGAATACAAACACAAATGTAAAATGATCTCTGCTCTCAAGGAATTTACATTCTGTAGTGGAGAAGGACAGACAATATGTTCATACGTATGTATATTCATAATAGCGACAAAAGAGTAGATTGGGTATTAGCTGGGAAATGAGGTAAGGTTTCACGTAGAAAGTGGTACTTGAGCTTTCTTGAAGGAATCTCAAGTAGGGCTTCTAATAAGAGGCAGAAGTAATGAGGATGCTTGTTTCAGACATGCAGTGTGGAAGGTTCAGAGACTGGAAATGGAGCACTGTGAATGAGAACTCATAATAAGGTACAGAGTAATTAAGCTGCTTTTAGAGAATAACATAGAGAGCCTTGGCTTTCTAATTAACTCTCTATGTTATTCTCTAAAACCAGCTTAATTACTCTGTGCCTTAGTTTATCTCCTATAAAAGGAACATAATAGTAACTACTCATGCTACTAATCTCACAGTAGTGTTGTGAAATTCAAAGGAGATGGTGAGTACAAGACATTACATAAATTATAACTACCATTCTATCATTAAAAGTCATCAGCTTTTACATTCTAGAAATTTTACTTTGGTAATTTAGATAATTCTAACTTGTCATAATTGCTTAATACTCAAAGTTTTGAAGACTGATTTATTGTTCTCATTAAATAATTGGTAATGGTACCATGTTCACTAGGAAAGAGGAAGTGGGAAAGATGGGCTGTTCAGGTGCCTTGGTTTGAATTTGATGCTTTATTGGAACACCTGAATGTTATGCCATGCTACCAACATGAAAGACAAAAGTTTCTTGGAATTTGAGAGATTATCAGGGTATATTCTACATCAGCACTCTAAACTCTAGAACCTAAAGGTATTATGTAAACATCATAAATGTATCTATAGACATGACAATATATAAAATCTTACATAGATCCACCACAACATGGCAAAGAAACATTGGTAACACACTGCATACAAATTTGTTCACATTCTTTCATTCTCCAATAGATATCTACTAGATTACTTGAATTTCCTAAACAATAAAGAGTTAACCCTTAAGTTGTTAGAAGGGTGGTACAGCATTCTAGCATGACTATGCCACATAAACCCTGCCATCCCACTGAATTCCTTGGGGCAGGCTAAGGGAAAAAAAAATCACATTTCATTTAGGGAGATTTATGTATGTGGATAATTAAATTTAGGGAAAGGGTATTTTATTATGTGAAGTTCATTTCTGGAATAGTAGGATCTTGGGACTTGATTCAAATTCCACTAAATGTGCTGACAGACCTAATGTTTAATTCTAAATAAAAACTATAAAATTCTGCTGAGCTAAAAAATAGGATATGAAGAGTCTGCCCACAATTAAAACCTGGTACCATGTGATATGGGAGGTGATAATACAAGATCAAGTGCCTTAGTAGACTTCAGTGCATTTGTACCCTACCAGGCATTTCTTAGGATGTAAACTTTCACCCAAGAGAATAAAAGCGTAGGGCAAAAATTTTCAATTATGATCATTACCCTGTAAACATATCAAAGAATGCTGTAAATCAACCAGGTAACATGCACAAAATAAAATGAAGTATATTATCTTCAGTACATGTTATGTTACATAACAGCTATTGAATTCCTGAGTTAGGTAAAACAACCTATATTATGTTTCTTTTAATATCGATAGTTATAAGTTATAGATTTTTTAAAAATACAGATATTTAAAATATAGGTATTTTAAAAAGAAGCAATCCAATTTTAGAACTCTGAAAGTTTGATTTTTTTGAGCAGCAAGTAAATGCACTGATTTCAGTTTAAAAAGGGAGAAGGATGCTCAGTAAGAAAGTACTTTAATGAAAGTTCCACCTCTTAATAGCTGAAGTTTTAAGGTATAAAACTTGGGTTTTCTAAAATGTCTTTTCCAAGTTAGAATAACAAAAAAAATCTACAAAAGAATTTGATAAGCTATCACACTTTTTATACCACAAACCCAAACCCCAAAAGGTTCAGTCTGCTAGGAAAGTTGCAACTAATATGGGCATAATCAGCACAATTCAAGTCTTAGATTGAAGCCAAAGCCCAATAGGTAATCACATGACTTATTTCAAAGAATCACACAAAAATGTGTGCAATCCTGCCCTCTCCAAACAATGTTACCTGTTCATAAGCTATTTTCCCCATCTTCTGTCCTTTCCCTGCCAAGTCCCACTGGAAACTTGAATTCTGACAATGAAAACCATGCCCTTAAGTGAGCTTTTTCTGCATTTTGCTATCATCCAAATCTCTGCCTTACTTTCCGACCATCTCCAAGCCACAGCATCAAGGATATACCTATCTCCAGCCCATTTTCCAATTCTCCTCTATTTGTTTTCTTCTTCCATTAGAATGAAAGCTCTTTGGAGTCAGGGTCTATATTGCTACTCAATTGCATCAATAGACATGGTAAGCAATTAATAAATATGGATATATTGATAATTTTCTCTCTCTCCCCCTCCTTTCCTCCTCTCTTTCTTTCTTGCTTCCGTCTTTCTCCCCCTTCCGTCTTTATTTCTCTGTGTTTCTGTTTCTCCCTTTCTCACACTTCTTCCCTCCCTCCCTCTGCCTTTGTCTCTCCTTGGGTGTCTCACTCTGCCTCTCTTTCTGTCTCCATTTTTCTTTCTCTCCCCCCACCTCCCAAGGAACCTATCCTTCATCTTTTATCTGAGAGAGCTAGGCATATCATTTGTTATCAAGATATTTTAATGTTGGGGGCGGAGCCAAGATGGCGAAGTAGAAAGACGCACATACACATAGCTCCAAACACACAAACCACAGAATGGCTAGAGGGGACCAAGCCAGGGCGAATTCTGCACCCAGAGACCACGGAGTATTGGAGTGAGGGAGATTCCTGCTCCGGAGAGACCTGCGGACCTCTCACGGGGGGTCCTTCGCGCTGTGGACTGGGCACCGGGACGGGGAGCGGAGTGCGGCCCTGCCGCGGCTGCGACACTGAGGGGAGGAGATCCGAGAGGGCTAGGGGGACGGGATCTCCAGCGGCGACGCGGGTCCCCCCACCCACAGAGGGACCTGCAAACCTCACGCAAAAGGTCCGTCATGCTGCAGACGCAGAGCCCAGCCCGGACCTGCGGCAGCGGCCACGGCTCCGAGAGGCACAGATCTGAGAGGGCTCCGGAGGCGGGATCTTCAGCGGCGGCACGGCGCCCCCCACCAACAGGTGACTGACAGGGGTGGGTGAGAGAGTCTCTTTGGCGGGTTGAGAGGGGAGTGGGGTGCCCCCAAGGCTCGGGCCCCCCTGGGAGGTGGGGGCTGAGAGGCGGCTGCGGACGGGGCCCCCCAAACGGGCAGGAGCCTGGATCCATTGTGGAAGGTATGTGAATAAACTCCCAGAGGGAACTATGCCTGAGAGGTGGCCCTGCCCCTGACCACCTGAACTTAATTCTCACACTGAATAGCAGCCCTGCCCCCGGCAAAAATCCTAAGGCGGGAAGCAGCATTTGAATCTCAGTCCCGAAACACTGGCTGGGAGGACCAGAAGGCGAGGTGGGTGTGAGGAGAACATTCAGAGGTCAGGCCACTGGTTGGAGAAAATGCCAAGAAAAGGGAAAAGAAATAAAACTATTGAAGGGTACTTTACCAGAGAAAAGACACTTCCTCCCTTCCTTTCTGATGGGGAGGAACAATGCTTGCCATCAGACAAAGACACAGAAATCGAGGATCCTGTGTCCCAGCCCACCCAATGGGCTTGGGCCATGGAAGAGCTCAAGAGGAATTTTGAAAATCAAGTTAGAGAGGTGAGGAAAGACTGGGAAGGGAAATGAGAGGGATGAGGGAGAAGCATGAAAAGCAGATCAGCTCCCTGCTAAAGGAGAACCAAAAAAATCTTGAAGAAATTGGCACCTTGAGAACTAGCCTAACTCAGCTGGCAAGGGAGGTGCAAGGGGCCAATGAGGAGAAGAATGCTTTCAAAAGCAGAATTAACCAAATGGAAAAGGAGATTCAAAAGCTCACTGAAGAAAATAGATCTTTCAAAACTGGAATGATACGGATGGACACTAAGGACTTTTCGAGAAAGACATATCTCAGAACGTACCGCCCAGATTCGAAAAATGGAAGATAATGTGAAATATCTTATTGGAAAAACAACTGACCTGGAAAATAGAATCAGGAGAGACAATGTAAAAATTCTGGGACTACCTGAAAACCATGATCAAAAGAAGAGCCTAGACATCATCTTCCATGAAATTATCAAGGAAAACTGTCCTGAGATTCTAGAACCAGAAGGCAAAATAAATATTCAAGGAATCCGCAGAACACCGCATGAAAGAGATCCAAAAAGAGAAACTCCTAGGAGCATTGTGGCCAAATTCCAGAATTCCCAGGTGAAAGAGAAAATATTGCAAGCAGCTAGAAAGAAACAATTCAAGTATTGTGGAAATACAATCAGGATAACACAAGATCTGGCACCCTCTACATTGAGGGATAGAAGGGAATGGAATAGGATATTCCAGAAGTCAAAGGAACTAGGACTGAAGCCAAGAATCACCTACCCAGCAAAACTGAGTATAATACTTCAGGAGAAAAAATGGTCTTTCAATGAAATAGAGGACTTTCAAATTTTCCTGATGAAAAGACCAGAGCTGGAAAGAAAATTT
The DNA here is from genome assembly GCF_028372415.1 of Notamacropus eugenii. Taxonomy (NCBI): domain Eukaryota; kingdom Metazoa; phylum Chordata; class Mammalia; order Diprotodontia; family Macropodidae; genus Notamacropus; species Notamacropus eugenii. The sequence goes on along the minus strand of NC_092875.1, from coordinate 231,793,179 downwards.
GACTTTCTAACACAAGAATGAAGAGAACCATGAAAAGGTGAACAGCAAAGAGAAATCATAAGGGACTTACTAAAGTTGAGCTGTTTACATTCCTACATGGAAAGACAATATTTATAACTCTTGAAAGATTTCAGTATCTGGGCACTGGGTGGGAGTACACACACACACACATGCACACACACACACATACATAGAGACAGAGTACACAGAGTGAATTGAAGAGGATGGGATCATATATTAAAAAAAAAATGAAATCAAGCAGTGAGAGAGAAATATTGGGAGGAGAAAGGGAGAAGTTATATGGGGCAAAATATCTCTCATAAAAGAGGCAAGCAAAAGACTTATTAGTGGTGGGATAAAGAGGGGAGGCAAGAGAAAAACATGAGGTCTACTCTCATCACATTCCACTAAAGGAAAGAATATAATGCACACTCATTTTGATAGGAAAACCTATCTCATAATACAGGAGAGTGGGGGACAGGGGCACAAGCAGGGTGGGGGGGAGGATGGAGGGGAGGGCATGGGGAGGAGAATGCAATACGAGGTCGACACTCATGGGAAGGGAAAGGACCATAAGAAAATAGAAGTAAAGGGGGACAGGACAGGATGGAGGGAAATATAGTTAGTCCTATACAACACAACTAGTATGGAAATCATTTGCAAAACTAAACAGATATGGCCTATATTGAATTGCCTGTCTTTCAAGGGGAAGGGGTGGAGAGGGAGGGAGCTAAGGAGGTTAGAACTCAAAGTGTTAGGACCAAATGTAATGTTCTTACCACTGGGTAACAAGAAATACAGGTCAAGGGGTCAAGAAAGCTATCTGGCCCTACAGGACAAAAGAGAAGACGGAGACAAGGGCAGGGAGGGAGGATAGAGGAGAGAGCAGATAGGTCACAGGGCCAATTAGAAAGCTCGGGTTTGGGGGGGGAGGGGGAAAAAAGGGGAGAAAATTTGTAACCCAAAATTGTGTGAAAATAAATGTTAAAAATTAATAAAAAAAATAAAATAAAATTCTTCAGAACCTGAAAAAAAAAGATATTTTAATTTTGTATCAAGAGCACTGTTATTAAGTATTTATTAAAGCATCAACTAAATGTCAGGTGGAAAAGCTTTCATTCTTGTTTTCATTTTTATTTTTTCAGCAGAAACTGTCATTGCTATCCTTTTCTTTTTGAGAAAATTCAGTCTACATGGTTTAGGTAAGTGGTTATTGGATGAATGAAAAAAAAATTTTGCTCTTGATATCCCATATCGGAAATGTTTTAACAATTATGCTCCAGAAATAAATGAGAAATCATTGACATTAACTAAACATATTCATGCAGAGTGTCTCCAGAAACATTACTGATATTGATATGTAATTTTGTGTTTCAACTCAATTCTGTAATTTCTGTTTATGACTTGCCAAATGGCTGGTCCAACTGAGAGGTTTTAAAAACAGAATGAAGGATTTTTAAATAATTGTTAAATACACAAAAATCCTTTTACAGCAGTAAAATTTTGTTTAAATGACAATTTATGGGAAAAAATGTTCTGAAAATGATATGACAGAACACAAAAGTTGGATATACAACTGGTCTCACAGCCTACTTCTGCCATCTCTGTAGAAATTGCAAGTACTTTTTGGAGTCTGGCTTGAATCCAAGCAACAGTTAATTGTATTTTCAGAAGTGTAGATACTTTCTAATAGTCCTATTAGGTGCTAGTTCTAGGTACCATAATTGGTATTTGGATGCCAAACTTGAATGTCAGAAAAGAAGCTGGAATTTGCTCTGCATAGATACCATAACAACATAAAAAATGATTTCTGTATGCATTGAAAATGCTTTTGATGCCTGCCATAGGTATGCACTTCAATTCTGTTATCTCAGGATTACAGATTTAGAATTGGAAGAAGGAAATCTATCAGTCGTCTAGTCCAACCTCATGTTAAAGAGGTAAAAATATTACCAAACTGCCTTGCTGTGTGAATTTCATTGCAGAACCTAGATGGAAACACATTGTCTTTGAGAAAAACAGAAAGCATAACCTCATGGGCATGCAGTTCCTGCAGAGACAGAAACTAGATCTTTATTACACTCCAGCCAACCTATTTGTCTCCCAGATACATAATATTACATCTCTTGCCTCCATGCCTTTGCTGGGGATTGGAATGCTTTTATTTCTCACCTCTGCTTAATTTCGTAGTTTACCATAGGTGCCACCTCGTGCAAAATATTTTCCTGATGTCCTCTCTCCCTCAGATGTTAGTGCTTGCCACACCACTCACCTGACTTTGTATTTACTCTATATAGATTTTTTGGTTATACTTATCAGAGTACATGGCATTTTCCCAGAATAAAGATTAAGGTTCTCATAAGTGAGGACTATTCCATTTTTGTCTTTGTATTCCTAATGCCTAATATAGGCCTGGAAGACACTAGATACAAATTAAATGCTGGTACAATTGAATTAAATTGAATGGAATGTTTTCATCCCTTGCATGCTAGGTTTTCAAATTATTACTAATTGAAAGCAGAAAAGTGAAAGTTTAGATGTATATGAAGAGGATACCTTTTTGTTAATAAGCAATTTTTATTAATTCAAGTTTAGCTGTTGACCTACTTCAAAAATGTCAGTTATCTTTAGTGAGTATGAAGAAAGATGCACATGAAATGAAAGTACAAACCTGTCTCGTTTAATGACTAGAAAGAGCAGTGGAGTTAGAAGCAGGAGAAGTAAGCTTTCTAGGTCTGACTTTGCCATGGATAAGCTATGTGTTGTTGGCAAAATGATTTTCCAATCAATAGGCCTCAGTTTTCTATTCTGCAAGGTGAAAGCTTTGGTCTAATAATCTCTGATTTTGTTGTTATTGCTGTTCTGTGATTTCAGGCATGTCCTGCTCTTTGTGACCCCTTCGGGGGTTTTCTTGGCCAAGGAACTGGAGCAGTATGCCATTTCCTTCTCGAGCTCATTTTGCAGATGAGAAAACTGAGGCAGAAAGTTAAGTGACTTGCCCAGCGTCACACAGCTAGTGTTTGAGGCCAGATTTGAATTCACAAAGAGTAATATTCCTGATTTCAGACTTGATACTACATACTACACCACACTGCTGAGCACCAGCAGGGAGGGAGGGAGGGAAAGGGAGAGGGAGAGGAAGAGGGAGAGGGAGAGAGAGAGGGAAATGATTACATGACTTATAGTTGACTGATTTGAGTGAGAGAGGACTGTGCAAGGTTACCAGCCTCACTTTCTCCTCACAAGCCATCTGGCATACTTATATCATAGAAGTCATGGATCCATTAGAGTATTGTAGTATTACAAGTTTTTCAAAGCATTCTTTTCTTCACCAAAATCCCGTGAGGTAGGTAACATCAGTATTGGTATCCTCAGTTTACAGAAAATTAAAATGAAACTTAGAGAGCCTTGCTACTAGTTACAGTTATTAAATGTCTGAGATGGATGGCCTGATCCAGGATGTAGTCTACAACACCTTAAGAAGAATAGGTTTCAGTCAAATGGCTTAAAATCAGCTTTTGCACAAAGATGTGTACAAATAGCCTTAGAGCAAGAAAAAATAATTCATCAATTCTATCCTAGTGACTGAAAAGGTCAAAGGATAGAATTCTAACAATTCTAGAAGCTACATTCAATACTTCCCTCTGTCTGAATTGCAATAGAACTAAAAGAAATATTTTTCAATGAATTTAAACATCTAAGAAGGTACTATGTGTTTTCAAAGTGCAATTTTAAATATAGTAATGATAATATCTCACTTATCTATGGTACAATAGCATCTATTAAATTTTTTCTTCACAACAGTTCCATGAGTATGAGCACTGCCATTTTTAGTAAAGGAGACAGATTCAGAGAGTTTATATAATTTTCCCAGAGTCAAATAGTTAATCATTCTTAGAACTAGAATTCCAGACCAGCATTATTTCTGTTATACCACATTTATCTCAGCAATATGACAACTGTGTTTAGTACATGATGCTTAGAAAAATCACTGCACATGGACAGTGAGTTAAGCTCTGAATTGAAGAGAAAAAGGAGAATGTGCTGGATGGCATCTAAGATGATGTTCAATGCTTTCAAGGATCTAAAGCTGCCCTCTGGCAAATAATCATTGTGAATGTTAATGTTATCACTGAACACTAATTTTACAGTTATCAATTTGAAAACACTATACTCTCCAGTGACGAAAAGTTTGAGATGACTCAAAAAGTAATGGAGAGAAACATTTCTACCAATGGCTACTTCCCTCAAATAACCCATTTCTAATGGTAGACTCTGCATAGGAAGAGGCACAAAGAATGTTGTTGATGGAATATAGGATTTGAAAAAAAATCTGGCCACATAGCAAGAGTGCAGAATAGCACATGGGCATTCTAAACACTGTACTGGTATCCATGAAAGGTTAAAAAGGCCTAGGTGAGGACCTCTAGCATGTTGGGTAGATTCTCTGTGGAAAATCTGTAGGGAAAAATGGTCATTCAGTTTGATGGTTCCGTAAATTTGCATTTATAAAAAGAAATACATGGACAAGATCACATATTACATCAATCAAAAGACAACTGAATTCTGATGGATCAGTGATCTCATCCTTGTGTATATTCTCTCCAGTGATGTGTATCACAAACTATCTAATTTCCCAAACTACATGATTCTTAACTATGTCCTTCTATAAGTTTGCCACAGGGAGTTCATCCAATGTAGTTGTCCTTATTAAGTTCCCTGGATATTGGGAACATGTGTGTGGAATGAATAGGTTGTGAACTAGTAATACCTTACTCCCACCACATGACCAGGATGTATTTTTTTACTCATATTTCACTGATGACATCCTTCATATATCACTTCTCTTTCATAATTATTTGTAGTATCTTCTAAACTCATCATGTTCCTCTTCATTTTCATTTTAATGATTCTCAAATTATATTCTTTAGGCATCATAGTGGGATATGATTCTCATTCATATATCACTGGGAGAATTTTCTTTTCTTTTTATGGGACCTGTGGTGTTGGGAGCTACTCAGACAGAAATGCCCTTCCCCAACACAGTTAAGTTCAGTGCCTATAAATTTTCATCTAAGAGTTCTGAGAAGGTGAATATCTTGCCAAGGTCCCATACTCAGTGTGTGTCAGGCACAGGACTTGGACTCAGTTCTTTCTGATTCAAAGACTAGGTTTTACTCCAGTACACCACACTCTCTCTATGAAGAGATTTGGTTTTTGGGAGAAAACTGTGTCCCTAAAAACATGTTTATTTTTCCCAAAGCAATCCAGACAGCTTAGCCATGCCTGTTTACTTTGTAAGTCATTGCCCATTGATAGTCTGATATTTTGTTTTTGATTGGAGTTGTTATTTCATTGACATGTAGAGCAACCATGGAGAGCACCTTTGTCAAAAAAGGTCAGTAGTTGTTCTGAAATATATGACCTTAGAGAGTTGCTTAGGGTACTGAGAGGCTATATAAGCACGAGTGTTTACATATACACACCTGAAATACCTAAGTATGCATTTATATATGTAAATGTGCATATCCATTCATACATACATTCATAGGCTCCATAGATTATCATTCTATTTGCATGTCACAATCTGGCCAAAAAGCATTCTTCATTCATTTACTTCAAGCTTCCTGATGGCTAAATCAAAATCCCTTGAGTGATTTTTAGATCTCAATTAGCAGTGTCTACAACATCCTTGTGCTTAGTGAGGGAATCACAGTGTCATCTATAAACTGGATCATTTGGAGGGAATTTATAGAGAAACCTTCTTTGTCTCAAATTATAACTTTTCCATGAAAATAGCAAACAAGTTTGGTTAGTATATATCCCTCTGTTTTATCCTTTGCTTGATACCAATAATCAGAGTATCAATGATCAAGTTGATATGTGTTTCTTGCTATATCTTCCAAGAAACCTTGGATAATATTGATATGTATATAGGAGGCACTTGATTGGAGACAGTTTTAAAGAAATATTTTTTTCTAAATCAAATGATTTTATAATGAACAAACAATAAACAGAATCAGATTTTTTAATTTTCAGCATCTTTTAGTCAGTTGTATGATGGTAAAGATGTTATCTCGCCCATATATACCACAATATTTATAGTAGCACTTTTTCTCAAAACAATGAATTAGAAGCAAAATGTTGCCCATCATTTGGGAAATGGGAATCATTTTGTTTAGCTTGGTGGCATAGTAGATAGAATGCTGGGCTTGAAGTCAGGAAGACTAATCTTCCTGAGTTCAAATCCAGCCTCAAACATCTCCTAGCTGTGTGACCCTGGACAAGTCAATTAACCCTTTTTGTCTCAGTTTCCTCACCTGTAAAATCAACTGGACAAGGAGATGGCAAACCAGCCCAGTATCTTTCCCAAGAAAACCCCAAATGGGGTCATGAAAAGTCAAACACAATTGAAACAACTGAAAAACAACAACAAATTGTGGTATGTGAATGTCAGAGAATATTATTATGCTGTAACAAATTATGAGTATGATGAATACAGAAAGATTTACATGAACTGATGCAGTGTGAAGCCGAATCAATAACACAATATGCTCAGTAACTACAGTAATAAAAATGGAAGGAAAAACATAACAAACAATGTAAATGGAAAGAATGACACACCAAGAATGAAAAGTGAATGTAACAAAATTATAAAGATCAAGCAGAATTTGAATGAAGAAATATGAGAGGATTCCCCTCCCCCCAACTCACTCCTCCATGAAGGTGGGAAGTCCAGAAATGTCATATATTATACATGTTTTCAAACTTTTCCAATGTATTAATCAGCTGTATTGATATTCTTTTTTCTCTCTAAAAATACTGTTTGTTATATAGATTGGCTTTCTGGGAGGAAGAAGGATACTTGGAATAAACATGAAGAAATAAAAGGTATCAGTAAAATGTATTAAAAGATATTTGCTCTCCTCTAGAATACTGTTGGCAAAAGACTGCCTGTTTTTTTCTAATACCTTTTTCAATGATATTCTTGAGGCACGTATAGATTATTATCATAAAAATTAATAGGTACATAGTGAAAATAGAAATATGGGCTAGTAGTTATTAATTATTAATACTCTTCTTTGGGAATAATGATGTCTGATATATTGTATATAGATATTGTACATAGCTTTCCCACTTTTTCCAATACCTTGATCATTGATCCCTCATCACTCTTAAATAAGGGATATTTCCAAAACAAAACTCATCTGTGCATACTTGGTTTAATCAAGGTTCTTATCACAGCTTTATTTTCTATGGCGCTATTTCTACTTTCTCTAAAAGTACATTTGGGGCTATAACATTAGAGTTCAAATGTTATGGAGCAATGCTTTGGAATGGGGAAAAGAGTTTGTTATAAAAATATTTACAGATCTTTCCATCTTTCCTTGGTTTGTTGTCCTTCCAATTTCATGAAGAAATACCTCCAGGATAACAGTATCTAGCTGGTTCTCAAGCCAACCTTTCTCTAAAGTATTTTCCCCTTTTGATTCTTCTTTCTGTTTTATGAGGTGATGCTGCTAATAATCTTCTAGCATCCTTCTCTAAAAGATGTTACAAATGAGGTTATATTCTGAACTGTTGTTGCCCTTGGCTGACATATCTTACCATTTGGCAAGTAACTATAGTCTTTGCTGACTAAGGTAGTCTGGAGTCTTTTTTGGTCTCTTCAATTTAGCAGTTTATTATTATCAATTAAATTTCTGCATGAAGCTTTTAATGTACATGTCCTTTCTTCCTAATTTTTTCCATTTTCCTTCTTGACTTCTTCTTTTGACATTATTGATCATCCTCTTCTTAATACTCTCTTCTCTCTAGGTTTCAGTGACCCTGCACTCTTCTGATTTTTTTCTTACCTATTTGACCACTTTCTTTTTTTAATTGTTTATGTTTATTTATTTTTAGTTTTCAACATTCATTTCCACAAAATTTTGAGTTCCAAATTTTCTCCCCATCTCTCCCCTCTCCCTACCCCAAAACACTGTGCATTCTGATTACCCCTTCTCCCAATCTTCCCTTTCTTCTATCACACTCCTTCCTTCACTTATCCCCATCTTCTCTCTTTTCTTGTAGGGCAAGATAGCTTTCTATATCCCATTACCTGTATTTCTTATTTCCCAGTTGTATGCAAAAACAGTTCTCAACATTTGTTCCTAAGAGTTCCAACTTCTCTCCCTTCCTCCCTCCCCACCCATCCCTACTAGAAGGTAAGCAATCCAATATAGGCTATATATGTGTAGTTTTGCAAAAGACTTCCAAAATAGCCATGTTGTCTAGGACTAACTATATTTCACTCCATCCTATGCTGCCCCCCATTTATTCAATTCTCTCTTTTGACCTTGTCCCTTCCCAAAAGTGTATACTTCTAATTATTCCCTCCTCCCATTTGCCCTCCCTTCTATCATCCCCCCAACCCCACTTATCCCCTTCTCCCCTACTTTACTGTAGTATTAGATATATTTTAATACCAAATTGACTGAGCATGTTATTCCCTCCTTTAGCCAAATGTGATGCAAGTAAGCTTCACTTTTCCCCTCTCACCTGCCCCCTTTTCTCCTCCATTGAAAAATTTTTTCTTGCCTCTTTTATGAAAGATAATTTGCCCCATTCCATTTCTCCCTTTCTCCTTCCGATATATTCCTTTCTCACCCCTTAACTTTATTTTTTAGATAACATCCCTTCCTGTTCAACTCACCCTGTGCTCTCTGTCTCTCTGTCTCTGTCTCCGTCTCTGTCTCTCTCTCTCTGTATAATCCCTCCAACTACTCAAATACTGAGATAAACTTCAAGAGTTACAAATATTATCTTTCCATGTAGGAATGTAAACAGTTCAACTTCAGCAAGTGCTTTATGACTTCTCTTTCCTATTTATCTTTTCATGCTTCTCTTGATTCTTGTGTTTGAAAGTCAGATTTTCTATTCAGCTCTGGTCTTTTCATCAAGAATGCTTGAAAACCCTCTGTTTCATTGAATGACCATTTTTTCCCCTGAGGTATTATACTCAGTTTTGCTTGGTAGGTTTTTATCGTAGTTCCTTTGACTTCTGGAATATCATATTCCAAGCCCTTCAATCTCATAATGTAAAGGCTGCTAGATGTTGTGTTATCCTGATTGTATTTCCACAATACTCAAATTGTTTCTTTCTAGGTGCTTGCAATATTTCCTCCTTGACCTGAGAACTCTGGAATTTGGCTACAATATTCCTAGGAGTGTCTCTTTTCAGATCTCTTTCAAGAGTTGATCAGTAGATTCTTTCAATATTTATTTTGCCCTCTGGTTCTAGAATATAAGGGCAGTTTTCCTTGATAATTTCATGAAAGATGATGTCTAGGCTCTTTTTTTGATAATGGCTTTCATGTAGTCCCATAATTTTTAAACTGTCTCTCCTGTTTTCCAGGTCAGTTGTTTTTCCAATGAGATATTTCACATTACCTTCTATTTTTTAATTCTTTTGGTTTTGTTTTGTAATTTCTCAGTTTCTCATAAAGTCATTAGCTTCCATCTGCTCCATTCTAATTTTTAAAGAACTGTTTTCTTCAGTGAGCTTTTGAACCTCCTTTTCCATTTGGCTTTTTAAAGTATTTTTCTCCTCATTGGCTTTTTGGACCTCTTTTGCCATTTGGGTTGATCTATTTTTAAAGGTATTATTTTTTTTCAGCATTTTGTTGGGTCTCCTTTAGTGAGCAGTTGACTTGCTTTTCATGATTTTCTTGCATCTCTCTCATTTCTCTTCCCAATTTTTCCTCCATCTCTCATACTTGATTTTCAGAATCCTTTTTGAGCTCTTCCATGGCCTGAGACCATTGCATATTTATTTTGGAGGTTTTGGATGCAGAAGTCATGACTTCCTCTAATGGTATGCATTGTTCTTCTTCATCCAAAAGGATAGAAGAAAAAACTGTTCACCAAGAAAGTAGTTTTCTGTAGTCTTATTTTTTTCCCTTTTCTGGGTAGTTTCCCAGTCAGTTACTTGACTTTTGAGTCCTTTGTCAAGAAGAGTGTATACTCTAAGGACCTGTAAATTCTCAGTTCCTCCAAAGTGGCACAATCAAGGGAGAGGAGTTTACTCCTGTCCTGGCCTGTGCCTGGTCTGGGAGTAACCAAAAACTTTTCTGCCCAGAATCTGCCAGTAGAATTCCCTCTCCACAGCTGCCTCCAGCTCCACCATGTCAGTGCTTCTCCTTACCTCAGGGCCACCACTTAGGGCTGAGATTCAGATCAGCAGCTCAATTCCTCCAAGGGGTTTAGGCACAGGGCTCCAAAAATGGATGCTGCTGCTGCAGTGGCTGCTCCTGGCTGTCCAGACTGAGTTCCCTTCTCCTGGGTGAAAGAGCTTTCTCCTTGACCTTTGAAGCTGTCTTTGGCATTTGTGGGTTAAGCAATCTGGGAACTGCTAATGATGATCCCTGAAGCCTGTTCCAGGTCCTGTCCCTGCTGTGCCACATGCCCCATACTGGACTGCACTCTTCTCCGTGCCTGGTGTGATAGACCTTTCCTGTCAGCCTTCCAGGCTGCCTTGGGCTGGAAATCTCTTTTACTCTGTTGTTTTGTGGCTTGTGCTGCTGTACAATTTATTTAGAGTCATTTTTTACAGGTATTTTATGGACTATGGGGGAGAGCTTTTACAGGTCCATCTTTCTACTCCACCAAATAGGCTCTGCCTATTTGACCATTCTTAATATATTTTGCTGTATCTGCTGGATCTTTATCCAGGTCATTCTCTTTACACATGGATGTCCCCCAAGGTTCTGTCCTGGGTCTTCTTTTCTCTCTCTTCTTTTCTCTCAAGTACTTTTTCACTTGTTGCTCTTAAAAGCTCTCATGGTTTCAACAATCATCATTATGCAAATGACTCTCAAATCTATCTAGCTCTAACCTCTCTCCTAACTTTTAGTCTCACCTACTATACATACGGAACTGAATGTACCATAAATTTGAAGATGAGTCTCAAATTCAACCTATCCAAAACCGAACTTATTATCTCTCTGTCACTCCCTACCCCGTTACTGTCTCATCTTTCTAACTTCTCTATTTCTATTAAAGGTACCATCAACCTCCTAGTCACTATGGCTCACAACCCAGGTGTCATGTTCAACTCTTCTCTCTCTCTCATTTTCCTCATCCAGTAAGTTGCCAAATACTTTCATTTCTACTTTTATAACATCTCTGCTCCTCCTTCTTTTCTCTAACATTGTATCTACACTGTTGCAGGCCCTTATCACTTTACTACTGGACTGCTGCAATAGCCTGCTGGTTGTCTGTCCCACACCACTTCATCCTCCACAGAGCTGTCATGCTGAACTTTTTAAAGGGAAAATTTAAACATGCTACCCTTCTCTCCAACTCCCTATTGACTCCAGGTTTAAATCTAAACAATGGCTTCTGGTTGCCTCTAGGATCAAATATAAAATCATCTTTTTGACTTTCAAAGCCCCCTATAATGACTTTTCTCTTTCCAGTCTTCTTACTTCTACTACTCACCAACCCTCCCCTCCCCCACAGTCAAGTCACATTGGCCTCTTTGCTGTTCATCTTAAAAGGAATTCAATATTCCACTCCAAGCATTTTCATTGCTGTATCCCACTTTTGGAATGCTATCTCCTCATTTCCTCCTCCTGGCTTCTCTGGCTTCCATCAAGTACCAGTTAAAGTTCCATATTTTCTAGGAAACCTTCTCTTATCCCCCTTAGTTCTCTTTGTTGCCTTCTCTCTGTTTCTTATCTCTAATTTATTTTGAACATATTCTTATTTGTACACAGTTGTCACATGTTATCCCCCACATTCAAATGTAAGCTTCTTGAGAGCAGAGATTTTTACCTTTTGTATCCCCAGATTCTAGCATAGTACCTGACACATAGCGAGAGTTTAATTAATGCTTGCTGTTCAACTGCCAGTCAATAATGTGTTTGACTACATCAGGTTGAAGTTAATCTCATTGCAAACCATACTCTCTTTCTCATTTTTATTCTTTTAGATTTGTGCTTATTTTCATTTTTTTCTAAGTACACACAGAGATATTATTAAAGAATGACTCCCAGATTGATAAAAATTTGATCCCTGTCTGTTTAAAAATGTAATCAGTTTAATCTGAGCTATACTGCTCAGTATTCAACATGTCAAGTTGGCCAGTCCCTTCTGATTCTTTTGTAGAAGAATATATATAGGATAAAATGTCATGAAACTTCTGCATAGCTGACAAATCTTTGTCCTCTTTTATTCCTCACTCCTAATACATATTTCCTCCCTCTCATTTTTTTGTCCCTTCTCACTTATATCTCCCTTTGTGCTAAAGTCATCAGTCAGTAAACAATCATGTATTAAGTACCTGCTAGGTACAAGGCACCATACCCAGCACTGGGCATAAAAAGATATAAATCAAATAGCTCTTACCTTCAGAGAACCTGCCATCCATCAAAAGAGGTGATATATTCATATCCATATATATGTGTATATACACACATCATTCATATTGTATTCTGATATATGTGTGTGTATTATTTGCATCTTGTCTCCCCCATTAGATTGTGATCAGGGATTATATTTTGCCTTTCTCTGCATCTCCAGTGCTTACAGAAGTACCTGGCACATAGTAGTCCTTAAAGTAGTTATTAAATGACTCTGCACACACACATACACACACACAAATTTATGGAGAGCAAATACAAAATCACTACAAGTGGCACTAGTAGCTAGGATAATCAGAGATCAGGATGGGTGTCATTTTCAGGAAAGTCAGGAAAAGTGGTGGACTTGAGCTGAACTATAAAGTAAACTAGAGATTCTGAAGAAAGAAAACATTGAAGATATGTTTGACTGTCTACTGAAAGCCATGGAGAGAGGGACATCTTATATAATAAACAGAAAGGGGACCAGTTTGATTAGAAAAAAGAAAAAAAAGCACAAAGCAGAGTAATATGCAATAAATTTGGAAAGCTAGTGAAACATTTTAAATGCCAAATAGAGGAATTTGCATTTGATACCAGAAACAACAGAGAGCTATTAGAACTTTTGGGGCAAGTAAGTGCCATAACCATATGGTACTTTAGAAACATCATTTGAGCAGCTGTGTGGATAATGACCTGGAGAGCAGAGATATTGGAGGCAGTTTAACCAAAATTCCAGGCAAGCAGTAATGAGAGACAAGGATAGAATGGTTGTCATTTAAATAAAAAGAAGGGGATGAATGTCAGAGATATTGTGGTGACTGAATTAATGATGCTTGGCAGCTGGTTCAAGTTAGGGTGAGAGGGAGAGTAAAGAGTTGATCATGACACATAGGTTGCAAACTTGGATGACAAAAAAGATGGTAGTAGCCTTGAAGGAAGTAATGGCATTATAAAAGAAAAGGATGGATTTGGGGGGAAAATATAAAAAGTTCTTTTTTATATAAGTTGAATTTGAGATGCATTTGGTAGAAAATATTCAAGTACAAAGGTATTTGGAGGATCTTGTGACCCAATTAATTTGGAGGGTCTTGTGAATTCTGTGCAGAATTTTTTTGCATCTTTGTCAACTATGATGAGCTGCAATGATTTTTTTATTATGATCTCTTCATTTTTCATTAACATCAAAGTACAAGATGATCAAAATATCCCATGAAATTATATTCTTTTCATCTTTGGATGAATAAGACCAGCTCCAGTAACTTTCTTATTTGCCTCTCCAAACACTTAATATGTTTTGTTGAATGAATGATCATTATTATGTGTCATTATAATTTTTCTACTAGTTTCATTTATAGTGGGAATGTCATTTCACTTCCTCCAGTAGTATGTGTGCTCATTGATCATTTGACAAAGATCTCAGAGTTAGTGTCCAAAAAGCTCAATTAATGTTTGCAGATGATCTGAAAATTGTGTCATTCTTAACACACTCTGTTCCTTTTTGTAACATCCTGCCATCATCATGTAGAAGCAGATAAGTTTGGAAGACATGGGGACATTCTGTATTTTTCTTCTTTGTAAAATGCAAAAGAAACAGTATTTAAAAAATACAAGCAGTCATTAAAAAGTGACAGATATGTGTATTCTTCCTACTCTGAAGGCACCAAATATACTATTTTCTACCATTTAATGAGGCTCAATCCAAGCTCCACAGGCAATAAGACCCTGTGGAATAGAGCAGAGGCAAAGATTTGCCTTCCTAGCCAATGGAAGGGGGAAATGGGAGTGCAATTTACCCAATTTCTGGTGCATGTCACAAATAACAAATGTTTATGACAGGTAAGTTTCCTTATTTTCAGTAGATATGGACTGCAAAGCAGAATTCTAGAAAGAACGGAATTGAACAATTCACTTTGGTTTGGGTGGCCTTCACCACTATTTAGAGTGAAAATATCTTTATTTTGTGAAAATATCCTAAATCTGTGATTTATGTGTGGTTAGTTTTTTGTTGGTTTGGTTTTTTTAGTCATTTCAGTCAGTCTGACTCTTCATGACCCCATTTAGAGTTTTCTTGACAAAGCTACTGGAAAGGTTTGCTGTTTCCTTCTCTAGATTATTTAATAGATGAGAAACTGGGGCAAACAGGGTAAAGTGACTTGTCCAGGGTCACACAGCTAGTAAGTATCTGATGCTGGATTTGAAATCACAAAAAAGAGTTTTTTCTGATTCTAGATCCAGTACTTTATCCACTGTGGCAACTAGCTGCATGCGTAGTTAGTTAGAATATAATTAATGTCAAAGATAGAAACAATATTGATTTCTTTTTAAAACTGATATTTTGCCATGTTTTCTTGACTGCATGGCCACAAGTTACTTGGGTACTACATTCTGCCGCATGTATTTGACACATGGTGGTTGGACGATGCTTAATGTCAAACAAAAAATGCATTTTTACTGGAATTAGGCTTTTGGTCTCAAAATATTCACCATCAAAGGGGAGTAAGACATCTACAGAGAGTGCCAGCAACAACAAAAAATTTTCTATGTTGCTATTCTAACATGAATAGCATCCCCAAGGATCCAAGGAGGGAAGGAAAAAAAAGAAAAACCTGTGCTTAAAAACTAGTTTATATTAATGTAGGCAAATTATCATCATGGATGGAGAAAATGTGGTATAATTGAAAGAGAATTGGACTAAAAGTCACAAGACCTGGTCTTGTTCTATTTGTACCTCTCACCACCATTGACTAAATGTGTTCTTAGATAAGTCAAAATCACTTTGGAGTTCAGTTTCCTCATTTTTAAAATGGTTAGTGAGTCAGTAAATATTTATTAAAAACATATTATGTGCCAGACCCTGAGGATACAAAAAAAGGCAAAAGATAACTCTTTCCCCCAAGGAGTTCAAAATTTAATGTGCAAGATTAAATAGAAAATAATTAAGAGGGAGAAGGTACTAGAATTAAGAGAGGTTGGAAAAGGCTTAGGGTTTTAGTTGAGATTTTAAGGAAGCCATGGTAGACAATAGGCAGAGATGAAGAGGGAGAGCTTTCCAGGCATAGGGGATAATCACAGAAAATGTCCAGAACAAGGGTATCTTGTTCGTGGAACAGCCAGGAGGCTGAACTAGTGTCATTGGATCAAAAAGTATGTAGCAGAAAATAAAGTGTAAGAAGACTGGGAGGGTAGGAGGGGGCTAGGTTTTGAAGGACTTTGAATGTCAAACAGAAGATTTTTGGTTTTGATCTTGGAAGTGATAGGGAACCACTGGAGAATATTGAGTAGGGGCTTTAGGAAAACCACTTTGATGACTGAATTAAGGATGAGTTGGAATGGAGACACTTGAAGAAGGAAAACTTACCAGGAGTTTATTACAGTACTCCAGGTGTGAGGTGATAAGGACATGCACTAGAGTGGTGGCAGTGTCAGAGGAGAGAAGGGAATATATTCAAGAGACATTGTAAAGGTGAACTCATCAGGCATTGGCAACAGATTAGATGGGGTGAGGGATGAGATATAGTGAAGAGTTGAAGATGACACATAAATTTTGAGTCTAAAGGTCTGAAGGTCAAAGTCAGTGTTGATTTTGAAAATTATGAGAAAATGATAAATGTTGGAGAAGATGTGGGAGAGTTGGAACACTAACTCATTGTTGGTGGAGCTGTTAGCTGATCCAGCAATTCTGGAGAGCAATTTGGAACTATGCCCAAAGGGTTATAAAAATGTGCATACCCTTTGACCCAGCAAGGTGGCTTCTAGGGCTGTATCCTAAAGAGATCATAGAAATGGGAAAAGGACTCACATATACTTTGGGCAATTTATTTCTTTAGTCTGAGGCTCACTTTCCATATTTGTAATGAATCCAACTTGGACTCAAAGTTCCAGGATTCATCAAAGATCTAACTATTACAGATGGGACACAAAGTGGTTTATTGGGTCAGTCACGCATCTAGGATGTGTCACAACCAAAACTTGAACCAGTGTCATAAGACACAAAGTCCAGTCTTCTTTCCACTTTTCAGTTTTATCTGGTTATTTACTTTACGTAAAGAAGAAGTTAAGTTCCCTTTCCCTTTTATTTTTTACTCTTGTGCCCCTAGTACCCAGTACAGTACTGACAAAACTAATTATCTTTCGCCTTTTCAACCATCTTCTCTCCCAAATTTCCCTATTAAGGGAACTCTCAAGGATACCTCAGTCTTCCCAGTCTGCAAACTCAGTGTCATCCTCTCTCAGTTGCCTTCTCTATCACCTCACATATCCAATCCATTGTCAAATTTTGTCATTTTTCTCTCCACAATATTTCTTATATATTTCCTTATCTCTATTTGCCCAGTGACATGCTCTCATCACCTCTTACCCAGACTATCAATTGAATTTTAACTGTTAATCCTGCTTTAATTTTTTCCTACTCTAATCCATCCTCCACAAGGCTGCCATATTGATTTCTTTAAAGCATAAGTCTAATCATGTCACCCCCATGTTCATTGAACTCAAGTGTCTCCCCATTTATTTCATGATCAAATATAAAGTCTTCTGTTTGGCACTTAAATCTCTCTATAACCTGGGTCCTTTCTCATATTTTACTCCCCTCCACACATCTCTGACCCAGTTTCCTGAACATACTGGCAGTTTCTCTGAAATAATACTCCATTACTCTTCTCTGTGCCTTTGCATTCATTATACAGAATGCTCTTCCCCCTTTACCTCTGCCCCGTAAGAGTCTCTACCTTCCTGTAGGTTTCAACTCTGATGCCACCTTCCTTGACTGGACTTTACCATTTCTTCAGCTTCTAAAGTTAATTCCCTTTCAAACTACCTTCCTTGAAAGTTGTTTACCTCTGCTATATACTTGGTAATTTTTTAGCACCATGCCTGTTGCTTAGTACATCCTTGATAAATGTTTATTTATTAACTTGTTAAATATAAAAATTCATTAATTTTGGATGACAAAATTTTATTAGGTTTGACTTTCTATAAAAGAGTACAAAGCTTTCAACAGAAAGGATTCACTAGACAACTGTGTGTGGTCATGTTTGTGCATGTACACATACACACACACCTACCTTGCTTTTCACATTAAATTGAATTAAATGTTAGCATAGAAACTAGCATAGAAACAGACATCACAGCTGCTTTCTCCTCTGATCAGTCCCTGCAAGGATACACTTAAAACATTGCCCCAGTGCTTGAATAATCTCACATTTTCTCTAACCACTTTTTCTTTCTAGCATCACCAACATGACATAACACCATTGTGGAAACCATACTAACTGCTGGCATGCTAGCTACACTGGCATGGTATTCATAATATTAATTCTCTCTGTACATCATAAATCATTGCTGAGGAAGCCACAAGCTTCTGAACTGTTTAGCACAGCAAATAATATTCCTAACGTGTATTTGCCCATCTTGACCCAAACTTTCATTTAAAGCCAAGAAATTAAAAGTAATCAGTGCCCCTGGAAATGAAAGTTCAGGTAGCCTTTTAAAAATACCACCTGGTTTCAAAAAGGCAAAGTCAATATATTTCCTTTCCTCCACTAGAATATAAGCTCCCTGAAGGCAAAGATTATTTTACTTTTGTCTGTGTATTTCCAGTGATTAATACAGTGCCAGACATATAAGTGTTTTGACAAATGAGTGGCAACTACATAACTGACCCTCTTCTACCACCCACTCGGAGGCTTTGTGGTGTAATGGTTAGAATGAAGAAAAGTTTGTTGTTGTTGTTTAGTCATTTCAATCATACCAACTCTTAGTGACCCTTTTGGGGGTTTTCTTGGCAAAGACACTAGAGTGCTTTGTCATTTCCTTCTCCACTTTATTTAACAGATGAGGAAATTTAGACAAACTGGGTTAACTGACTTGGTCAGGGTCATACAGCCAGGAAGTGTTTGAGGTCAAATTTAAACTCAGGACTTCCTGATTCTAGGCTCAGTACTCTACTGTGCCACTTAGTCCTTGAAAATCCTAGTAAGGATTTGGTATTAGAAACATTTGAATTAAATTCTGCTTTCAACTAAAAGTTAAACACAGATTTAGAATGGAAAGGAACCTTAGAGGTCACCTAGACCTATCCCTTGATTTTGGAGATAAGGAAACGGAATCTCAGAAATGTTCAGTAATTTGCCCAATCTTACCTTGGGACTCTGACTACAAATCTATATCAGACTGAATCCACTTCACAGTACCTCACTGCTCTTCACTTAAGAGCCATATAACAATGGTCATGCCACTTAACCTCTCTGGGCCTTACTTTCTTCATTTGCAAACTGGAGATATGGTACCTCATATACCTTCACAGGGTTGTAAGTTCACAGGAAGAAGTGTATATGTATATACTGTTTTATGTATAGCACTTTGAAAATCTTAACACAGTAGTCAGTTATATCATTATTCATATTATAAAGCCTATTAGTATTTATTACTGTTATTGTTCAATTATAAAATGTCTATCATCCTTATTAGTATTACTATATAATTATAAATTATGTCAGTTATCATCATTATTACTATTACTATACAATTTTAAAGCATGCAATTTATCATCATCATTACTATACAGTTTTAAAGCATCCTAGTTGTTGTCGTTTTTGCTTTTATTACACAAAGCATTTTCGTATGAATGACTTACTCAGCCATCCAAAAAAAGACACAGAGTATATTCCATTCTCTTTATTCTAGCTCTTTAAATATCTAATGTATATAGATATAATGTATCTAATGGATATAAAAGGTACACAGAGTATCATGACTTTGAAACCACTGTAGCATTCCCAGAAAGTCAGCAGATGGTTGTTTTCCATGGAATCAATAGCTATTGTCTAAAGCACACCCTCTCAAAAACTCATCCTTTCAGATAACCTTGCTAGGTCACAACCAGTGTTGAATAACTTAGGCTGACACTTCCCTGTAAGATTCAACACCAAATGGATCACATTTTTATAGCAGTTTCTTCCTTTTTTTTTTTTGTAGTTCTAAACAGAGCAAGTTAACGGAGTAATATCACTGGTAACAAAAGACTAATACTGCTATAGGCAACAGAGGATTAGATGATCATAGAATCATAAATTTAGAGGAGGAAGGGACCTCAGAAGCCAATCAATCAATAAACAAATATTTATGAAGCATCTCCCATGATTGGCCTTGGAGGTACAAATACAAAGAATGAAATAATCCATGCTCTCAGGAAATAAAGAAATGGCTATCTTCCTGTCTAGTATTACTTTACTAATATATAAAATGTAAGCCAAGCACCATGATTTTACTCCTTTTGAGACTAATGTGAGGTTCTTTATGCAGGAGAAGTTTTACTTCAAGGTTATAGGCAAAGTTATCACTTGATTTTATTTAAAAATTTTCCATAGGAAATAAAAGTTGAACTTAACAAACAGGAACTGAAATGAATACTTCCATATCCAAAGGAAAAGAGAAAAAGAAGGCTGTATATGAAACTGTAAATCACTATTATATATAGCCCACTTCTCTTCATAAACCTATAATAAATTCAGCATGTCAAAGTTACTTCAAATCTCTAAAACTAGGCATCTTTTAGGGAGATTTTCCTTCTGGTTTTATCATATAACAGTTATCCTTTCCACCCACAAACTGGAAAGTCTGCATAAATTTTTTTGGCCCTATCTTTGTACCAGAGAAAAAATCTGAATTATTATGGTATTAAAAGCTAAAATGTATTGATATTATACAATACTATACATATATTTTATGTATTTCTGTGTTTCTAAACTTTTTCTGTACTATCTGCTACCTTTATGTGTCATCTGTAGCTATTGCAAAATTTCCATTTAATTTCTTATGCCTACCAGGACATATCAAAACCATGATGGGGAAAGTTGTGATGTGGAAGGGATAACTATAGTTCATATTAAACTTGAATGTTCTCCAACCTTTTCCCATAATATCCATAAACTTGAAGGCATCATTTCACTTCCACCCACCCTCACTCCTGCATGTCTGTCAAGTCATAGCTGTTATCCTGAATCAAGTAAATATAGTGCACATAGTATCTTAAATTTGGAACTAGAAGAGATCTTAGAGATAATCTAGTCCAACCTCCTAACTTTATACATCAGGAAAGTGAAGCTCAGATATAATATATCTTGTATACATTACATTATTTTATTATACCATGTATAGTGTTATATATGGAGAAGGAAATGGTAAACCACTCCGGTATCTTGGCCTTTAAGAAAACCTCAAACAGATTCAAGAAAAGTTGGACACAACTGAAGACCAAAACAAAAACCCAAATGCATCATGTTGTTATACTATGTTACAACTCTTTTTTTCTCTAGCTGAATGCTTACTCACACAAAATTGATGAATGTGGATAAATTTGTCTAATTTGTATATTTGCCCTCTATTTCATGTTTCGATTTTGAGGCTAAAGCTGAGGGTAAAAGTAAGAGGCAGGTTTGTTTTAACAGTTTTTCATACATATTCTTTTCCCCTTGACCTTGTTACAAATGCCTGTCTTGAATTTTACTCCTCATCAGTGATTCCCTTTAGAAGTGAGCAGGTCTAAGTCTCTATGACTTCAATTAGTGTGATAATGCAACACCGTCATCATCATATGTTGTATGTCTGAAGAGTAGTTCAGATGTGGTTTTTTACCCATACTGCACAGTTGATCATTATGAGCTGTAAAATAAGACAATTTTCTTATCTTCTTCAGTTCTAAAAGTGAATTAAAATATTATTAAAATTTCAGAACTTTATTTGTTCCTATTGGAGCACTAGTAAATTGCTGTAATAAAACAAGTGCTACAGACAGTGAAAGGGGGCTCTTTTTAAAACTGTCAACTATAGTTATCACTATCTTTATTCTGTCAATTGGAAAAAAAATGCCAAAGAGGAATAAATTAAGTCAAGCCATGAAGACATACTGAGGATTACTTTCTAACTGGGAAACAACATTGTATTTAATAAGTATAAATTCATATAACTTAATTTTATAATTCTTGTGCTTATGGGACTCCAACAGGTTCAGCAGAGAAAAAAAAACAATTATTCTTGAGGACAGAGATTATATTTTGTGCCTATGTGTATTCCCAATGCCTCATTCATAGTAGGCATTCAGTGAATGTCAATTAAACATTAGGTATTAAGTATCTAAATATCAAGGCACTGTATTCAGTTCTGGGTATAAAAAGACAAAAGACAGTCCTTGTTCTTGCAGAGCTCACAATCAATCATTGTGGATGAAGATGATGATGAAATGGATAATTTGTAAACTTTGATACCTGGGCCATTATTCATTTTTTAAAAATGCAATTCTGTTTCAAAATTCAAATTGGTCACAAAATTAAAGATATTTTGCCAAAATTCTTGAATAGCTATAGCTCAGAAAGTTTTTTTTTTTCCACCTCATATATGCCTAAGGTATATCTTACTCTAATAGGAAATAGATAACCTCTGATATTATTCAGACTTCAGGAGAAATACAAGGTACTTCGGTTGTCTAAATGTTTTTATTTTGTCCCATTGCTGTTTTTAAAGTAAAAAGAAAAAAAAAAGTCTTGGCTAAATCATTAATGCCATCCTATACAGGAAAAAAAATGCAGTGTAATAGTAGGAAAGTGGAAAGTAGATGGGCACTAGAGGACCTGAGATCAAATAGTGCCTGTTTTGCTAACAGTATGACCTCAAGCAAGTCATTAAATCTCGAGGGGCTTCAGAAAATTGGACTAAATGGTATCTACAATCCCTTCGGGCTCAGATTTAAGACTCTAGAACTTTGCTGGGCTTCTATTTTCTCTTTGGTAAAATAAAAGAGTTAAACTAAATGATTTCTGCAGTATCTTCTGATTCTGATCTATGATCTACTGAGTCAAGTATTTGAGTACTATCCAGGGATGATGATTTTTACCAGGACAACTGCACCATGGATTTTTTCCCCAAGACCCTTCTTGTATTTCACAATCAGAAACCTGGCCAATCTCAGAAGAAGAAAAAAAATCACTTAAGCTCCCTGGCTTGCTTTTCTTTTTAAAAACAAAACAAAATACAACACACCACTTTGTTTAAGTAGAAGCCAAACAAGCACGATAGAAGACAAATTAAAAAGAGTTATTGGGCAAAGCCTGACAATGGGGAGACACAAGAGCTCCTCCTGGTGGATGCAAAATTCCTGCAGGATGGCCCTTGGCCTGGCACTCCTCATCAGATTCTTTCCTAATGTAGTTCTTCACAATCCAGAGCACAAAGTGATAGGTCACTTCCAAATCTTTAGACACAGAGAAATAGTTTTAAGTCTCCTTTCACAAAAAGAAGGGCTGGGAAAAAGAGATTCCCTGCAACTCCTTAAGTCATGTATGTAAGCTTATATAAAACACTTAAACTTGTACCACTGCAATTAAAAACAATGGTGCAGTGTTAAAATAAACTGCTCTGACATCAGGCAAATTTCAACTCAGCAGCTGCCAAGGGGGCCTAAACATTTATGTGGCACTAAAATAAATAAATAATAAATATACAATGGAATTTAGAGTTAGGAGACGAGCTGTTAACCACAAAATAGATGTTGCAATATGACTCAGAGTCCAACAATTTTCCCAAATTTAATCTCAGGCCATGAAGAAAGAACAATTAAAGACCAGGCTTAGAATCTGTTAAGTTTCTGTGTAAAACAGGAGAAGATGGTGATCTCAGCAGTTCTACTAGTGAGCTTTTTGAACGAACAAAGACATTTATTTTATAAGGCAAGATAGAAACCATCTTGTGCTTCAGATGGACATTAACCTTTTTTCAACTTTTGTTTCATTTTAATTTTCCTAGAACAGTGAGTGAAATTTTCTACAACAGTCATTGAATATAGAGGAAACCATGCCTGTGAGTCATTGTTTATTTTACCTCATTATCTCCTTGAATATGTGGTCATTCCCTGTTTAAACAAATTTGTTCTTTTCTATTCAGCCATGCTCATTTTATGGGGTTTCTTAATGTGAGCAAACACTGCACAGTAGGAGAAGACTCATTTCTAAGAATGCTTTACAAGACAGTTTTTTATAAGACACATTTTTTAAAAGAGTAACTGTGGTTGAAATTGGAGCTGCTATCTCAGAGAACCGTCAGATTTTTATTGCTGAGTGAAAGAAGCATAATGGAGAGAACACTAGTAGTCTGCATTAAAAAAATGAATTCTAGTCTCATTCACCTCTGCTACTTGCTAAACATGTCACTTTGGGGAAGTCATATAACTCCAATAACTGAAACCTATGTGTCATCATTGACTCTTCTCTTTTTCTCCCTGACTCCCTTATCCAATCAGCTGACATCTTTTCTTTTTGACTTTTTATATATACCCTCTCCTTTCCACTGACATTGCAACCACCTTGCTGCAGGACCTCATCTTCTCATTCCTGGACCACTGCAATAGCCTATTGGTTGGTCCCTCTACCTCAAGTGTCCTGACTCCAATCTTCCAGAAGACTGTCTGAAATAGAAACTTCCATTTCCTTTTCTTTCAGTCTCTTCACAACTCTATAAAAGCTGTTGTCAGACTTCATCATTCCATCAAAACTGCTCTCTCCAAAGTTACTAATAATCTCTTAATTGTCAAATCTGACATTTCCCCCTCACCACTTCTGAAGTCTTCTTACATAGAGTACTCTGTCCCTCCCCCCTACACACACACACACACACACACACACACACACACACACACACACTCACACACAAATTCAGTGATGACACTGGTCCACTGGCCTCTTTGCTGTTCATTTCACTAGATATTCCGTCTCTTGACTCTTTACATTGCTTGTTCCCCCATATCTGGAACTCTCTCCTCACTCTTCTAGCCTCTGAGCTTCCCTGGCTTCCTTGAAGTACCAGTTAAAGTCTCATTTTTTTCAGTAAGCCTTTACTGATCCCTCCTAATGTTTCCTCTATAGATTACCTCCAAATTATCCTGTATGTATCTTGTTTGTACATAGTGGTTTTCTTCTTGTTTCCTCCATTAGATTGTGGGGTTTTTTGCCTTTCTTTGTATCCTCAGCAATTAGCATGGTGTCTGGAGCATAGTAGGAACTTAAAGTAGGAACCAGTAGAATGATAGACTGACTTTGAGTTTCAGATGCCTCATCTATAAAACGAAGCTATTGGGTGATTTCTGTGGTCTTTATGATCCTGTGGTCCATTGACCTGTTGATGGCTAAGATCTCTTTCAGCTCTGACTTGTTGATCTTCCCAATCCTTTCCCCTTCAAGATAACATGTTCTACTTACTGGGCCATGTCTGCTAATCACAGTCTTCACTTTAAAAGAGTAAATCTAAATTACGATGCAGAAAAGATGACTAAGGATTTTAAGCAGAATCACTGGAATTCTTACACTTCCTAAAAGGACACATTTACATACCAGGAGAAGAAGCTTTTTGTTAGTCTTTGCTTGGATCAGAAACTGAGATTATGCATGCATATATAGGATCAGAGGAATTTAGAGACAAACTCTGAAACCCAATTCTTAAATATACATTTTTCTCCCTCTGAGTGGATGTTAAAAGACTCTAGAATTTTATTTTATTTTTTTATAGATATATTTGCTATCACCCTTTTGACTTGCTTCCTGGGATCCAATAAATGAATCTGTACAATGCAAAACATGATTTGAACTTATTAAAGTACTAGTAAAAATCACTAATGATTTATTATTGCTTTTGTTAAATTTGATTTAGCAACATAAGCTTGCAATTTTGGGGTTTTCCATGAACATATAGTACTCTACTAAAAGTGTAACATCATGCAAAGTAATCAACTTTATAACAAAATGTCGCTATTAAATTCTGTGGAAATTTTTATAATCAAACTTATTGTAAAGACACAAAATTATTTATTCCACAATCTAATGGAAGAGATAATATGTTATGTATATTCAAGATTTATAGTGTAAAAGGAGGTAATTTATGTAGTATAAATGGGAGATCATCCCAGAGGGAATGATCTAGCAGTTGAGAGAAGGGAGAGGAAAAGGACTCTTAGAGAATGTGGGATTTATAGTAAGTCTTGGAGGAAACCAAGGAAGTCAGATGGAGAGGATGAGGGTGAACAATCTAGACATAGGAGACAGACAGTAGAAAGGGCACAAGTAAGGAGTTGGAACATTTTGTTCAGACAATAGCAAGATCACAGTTGCTGGATTGAAGGGTATAGGAAGGAAGGTATAAGATAGGCAGGTAGGTGGTGCAGTAGATATAATTCAAGGCCTGAAGTCCCAAAGACTCATTTTCCTGAGTTCACATCTGGCCTCAGACACTTATTTACTAGCTTGGATAAATCACTTAATCCTATTTAATTCAGTTTTCTCATCTGTAAAATGAGCTTCTTTGCTAAGAAAATCCCAGATGAGGTCATAAAGAATCAGACCTGACTGAACAACAACAATAACGAAGTATAAGAAAACTGGAAAGGGACCAGTTTGTGAAGTGCTTTAAAAACTGAAACAAAGATTTTATATTTGATCCTGAAGTTAATAGAGAATCATTGGAGTTGATTGAATAGGGGAAAGAAAGGACATGGTTAGACCTGTGCTTTAGTAAGAGCATCTTGCAGCTGAGTAGAGGATGGACTGGAGTTGAGAGATCTTAGTCAGGGAGACCTGCAATGGTAGCTGTTCTTTGAATTTGGCTTACTATTTTTAACCTTAGTGCATTCTCATAGTCTAACCCCCTACTCTCTGCTCACCTCCAATGTCAAGATATTAGAAGACACTCTATTTTTCTAGAGCTAAGGCCCAGCAAACAAACTGTGTGTGCCCTGAGCTTGGCATAGCAACAATCCCTTGCACTCTCTTTCTGGATGATCTTAACCACAGCAAAATCCCAGACTTGTTTCTCATCATGAAGCCTTGCTATGAGTCAGACTTGTCACATTGTAGTTACTACCCCTCATTGTCCGGGTTACAGCACACTGCACAGTATAGTATTGAGATCTCCCCACACTAAAGTAGCTCCCCCTTCTAGGGGTATGTCTTTCCTTGAAAGCTGTTTCCCTCACTTTGAGATTAAATTTCTGTTGGATTCCTGGCTCTCCTGTTTCTCTGGACACGTCAGAGGTTGGTTCCATCTGGTTGATGCCACTTTTTAGAAGCTTTATTTTCCTTTAAGACTTATTTTAAGGAAAAGACTTTTCCTTGAAGACTTATTTCCTTTAAGAGTTAAGGGGCCACTGACTGTGAAACATTGCTGTTATCCTACACACAGTGAGAACTTAATAAATATTCGCTCTGTGTTCAATGAGCAAATGTGGAGACAAGTTTACTTTTCCAGTGTCTAACTTAAGTTTCAGTTAGGAGGCAACCAAAACTAAATCTGGGAAATAGACTGAAAGAATACAAAAAACAAGAGAAAAGAAGCCTCAGCAGAATGATCCTATGGGAAAAGCCAAAGGGCTGGAAGTCAAGGAAAAAAATGTCAGAGTCCAAAGTGCTGGAGGTAGAGTAATTCTAAGCCATGGTGAAATTCAAGGTATGGCCACACCAGTAGACTGAAATCAAGGGAAAGAGTACTGGCTCTCAAGTCAGAGAACATATATTAAAGTCCCAAGTGCTATGCTTACTGTTGAGTGATTTGGGATTTTTTTTTTAACCTCTCTGGGCCTCAGATTTCTTATCTGTAAAATGAAAGGGTTGGTTGAAATAGATAGTCTCTGAGATCCCTACAGCTCTAAATCCACAATTCTATGGTAGGCAGAGATAAACTTGATATTTGTCCAGTATCTGGCATATGAAAAGTGCTTCATAACCACTTATTGATTATTAAAATGAAGTTTTAATAAGGTCAAATAACTATTAGGTCAGGGTCTTCAAAAGGTCATCAACAAAGAAATTAAATTTATTTTGGATAACAGAATGGGATGGAAAACTGAAAGAGGGCTCTGGTTGTCAGTGGAAAAAGAGGGAAAGGATGTAAAGAGAGTGGGCATATCATGAAGTTCAAAGAAAAAGAGGTCCCTTAGTGTTGTTGGCAGAACTGGAAGGATGGCAGATTGCAGCAGTAGAGAGAAGGGAGGGGGGAACATATGCTAGCTATTCTTTTCACCCCTATGAATTAATAGTAGTAAAAGGAATGAGAACCACAGAAGAGGATTACAAAGAGATGTGATCTTTTCAGAAAAAGTCAAGCTTCAGTTAAAAATTCAAAGAGGTAGAAAGAATATATGTGGAAGAGATGAAAGATTAAGAAAAATACAGAAAAAATATAGGCATATCTAGGGGCATAGTAGAAAGGCAAAGAAGGAAACAAACATTTATTAAGCACCTTCCAGAGGCAAGACACTATGTCAAGTGCTTTGCAAAGATCTCACAGCAGCCTTGGGAGGTATGTTCTTTTATGATCTCCATTTTAAAGGTGAGAAAACTGGGGAAGACAAAGGTTAAGAGACTTCCCTATGTTCATGTAGACAATAAGTATCTGAGGTTAGATTTCAACTCAGGTCTTCCTGACTCCAGGCCTAGTACTTTATCTACTGTATCATTTAGTTGCCTTTAGGCTAATAAAGGGAAGAATGAGGAAGGAATGGAGAGATAGAGTTAAGTTGGAGAATGATGGATGAGTGCTTGGGGATAAGCAAGTGGGCATGAGATGAAGTTTATATCTAAGATGATAATTCAGGATAATAAAAATTAAAGGCTAAGAAGTTGGGAGGTAAACTGAAGGAAATATTCAGCATGGGGAAGCTGATATGATACAAGCAGAATTAGCTAAAGGAGAATAGAAACTTGGAGAGACAAAAGTATTGGAAATAATTCCTGTTGAGGAAGACTTTAGTGGGGCAAACTTGGACTCATTCTTGCTCATGATCACCCAGATGCCAACTCTACTTGTCTGGATGAACAATTTACCTGAAGGCCTTGTTAACCTAAGTATTCTTTTCATTCTTTTAGATATGACCAAGAAGCAGATTAAGATGGGATATAGTTCAGATTAGTAAGCACTATCTACCTAAGGCCCAGATATTACTCCCTAGAGGCTACTCTCCCTGGCTAAAACTTTGAACTTACCCACGTCATCAGAAAAAAAGACCTGTTCATGTCAAGCAAAAACTTAGAAATCTTTATAGCAGATAACATTTCACAGAGGATAAAAATTTTGTCATTTTTCTAGCAGTTCACCCCCTCAAATCCCCAGAGAAAGATTGCATCAGAGCTATATTGGCAATGTTCACATCTTAGTCATGTCAGGGTCATTTTATCTCTATACATGTGAACTCACTGGCCTGGGGACAAATGATGTGTGCCCTTTGTACACAAAGTTCCCTCTGAGCCTCGTGTAGCCAAGTCATTTGGCCAAGTTTCTTGCTAACTACTGTGGGAAGAGGAAAAGTTACTGACTCAATAGCTGACTAGAAAAGGATCCCAAACCTCACTATATTAAAAACACCAAGAACTTGAGCTTCAGTGTATGTATAGCTATGATTGAGTTTCCATGTGCGACGAGAGTGGTTAGCATCTCCAAAAAGATGAGTGTCTAATACAGATATCATATTTTTATAGTTCTTAGGAGGTGAAGTTTTCATATTCAGTTTCTATTCTATACAAGCATGAACAATATGGCAATGAACCACATTTCCTTAAAATCCAACTGATTTTTGAAATGCCTATGCCAATGCCTATTGGAATAATAATTCTCAGAGAATGGGTCATCAGTGTGTCATATGGCTGTGTTAAAAGGGAAACTATTTTATTGATACCAGAGAAAGATTCTCTAGATCCAGAACTATTACTGGCCCTTAAAAAGAGAATAAATTTCCAAACCAAAGATGATGACACCATCCTTTGCAGCAAGAATTTTATAATACAGTATGATACTTACAGTATGATTTTTTCCCTAACTACTGAGGGAAATCAAAGAACAAACCACACTTATAGAGAAACTAGCAAAGAAGAAAATGCTTTTGTTTGACTGTTGTGCATGTTCTTACTAAACCAGAGTACAAGCCAAACTCATTCAAAACTTTCTCATAGGACAATAGAATTGTATTGAAGAAAAGAACCTTAGGAATCATGTAGTCCAAAGCCTTTATTCTATATACAGGAAAACAGAAGTATAAAGAAGTTAAGTGGTAAGTAGCACATTGAAGGTAAGTAGCACAGTCAGGATTAGAACCTAAGTCTAATGACATCAAGTGAAATGTTATCCAAATTTCAAAAGAAGAAAAGGAAAGGAAAGGAAAGGAAAGGAAAGGAAAGGAAAGGAAAGGAAAGGAAAGGAAAGGAAAGGAAAGGAAAGGAGAAAAGAAAACACATCTACACACATATGCATATGGAACCAATGATCCAAAGCCAAGCAATTAAAGTCATGTAAAATGAGAGCTAATGGTGTTTTAGTTTTTTAGTAGTAAATTGGCCCTCTTTCACAAAATATTTCATCAAAACATTTGTCTCAAACTCATGTGTTTACTATATATGGTAGTGGTTTCCAGACATTTTGCCTTCTGATTGATACATAAGAGGCAGAGACTGGTCATGTTCCTATTGAACTGTTTGATTAACATGCTCTCTTTACACAAGTGAATGAGATAAAGGAGAAAATTATTTTCATAGAAATTTGTGCCATAATTTAGAAATGTTTGCCTCAAATAGACATTTAACAAATCAATTCAATTCAGCAGAAAATTGTTAAGTACTTAGTGTGTACAGGGTGTAAGGTGAGGTGCTGGAAAATAGTGTAGTGACAAGGTCTCTGTTCATCCAAAAAGGTTTAATAAATATATAAACAAAAGTACGCCCCAAATCAGAATGTGGTAAATTCATAGAAGAGCTTAAGTAGAGTGATGAGAGATGCAAGAAGAAAATGATTACTTAAACATGCCCCAATAATAAGGTAAAAAATAAAGTTCTTAATCATTCAAAATACATTTTCTCCTGTTTTCATTTCTTCTAATACTCTTTCATAGTATAATTGGACACAAAGTTTCTTTAAAGTATATGTGTATCCACATATGTATGTATGTGGGTATACATATATACATGTTCATAGACAAGACAGGAGAAATCAAAGATTAGAAGAATGCCAGAAATTCACATTTAAAGGACTCTGAGTTCCTGTATATATCTGTCCCTTATATAGTCTTCTTCTATCCTTACCCCCAATGGAAGTGTGTATTCTAGTCTACCCTGATTATGCCTTTTTTAAAAGTACTTTAGCATCTTGGGAATTTTTACATTCCCCTTTCCCCTTTTTCCTTTCATTATGTCTCTATAAGTAGGGGAAATGCTCAAGAAAGTTAAGGTCTGGTAGTAGGTACCTTCTTTTATTACCCAGATGTTACTAGCAATATACAAATGGTTTCATATAGCTGGCATTGGCACATAGCATGAACAGTTAGGTACAGAATGGATAGACCTCTAGGTCTTGAGTCAGGAAGAACTAAGCTCAGATGTGATCTCAGACACTTAGTATCTGCATAACTTCAGGGCAATCACTTAACCTTTGTTTGCCTGAGGTTCCTTAACTGCAAAATAGGGATAATAATAGTGCCTACCTTTTATAGTTGTTGTGAGGATAAAATGAGATAATATTTTTAAAGAGTTTATCAGTATCTGGCACATAGTAAGTGCTGTGACATACTTGAAACCAATATCTGACCAGTGAATTACAAGATCAGTGAAAATTTCAGGGAAAGTAACTCTTCCTTTTATTAATTGAAGAATAAATAAATTAGGAAACCTCATTAGTTCAAAATATGACAAAATTTAGATAGGAACTAGGCTATCATATTTTCTGTCAACCAAGAAGAAATCTAATTATTTTGATGAGAAAATTTATCTCCACTTATTAAATAATCTCTCCTAAGCTTCTAGATACATGTTATTGAATTAATCAGTTCACTTCTCTGGGATTCATTTTCTGAATCTGAAAAATGAAAGTAAGAGGTTGAAGGTCTAGATCTGAACAATCATACAGTCCTATACCCTCATAATAGAGCTAAAGGAATTAAAGCCCAAGGAGATTAATTCACTTGTCCAAGGTTTCACGGAAAGTTTTTGAAGGAGGATTCTATCCTGTAAATTCTTGTCTCCAAGGCAAGGTCTTTACTCATTCTAAGACACTATGAATCAAAACCCAGTATTCAGTAGCCAGTATTCCCAGGTTCTCTCTCATCCAAGTACAACCAAAGCAGACCTTACTTATTTTCTGAGATCAGACAAAATGGAATAGGCTCAAGGTGATGAACTTGAAGTCCTTTTCTGCTCTAAAATGTTATGATTCTATGATTGTCTAAGATTTGGTTTGTGATACCTTACAAATTTCATGGCTACATGTAGTTAGTATTCCACTGTCTTCCCAGGGGCTTTCTTTTTATGTAAAATGGCACCCAAATACCACAACTTCACCCACTTTTAATGTGTCACCACTCCATATAGGTATTTTTTTTTTACTAATACAGTCATGCCTATTCATTGGTAAATGTTCACTTACAAGTCTGTGTTAAGGTGATGTCTGTCTTACAGCAGACAATATATAAGCATGAACTTCTGAAGTCTAAACATTTTTCTTACAAAAATATATTTTAAAAAAATAACATACCATCCTCCTTCCCCATTACAAATTTACGTCTAAAAAGTCTAGCCTTCATTTTATCAACAATGTATTCACGGACCTATAAAAAGCCTTTCAAAACAGAGTTATTTGATAAATATTTGATGAGCAACATATGGCTGAGTGACATAATTAGTTTCTGCAATTCAAATACAAAAATACATTTAAATCAGCACCTTGTTACTATCTGTCTTCAACTCAATTTGCACACATGGGGAAAGACTTGCTTGCTTAATGGTTGTTTTTTTTTTTTTTCCAAAAAGCCAAACAGCACAATCTATATACCAATAGCCATAACATCAAAAAAGCCTACTAGTGAACAAGTCTGTCCATGAATAATTAATTCTAACCTGGGGCATAGAGTGCTTGCCAGTAACCAGCCATATAACGAAATGCCTAAAAGGTGTTGACACATCAAAAAATGATGGAGAAGCCATTTATCAACTACAAGAGGATACTCAGTTGGACTTTACTTGTCTACAGCTACTTCACTATAACCCACTTCCCCTTCCTTCTCTTCCTTTAACTCTCTTAGTGACTTCACTGACCTCTTTGTAATTTCCATTATATTGCAAAGCGTTTATGTATTATTTAGATCATCACACATTGCAAAGATAGCTAAAGGATACATCTAAGAATTAAAAGTCCCGTGGAAGGTTGATCAGCATATATCTTTCTCCCTTCACTGCTAAATGTAGTCCTGTACCACCAAATAAAATCCATGAATTCTTCAAAGGTGGCTTATTGAAGAAATTACTGGGGAAAACTGATAAAAGAGTTCTTTAGATAAGAACCCTCTAAAACAAGGACCTGAAGCCTTGTGGCCAAGGTGGAATGGCCAGAATCAGCATGCCCTGGCATCCTCAACCCTCCCTCTTCAGCAGTTCTTATGTATCTCTTACTTTATACCAGGTACCTACCTCCCAAGGTTCCCCATACCCAGTCACATTTACCTGCTAAAGCGATCATCCAGTAATTTGTGCTAAAATGTTAAATCATCATGTTTTGTTTTGTTTGATAACTTTGAAGAACTTAAGTAATATTTTATAGATGTCTATGAAGGTGTTCTTTCCTCCTTTAGACTATAAACTCATTGAAAGCAGGGAGTACATTTTCTAAACTTTAAAGAGAATCATTATCATAATTTATTAAGTACTTACCATATTTCAGGCATTGTGCTAAGGACCAGTAATTAAAAGAAAAGTTCACATTCTGATGGGGGAGACAACATACAAATGATTTTGAACACAAAAAATATTTGTGTTAATTTCAGAGGGATTCAGAAGAGCCTCTATAGAAGATGGGGTTTAAGCTTGTCATTGAAGGAAGCCAGGGAAGCTAGTCAACAGAAGTGAGGAGGAAGAGAATTCCAGGCTTAGGGAACTGCCAATGAGAATGCAGAGTGGAGAGATGGAATGTCCTGTGTGAGAAATAGTAAATAGGTCAGGAGAGCCACAGGGTAGCTCGGTGGTGCAATGGACAGAGAGCTGCACCTGAAGTCAGGAAGGATCATCTTCCTGAATTCAAGTCTAGCCTCAGACACTTACTAGCTGTGTGACCCTGGGCAAGTCACTTCATTCTGTTTGCCTCATTTTTTCTTATCTGTAAAATGAGCTGAAGAAGGAAGTGGCAAACCACTCCAGTATCTTAGTCAAGAAAACTCCAAGTGGGGTCACAAAGAATGGAACACAACCGAAAAAATAATTGAACAGGAGAGCCATATATTAGAGTATGTAGAGGGGAGGAAAGTGTTAGAAAACTGGAAAAGTAAGATGATTCTTTTTAAGGTCAAACTGAGGGTTTTATATAAACTTTGCTGCTCTCCCAGACTTAGCACCAGTCCTACCACAGTGCATTGTACACAGAAGGTACTTAAAAATGTTTATTGTATTATAATTTACCAGCAATCATCAAATACATACCTCCACTGTGCTGGGGTGATTGAAGACTCAGTGTGCCAAATCAACAGTTAGTGAACATCTGTCTGCCTCAATGTCCACAGTAAAGCATGTGCAGACCTTAAAGTACTGCACAAATGCTAGCAATTAATGCTATCATCTTCACTGCTATTACCTTCCAGTTAGGGGAAAGGCAAGGAACAGAAATTGAATCTTGATGCTTAGGTCAATGTTATTTTTACTACATCATGAAAAGCTGACATTAGTTTAGGGAAGAAAAAAAGGATTGCATACACGTCCTGTCTATAAACTTAAAATGGTTGATTTACTGAGGAGTAAAACAAGTCCATCCTGTGATATTTCAGCTATAAAAATATACAAAGGTGGGGCTGCTTCAAAACTTAGCATGTTGACCCAGAGTATACAAATCCTTTTCAGACTGCTGGAATGATATAAAATAACAAACAAATAAAAACAAAGCAAAATCAAAGAATGTGTGGCCCAGAACCATGAAATAATGTAAAAAAGCATTGGATTTGGTATCATACGACTTGAATACAAAGCCCAGCTATGCTAAATACTATCCTGTGATACTGGGTAAATCACTTTATCTAACTATAGTTTTCTTATTTGCAGAATCAGAGGTTTAGGCCAGACGATGTATAAGATTCCTTTCAGCTGTAAGTCTACGCACCAGTGAAGGTTTAATTAGGATCTAAAGAAAAGCTAATCACTTGTTTCTGAATAAGTGCATGGAGCAGCACCCAAAGAGACCAAAGTAACTACTGCAGCAACTGCCTCAATGACTTTTGTCACTTGTCTCATCATGGGGCTGTCAGATGGCCAGGGCAAAATAATTTGCTCAGTTGGACTAATGGAGAGCCTTTGTAAAACCAATGAAGTCTAGTTTTGGTCTTGGCTTATCATGATAACCCAGCCTCCTGATTATTTGCCATCTACAACCATTTCTTTGATTATATAATGATATGAACAAATTGTCCTTCAGATGAAGAACTTTTTATTGAAGTTTCCTCTGTCCTTTTGACTGTGGTACATATTTGACTGAAAATAAGGGAGGAATTTTTAAAAAAGCAATTATGGAGGGACACTATGTGGTGACTACTCCTTAGTGACTACTGAAAAAACCCCCATGGAGTGACTTCTTCTGTAACTGTCTAAAAAGGAGCGAACAATTCTAACTGAAAATAACTATAATAAGAACAATTCTTTAAAAACTTTTCTAAGAAACTAGAAACCACAGTTTCTTACTGGAATTCCTTGTGCTTCTAGATTGATGTTTACAATTATGCACACATCTAATAATTTCCTCAATGATACTACTGGGTTTTTGCCTCTAGTCTAATGATGTAATAATAGAACACACATAAACACGAAAATCATAATATAAAGACCAACCAAGTATTTAACAAAAACCAGACACAGTTTGCTTTAAATGTTAAACGCTATTTTCTTTTTTGATGTCTAAACATTCAATCCAACAAATATTTACTTAGTGTCTACTATGCATACGCAAGGGCTGGTCCCCTATGAATTTTTTCTTCAGACAAAACTTAAATTAATTTTTCTCTTTATTCTGGGACTTCAGTGACTCATAAAAGAGTCCCCCCAAACCCCAAATAAAAATAAAAATTGAGCTCCTTATGTTCTAGGAATATAAAATATAAACTTCATAAATGGAAGATACATTAATTTTCTATGTAACTTTTGACATGGTCCACAGGTGTTTCATCAATCAAAGTCAGGCAGTTTACTATTTCTTTCTATACTTTTATATTCTAGGGCAACATTGGCATATAATTAAAAAAAGATTACTTGCTCACCAGGTCATAATTATCACCAAAGTTATATAATTAATCAAAGATCATAATTATCACTAGCTCATAATGATCACCAAAGCTCACCAAATCCCTTGCCTCATACCAATTCTCAGTTCTAGTTGCCCCCAAACAGATGCTGTATGATCCTACCTAAAACCATAAAATCTTAGAGTTGAAAATGTAGCCTCATAGGCTATGAGGTTTAATCCACGCTTAATTAAGAATAAGAAGGAGAAAAATATCAAATGAATTCCCCTTTATAGAAATATCTGAAAATATTTTAGAAAAACCATTGCTACTACTGCCCATGAAACTGATAGATAAGAAACTAAGACAGTCCACAAATTCTATTTATGGAGTATCTGTGTTCAGGGCAAGACAAAGTAGACTTAAGAAATAATTCCCTTTGGAAAAATTCTAAAGCAAAATCTAAAATAGTTGATAACTTGGTAAAAATGTATAGTTCTGTTGTGATTCCTTTTTTGCTGAATAGGAAACAGAGTGAAGAATACTGGTAGAGAATATGGACTAAATCCAAGAAAATATTGCATAAGCATAATTATCAGCTAATGTTAGATGTTGATGGAAGTACAAAAGGAAAAAAGCCCACTTTGACTCTTATTGATATCTTAATTTGTTCCAGTGTGATACTAGAAGTAACAAGAGAATGCTGTGTTTGATCACAATGTGACTAAGGAATGCATGGAGATAAATTTTCTAGTAGTCAGCTTTAAATATAGACATTCATAGGGAAATAATAAACTTTCAAAACTCATGGTTAATCTTAAGCCCAAACTTCAATATAATTAATTGGGGGGCGGGGGAGGGTTGCAGATAGAATCCATTGGTAGTTTTAGAGTGCTTTTTTATGTTCCATGAATTTGAATACTAACTTTCTCACCCAAACAATGTATGATTCTGAAGTGTTGTATAATATGCTACCTCATTTACATCACTCTTTATCGATGAAAGGTTGTATGATTTCAGAAATTAATACTTCATTAATATGAAATACTTTAGCCATCAGGAGTTAGTTATGCCTTAGTTAACAAATTTAATGGAGGATACTCCTAACTATTAAAAAAATTAGCAAGAGGGGATGAATTTTCTTTTCTGCAGCCCTGCAGATTTAAATAGAGAAAATCTAGAGCTGCATGTTAAAACATCAAACATTTTTAACCGTTGTCTAAATTTCTTTAATGGCTCACCCAGAATGACCCCAGTAAAACAAAGGAGAGAAAATTACATGGGCTATTATTCTAGGAGTTTCTATCTCAGGAGATGGTTACATTTAATAAACTGTTACAGTAGATCAGAAATTTGGGATTTAAGGCCTTGGCCCTAGGATGTGATAGCCCTAGGGGGGTATCAAGAAAAGTTATCAGGATCCCAGAATGCAAATCTAACAAGTCTATCCTGGCTCAAAGTTTGGAAATATATACAAAACCCAGGGACAATCAATGCGATCTTATCCAAATTTTACCCTTACCTAGCCCCCTTTTTTCATCTACAATCCAATCTCCCTGTGTTGTTTTGTTTTGTTTGTTTGTTTTGCCTTCACCACCTTTATGTTTCACACCACCAAACCCAATATTCTTATATAGTCCAACTATGTCTCGAATAATAATAGAATTTACATGGCACTTTAAGGTTTTCAAGGCATTTTGCATATATTATCCTGTTTGATTCTCAAAGCAACCATGCGAGATAGGTGCTATTGTCATCCCTGTTTATAGATAAGGAAACTAAGGTTGAAAGAGGTAAAGTGACTTGGCTTGGGTCACCCAGTTAGCAAGCCAGAACTTGATTTCAGTTTGTAAGTCTGTCAACTACCTTTGTTAAATGAAAATCAAGCTCACTATCTGTCGTGGTAACTAGTT
The DNA here is from genome assembly GCF_028372415.1 of Notamacropus eugenii. NCBI lineage: Eukaryota > Metazoa > Chordata > Mammalia > Diprotodontia > Macropodidae > Notamacropus > Notamacropus eugenii. The sequence continues at coordinate 231,755,620 of NC_092875.1, read as the reverse complement.
GCTTCTTTTGTGTACAGTTCTATGATACCACATTTTCTGAGGGACACTCTAACTGTATGTACCCCTCAGGGTTCTGTCCTGAGTTTTCTTCTCATCTCTCTCCATTGCTTCACTTGGTGATCTCCTCAGCTCCCAAGAATTTCATTACCACCTCTATGTTGATTTTCAAGTCTACTTATCCTAACCTCTCTACTGACCTTAATCTTGCATCTCCAGCTGCCTTTTAGATATCCCAGACTATATGTCTATTAGGTGTTTTAAACTCAATATGTCCAAAAAAAGGAACTCATTCATTCCCCCCCTAAATCCTCACTACCTCCTACCTTCTCTATTACTGTAGAAGACAACACCATCCTCCCAGTGCCTCAGGTTCACAATCTAGGAGTCATCCTGGATTCCTCACTATCTCTCACTGACCTCCTCACCCCCAATTTCCAAGCTGTTGCCAAGGCATATCAATTTCACCTTTGTAACATTTCTGGAATATATCCAGTTCTCTCTTATGACAGTACCATCGTTCAATTATGAGTCCTCATCAACTCATGCTTGGACTATAGCAATAGTTTACCAGTGAATCTGCCTGACTCAAATCTCTCCCCACTCCAACCCATCCTCCATTCAGCCACTAAAATGATTTTCCTAAAACAAAGGACTCATTATCATCATCACAAGTACATACTCTCTCTCTCTCTCTCTCTCTCTCTCTCTCTCTCTCTCTCTCTCTCTCTCTCTCTCTCTCTCTCTCTCTCTCTCTCTCTGTCTCTCTCTCTCAACTCCAGTGACTTTCTGTTGCCTCCAGGAACAAAGACAAAATGCTCTGTTTGGCATTCAAAATTCTTCACAACCGATTCCTCTTCTATCTTTCAAATCTTATACTTTACTCCTGATCACACTTTTCAATCCAGTGATGCTAGCCTCCTGGCTATTCCCTGAACAAGTCACTACATTTCTCAGCTCTGGATACTTTCTCTAGCTGCCCCGCATATCTGAAACACTCTCCCTCCTCAATTCCCCCTACTGATCTGCCTGGCATCCTTAAAGTCTCAACTAAAATTTCGCCTTCTTCAGGAAGCCTTCCTTAACCCTCTTTATTCTAGAATCTTCCCCCCATTAATGGTTTCCTATTTATCCTGTATATACATTGTTTCATACATATTTGCTTGCATGTTGTCTCCCCCATTAGACTGTAACCTCCTTGAGGGGAGGGGCTGTCTCTTTTTGTGTCCCCAGCATTTAGCATGGTACCTAGTACACAGTGTGTGCTTAATAACTATTTTTCAAAATGAGTTAAACACTGACACTTTACACACAGAAAGGGAACCCAGAAGGTGTTACTGCATGATGGAAAGAGCTTTGTGTGGAGATTCAGAGGACCTGAGCTCTGCTTTTATAAGTTCTATGACCTTGAATGATGGATCACCTAATTTTAAGCCTCACTTTTCTTTGTTTATAAAATGTATCTATTATGTTATAATATTGTGGTGAAGATAAAATGAAATAGCATATGCAAAGCATAAAACAGCATAGTATAGTGACTAGACAGATGACTTCAAATCAGGAACCCTAGTCAAGCCCCATCTCAGTGATAAATACATATATTACGCACACACACATATACATACACAAAGTATTTGCCCAATGTGATGCAAATACCTGCATATACACATATACAAATGTCTGTATATTGGGTAAGTTACTCAGTTTTCTAGATCATTCTTTGAGACTATAAGCTGCGGAAGAGCAAGAGGAAGACTTGGTAGAAATCAAAATAACAGGGTTTTAAGCCCCTTTTATGATACAAATTCATTGTTTAACTTTAAACAATAACAAGTTCATACTTGTTAAGTGTTTTAAGGTCTCTATAATATTTCCCTCCTAATAATACTGTGAGATTGGTCATAACAAACATTATTATCTACATTTTGAAGAAAACTGGCTTGGGGAGTGTGATAGGTACAATCTGAAATAACTGAGGAAACAAAGGTTTGAGCCTCGAAGCATATCAGTTTATTAAGCAATGCATGCAAATGCATACCAAATTGGGAACAGATCTCCTCAGCTTGGCATTGGACCCTGAATACAGGGGGAGAAAGGTTTTAGTGCATTAAAAGCAAATATTAACAAGATATAAAGCAGGATACAGGAATAGATAATCTGATTTCTAATTGGAGGAAAGATTAGGGGTTTCAAGGTTGGTAGGGGGATGAGTGAGTTTCAAGAGTTGGGAGGAGAGAAAGTGAACAGATAGAATTCCCTGAAATCAGAAAATGAAGTGTCCTCCTACTCCCCAAGCGTCTATATTCAATCAAAGGAACAAGGAAACAGTGACTGATTGACTAGAAAAAGGCTGCTTAAGATACATAATTGTGAGAAATCTTCTTGCATCTGTCTTCACATCCAACTGGGTTTCTGGTCAGTATAACCCTAGATTTTCAGTTTCTCTAAGCAACAGGTAGAGGTGGTCCAGCTTCCCAGCCATGCAAGGCTAGGTTCAAACAATGTAATAGAGTTTTCTCACATTTTCCCTAATTGAATAAAGTTTTCTCACAAAACAGAAATTAGACTAGACCCATAATTGAACAGAAAGGGAACTGAGCTAGAACTAGAATTGAGTAACAAGAGGGATTCACTGTAGTTCACTCAATTTCCATAATTCTTTTCAGAAGATGAGCTGATTCTTCTGTGATCTCATATAGGTAACAATCATCAGTGTCAGGACTTGAATTCAGATTCTCTGATTCTAAGAGGAATGGTCATTCTGCTACAGCACACTGTAAGTCACAGAAACTCTCCAGACCTCAATTCAACCATTGATAAAATAAGTGTTAGACTAGATAAATGGCAAAGTCTCTTTCAGCTCTGAATATTTGTGATAATATAGCTGTCTAAGAGTAAGTCTGGCTACTGCAAAAAGACAGTGAGTTTATTGTCACCACAAATATTTAATCAAAAGCTTACTATTGATCCAATAGGGCTATTGAAGGTGGAATTTCTGAATCAAGTGGGAAGTTCCATATCTAATTTCTCAACTCTGTTATTCTGTGACTATATGCTTTAGTCCACACTTTTCAGCTATCATACAAATTCTAAACACAGAATTTTAAGATAAAATTCATGCTAAAAATCAGTGTTAAGTTCTGTGATAAAATTCTTGCAAGAATCACCCCTCCACCACCTGTATGGGAAGAGGAGAACCATCACTCAAAGTATTTTTCTGCTAAAATATTCAGTAGAACCACAGACAACTGTTTGGTCCCAGGAAATACAGTGGCTTAAAATATTTGACTTTCGAACTATCCCATGGTACATGAAAATACTACTGATTCCAGGAACAAAAGATAAATTGAACTTAAAGGCCTCTTCAGACCCTTAAATAATGTCACTCTTAGATTCAGTGGTGAAGTTATGTTCTCCCAGGTCTTTTCACATCTTGTCTTATTGGACTATGTGTCTAGCATGTACAAAAAGTAAAAATTGTAGCTTGTCTATTATTCATCAGGAATAATTTACTGTGAGGAATCACTTTGTAAACCTTAAAACATTATATGCAATAGTTTTCTTTGCATTGTTCTTCCTTCCTTCCTTCCTTTCTTCCTTCCTTCCTTTCTTCCTTCCTTCCTTCCTTCCTTCCTTCCTTCCTTCCTTCCTTCCTTCCTTCCTTCCTTTCCTTCCTTCCTTCTCCCTCTTTATCTTCCTGGTCCTCTCTCTCCTTCCTCTTCCTTTTCCCTCCTCCTCCAACTCTATGCTCCCCCAAATGGATTGGATACTTAACTTCTTCTGGAAAGTGGGATAGTTCTTAGTAAATGCCTGCTTTACACTGCACTGACTCACCACCAAAAATGGCATCAGGCCCTGAAATAAAACCAGAGCAGTGCTTCAAAATATCACCTTTAAAACTTCCTTAGAATTCAGTCTAATTTCTAAAATCTCCCAAAAGGTACGATACCCAAAGTAGAACCTTCAAATATCTTTGTTCAGAGTCCCCCCTCTCTAGGTGTTTTTTTAAAAATGCTTATAGTAATTGTCATTCTCTATCTTGGCTCTGAAAAGGCAGGAAAAAGTAAAAACAACATGGTGTCAGAATACAAGTGTGAAAGGGACATGAGTGTTTCCTTTTCTTTTCTCACAGCTGTCACCTTTAGCACAGCAACATCTGTATATTTATTTGCGTCTTGTTTTCACATTGTCCTTGTAATGTTCTGTAATAAAATGGACTGGCAGTTTAACTCTGAGGTGATTTCCTTACGTAGGGAGGATTGGCTTTGATACTTTTGATTTTATTTTGCACTTCTGTTTTTACTGGCAACATAGGACCCTTGTGCACCTGAGCATAAATTTGTGGGCCTGTTAGTGGTGGGCCCTTGCCAAAGCATAGTAGTAATAGCACTCTAATGGCTGAGGCTGGGAGCAGAAGGCTGCTTAGTTTGATAAAAGGGCTGCAGATGGGGATTGTCACAGTGGTATAGGAAACCATGTCTGAAACAGGGGAATGTATCCATTCAACTGACTTTAGAATTAAAGAAAAGGTAGAATTCAAAGGAAAAATAATCTTTAAAAATTGAGCCTTCCAAAAACATTTCCAAAGGACTCATTTTGCAAAATGTTGTCCACATCCAGAGAAAGAACTATGGAGTTGGAATGCAGAATGAAGCGTACTATTTTCTCTTTCTTATGTTTGGCTTTGTTTAGATTTTACTCATGCTTTCTCCCATTCATTTTAATTCTTGTATGCAACATGACTAATGTGAAAATCTGTTTAAGAAGAATGCATGTGTAGAGCCCATATACGATTGCATGCCATCTTGAGGAGGGAAGTGAGGGAGGGGGGAGAAAATTTAAAACTTATAGAAGTGATTGTTGAAAACTGAAAACAAATAAATAAATTTTAAAAAATAAACAGAAAAAATCTAAAAAAACATGGAACCTGTATAAAATTGTTTATTCTTAAAAAAGACATACTAGTCAATTGTATTTGTGATCTTTTTTCCCCCTTATACCATCTTGGGTAGGAATAGGAGGGTCTTGTCTTTCTGACTGATCTGATATTCCATCTAGACTTTCTGGTCCCCAAAGTCCCTGAGGTTTCCTGGAAGGAAATTGTTATTTATAATTAAAGATGAATGAGCTATACACTCTTTTCCAGACATTAATCAGGTCATGAAGCTATGATCCCCTTCTTCTACAAGGGAGATGGGTAGAGCCCTTCAATCAATATCCCTCTGTTTAAAAGTAAATTGTTGTTTTGCTTCTTTTTCTCTAACAAAGAAAATGATCTTTAGATTGGAAAGGATAAAACAAAAGTGATTAAGAATAGCAACCCATGATTAGTGAGGAGACAGTAAGACAGTACTAATCTTCAGTAAGATCTAGTCATCAAGCTTGGATTAACTATGTCCTGGGGTACAGAAGTACTGACTATGATTGCTGAATCACCATTACAGATTTTAGAAAGTACAAAGAATGGAGTGGAGCTGCAGAATGAGTGAAGAGCCACATTTTTAATGGTCCTGACTAATTTCTTGAAAAATTCTAGAATATACTATCAAAGGGGCATTTAGAAGAGGAAGTAATACTGACCAATAACTAACATAACTACATTCAGAACAGCTCATGCCAAATTAACCCCCAAATCATTTTTGGACAGTGTAACTACGTAAGTAAACAATATACCTAAATTTCAACATAGAATTTAACAAAATCTCTTATCTATTTGTGAAAATGATAGAGATGTGATACCAGTGAAGGCTCCAAAATAGCTCCTTTAAACCATTCATAGAATTCAGTCTGATTTCTAAAATTTGCTGAAGGGTAGCTCTGAAACTCAAAGAAGGATTATTAATGGGTCAAAGTCAACTTGAGCTGTTACCCAAGGAATTGTCTTTTGTCCCACACCCTCCTAACATTATCATCAGTGATTTCCATTGCCACATATAGCCTGCTTATCTCGTTGGCAGACAGCACAAAGATAAAAGTGATGGCTAACATTTTGGATGTTAAGAATGAGTGTCTAAAAAAGTTCTCAATAGGCTAAATTAATTGGCTAAATCTAAAGAGATAAAATTTGAGAGTCCAGGGGAGGGAGGCAAAACCCTATGCTTGGGTTCAAAAAATCAACTTTGCAAGTGAACTTCAAGCTCAGTATGAATCAACTTGTGTGACACAATAATCATAAACTCTCCCTTAGCCTACATTAAGTGAATTGAGTCTAAAATAAGGGCAATGAAAATCCCATTGGACTTTTTCCTGAAATCACAATTCTATTCATTTCTAGGCATCAAATTTTAGGAAAAACTTTCATAAATTGTAGTGCATGTAGAAAAGAAAGGGAATTGAGGTGAAGATATTGGAGACCATAACATAGGATGATCTGTTGAAGGAACTGTGGCTCTTTAATGTGGAAAACATATGACTGGGGGGAAGGAATGACAGGTATCTAAGTTTTCAAAGGGCTGCTATATGGAACAAGGTTTAAACATGTTCTGCTTGGCTCTGGACAGCAAAACTTAGTGATGTGAGAAAGTTGAGGCTAGATAAGAGGGAAAAAGTCTGAAATCATTATATAAATATTTGTGATTATTTTTATTATTATTTTGTTGATATATTATCATATAAATTATAATTATTATCATATCAATTATAATGATCCCAAAGTGTAATTGATTGTCTCACAAGGTTGTGTAATTGTCTGTTCCTTTTTCACTGAAGGTCATTAAGTAAAGGCTGGATAATCTCACATTAGAGATACTATAGAGGGAATTCAGGTACCGTTTGACCTTTGAAGTCCCTTCCATCTCTCAGAATCCATGATTTTGTCAGTGAGGCTAGGGAACAATTAGTAGTCTAGTTTGAATGGAACACAGTATGCAAAAAAGAGAGAAGTGTGAAATGGGGTTGAAAAATGAGGTCAGAGGGGAAGGAACCAAGATGGCAGAGTAGAAGCAGGGTCCTGCTTGAGTTCTGCCCCAAAACCCAAAAAATGACTCTAAACAAATTCTAGAGCAACAGAAGTCACAAAATGACAGAGTGAAACAGATTTCCAGCACAAGACAATCTGGAAGGCCAACAGGAAAGATCTAGTGCACTGAGCTCGGAGTGGAGCACATAGCCCAGTATGGGACTGGAGCAGGTGTTATGGTGCTGAATCAATAGCAGCTGCAGCAGTATCCGTACTTCTCACCCCACAAATATCAAAGACAGCTTCAAAGGTCAGTGGGAAAGTTTTCTCACATGGGTGAGAGGAATGTGGTCGTGGTCCAGCCCCAGCCCCAGCCCCAGCCCCAGCCCCATGGTGGCAGTAGCCATTGCCACAGTGGCTGGAACTCTCAGCCTACAGACAGTGAGGGAATCAAGCAGCTGATTTGGGTTGCAGTACTGGGTGGTGGTCCTGGGGCAAGGAGGAGCACTGGCGTGACAGAGATGGTGGCAGCTATGGAGAGGGAATCGTACTTGCAGTTCCAGGGCAGAAAAGAGTGCTTATGGTTGCTCACAGACCAGAGTGCAGGGCAGGAGAGGAGTACCTCTCCTTTGATCATATCACTTTGGAAGAGCTGAGAATTTATAGGTCCCTAAAGATATCTTTGAAAACAGCTTCACAAAACCCCTGAAACTTAGTGCAGTACAACTTCTACTTAACAAAGAGCTCAAAAGTCAAGTAATTGGTTGAGAAAGTGACCAAACAGGGGAAAAAGATAAGGCTATAAGAGGTTACTTTCTTGGTGAAAAGATATTTTCTTATGTCTATGTGGATGAGGAAGATCAGAACATATAATTGGAAGAAGACAGCAAGGTCAAGGCTCCTACATCTAAAGCTTCCAAGAAAAATATGAAATGGTCTCAGGCCATGGAAGAGCTCAAAAAGGATTTTGAAAATCAAGTTAAGAGAAGTACAGGAAAAATTGGGAAGAGAAATGAGAGCAATGCAAGAAAATCATGAAAAAAAATGAGTCAACAGCTTGCTAATGGAGACTCCACCCCCCAAATGCTGAAGAAAATAATACTTTTAAAAATAGACTAACCCAAAAGAAATAAAAAAATCCAATGAGGAGAAGAATGACTTAAAAAATGCCAAATGGAAAAGGAGTTCCAAAAACTCACTGAAGAAAATAATTCTTTCCAAATTAGAATGGAGCAAATGGAAGCTAATGACTTTATGAGAAATCAAGAAACAAAACAAAAAAAAAGGAAAAAAAATAGAAGACAATGTGAAATATCTCATTGGAAAAACCACTGACCTAGAAAATAAATCCAGGAGAGATAATTTAAAAGTCATTGGTCTACCTGAAAACCATGATCAAAAAAAGAGCCTAGACATCATCTTTCAAGAAATTATCAAGGAAAACTGCCCTGATGTTCTAGAACCAGAGGGTAAAATAGAAATGGTAAGAATTCACCAATCAACTTCCTGAAAGGAAAACTCCTAGGAATATTGTAGCCAAATTCCAGAGTTCCCAAGTCAAGGAAAAAATATTACAAGCAGCCAGAAAGAAACAATTAAAGTATTGTGGATACTTGATACTTGTGTGGATACACAATCAGGATAACACAGGGTTTAGCAACTTCTACATTAAGGGATCAGAGGGTTTGAAATATGATATTCCAGAGCTCAAAGGAGCTAGAATTAAAACAAAGAATTACTGACCCAGAAAAACTGAATATAATACTTCAAGCAAAAAAATGGAAATTCAATGAAATAGGGACTTCCAAGCATTCTTGTTGAAAAGACCAAAGCTGAATAGAAAATTTGATTTTCAAATACAAGAATCAAGAGAGACATGAAAAGGTAAACAGGAAAGAGAAGCTATGTGGAACTCATTAAAGTTGAACTGTTTACATTCCTACATGAAAAGATAATATTTGTAACTCATGAGACCTTTCTCAGTATTAGGGTAGTTAGAGAGAATATCTGTCTATCTATCTACCTATCTATCTATCTATCTATCTATCCATCCATCTATCCACATACACACACATATATATGCAATATGTACACACCGTTACATGTGTGTATGTACATCATATATGTGTATGTATGTATATGTGTGTACATACATTCATGTACATACAAATATATTCATATACATACACATACATGCAAATACACAGAGAGAGAGAAGGACAGAAAGACAGAGAGAGAGAAAGGGAGAGAGACAGAGGGCATGGGGTGAGCTGAATATGAAGGCAGAATACCTAAAAAATAAAATTAAGTGTTGAGAGCAATGTACTGGGAGAAAGAAAAAGGGAGAGGTAGAATGTAATAAATTATCTCACAGAAAAGAAGCAAGCAAGGGCTTTTATAATGGAGGGAAAGGGGGAAGTGATGGGGAATTAATGAAACTTATGGATTTGGCTTAGGGAGGGAATAACACACACTCAATTGGATATGTAAATCAATCTTAGCCTGCAGGAAGGTGGGGGGAAGGGGATAGGATAGGGAGAATAACAGAAGGGATGGCAGATTGGGGGAAGGAGCAATCAGAAGCAAACACTATTGTGGGGGGACAGGTCAGGGGAGAGAATGGAATAAATGGAGGGTGGGACAGGATAGAGGGAAATGTGGTTAGTTTTTCACAACGTAGCTGTTATGGAAGTGTTTTCCAAGGCTACATATGTATGACCTATATCAAATTGCTTGCTTTCTCAATGAGGGTGGGTGGGAAAGGGAAGAAGGCAGAGAATATGAAATTAAAAGCTTTAAAAATGAATGTTAAAAGTTGTTTTGCATATAACTGGAAAATAAGACGTACAGGCAATGGGGTATAGAAATCTATCTTGCCTTACAGGAAAATAGAGGGGAGGAGAATGGGAGAAGGGGGGTGATAGAAGAGAGCCCAGATTTGTGAAAGGAGTTGTTGGGGTACATTCTGGCTTAGGGTGGAGGAAAGGGAGAGATGGGGAGAAAATTTGGAATTCAAAATCATATGCAAGTGAATATTAAAAACTGAAAATAAATAATTTCTATAATAAATCTGAAAAAAATGAGGTCAGAGAATGATCATTAAATTCTAGGCTGACTTTCAAATTTTTTTTCCCTTATGAACAAGAGGGAGCCCCCTGAAAGTTTTGCATAGAGGGGTAACAGCCACAAATTTGGAAGATAATTTTGGCATCTCTGCAAAATATGCCTTGGGGAGAAGAGACAAGTTAGGAGGTTATTATCCATGAAAGGCAAGATCCAGTGAAGAATTAGCTTAGGAATAAGGAGAAGGGATGAATATAGAAACTTTATGAAAGTAGCATCAACAGATCTTAGCCACTGATTGGATGTAGAGAATAAAAGAGATGAAAGAGTCAAAGATAGTTGAGATTTCAATCAATGATTGGGAAGGTTGGGTGGGTACCACTATCAGAAGAAGTAGGGAAATTGAGGGATGCTATTTAGTAAGATGATGTGTTCAGTTTTTACTAATGTTAAGTTTGAAATAACAGTGAAATATCAGGTAAAAATGTCCATTAGACAGTTGAAGCTCTGGGAACAGAGTGAAGCTGGAACATAGATTTGGAGGTTGTTGGTATAGAAATAATTATTGAAGTCATTGGTGTAGATTAAATGTCTAAAAGTGAGTGTAGAGAGAGAAAAGAAGGGCTGAGAATAGAAATTCAAGGGACAGTCTCAGAAGAATGCAAGGAAGACAATACACCTGCAAAAGTGACCTCAAAGGAGTAGTTAGACAAGTAGAAGGAAACCAGGAAAGGACAGTGTTGTGGAAGAGATAGGAAATAGACTACCTAGGAGGCAGGGGTGATGAGCAGAGTCAAATGCTATAGATAGTTCAAGAAAGAAAGGGCTGAGGAGAGATTATCAAGTTTGCCATTTAAAAACTAACTTGGAGAAAGCAATTTCTATAAATACTAGGAACAGAAACCAAGTTGCAAGAAGTTGAATGATGAGAAGTGGAGGCATTGATAAGTAGTCTTTCTAGAATTTTCACAGTGGGAGAAGTGAGAGATAAAAATAGGATTTTCCTTTCACACAGTGTTCTTACAAAACCCAGAGTGTTACAGTGAGGACCCCAATATTGCTTCCTTAGTTACCTAGGGAACGTGACAATAGAAGAAGTAGAGGGGAGAAAAGAGAGTTAGAGTTAGAATCAGAAGATACCTAGGCTTGAATCTCACCTTTCTAACACTTACTGGTTGCATAAACATGGGCAGATTCCTTAATCTTTATGAATTTCAGGGCCCTCATCTGTAAAATGGGGATGATAATACTGTTAGTACTTATGTCACAGGGAAGTCATGAGGATTAAATGAAACAGTATTTGCAAAACTCTTTGAAAACATTAATTTATTGAGCCAACATGGCCTGGTGACCTCAGGTGGGAAAGAGAGGGAGGGAAATACATGTTTAGTATTTATTCCAGGCTCTCTGCACCACTATGTACCAGGCACTGTGCTAAGCACTTAACAAATATATTAACTCATTCATCCCCACCAAAAAACAAAACAAAAAAAAAAAAACCCATTGGAATAGGTGCTATTGTTATTCTGGTGTTACAATAGAGGAAATTGAGGCAAACAGAAATTTAAGTGATATGCCCAGGTTTATAGCTAATAAGTATCTAAGACTGAATTTGAACTCAGACCTTCTTAAACACTTCATCTTCTGTCCCACCAGCTGTCTCAAGTTGTACTAAGTGCATTCTCATTACTAAGCAGCTGAGATGCAGCTTACTCAATGTATTTATCAGATCTGAGGATATTGACAGGATTCCAGACCTAGTAGCCTAGTGCTTTCTGTACTTTAGAGAGCTACTTTAGGAGTCAGTAATACAAGAGACTCAAGTGTCCTCCCAGCCTCTTACCCAACTCTACCTTTATATAATGGCTGAGATACTGGGGGCTGGGGAGAGGGCAAGTTACAATCTCTCAATATCCCAGGCAATTCTCTAAGACTATAAGCTTCAGAGTAGGAGCTGATCTCCAATGGTAGAGGGAGTTTATCTGGGAGTTACCCTGTACCAGTGAAATCATAGATCTGTCTAAAATCATCACATAAACTTCAACTATTATTATTGATATCATTATGAAATTCCTTTTGCTGTGTTAACACAACGCATGGAAACATTTGCAAATTAAGCAATAGGATTCCTGACTCTCTCATAATTCCATGGTAAATATGCAAACTAAAATTCAACAAGACCCCCAGGTTATACATTCATCCAGCTTGCTTGTATCTATCTAGGAAAAATGTTGATCAATCTACAAAAATATCCATTTGCCCATTACGTGCTTTATCAGAACCCTAGGAATGTCATTGGAGAATAGTAGTTATAGCTTCCTGTAGAGCTGGGGGTAGCCCCATACTGGTATGTTTTGGCAGGCTCTCCTTACCATAGAGTCTGTTTCTTTATGCTGAGTGTTCAAAGGTCATTATACTTTGTTTAACTGATTCATTTTTAGACTAGCATCATAATGACTTTATGTTGGGATGGTCTTTGTAAGTGGGGACCCAGAGATGCTTCTTCATGCAGTGTAGGTATCATTCATTCAATGATGATTTGTTTAGACTTTCATATTCTCATCCCTACCATACATATTCATGAATATTATGCATACTGCTGAGTAATATGCTTATAACTTAGTTGAATCAAATTGCTTTAGATTCTTGCAACAGGAAAATAAGCATAGCATCTGCAGTTGTCACTTTTAGACAGAAAATTTAAAATCAGTGATCATAATGCAAGCTGTCAGTCCAGTGCCACCCGTTGAAAGGTGAGGGAGAAGAGAATTCATCATGTGGTAGTCTGTACTATAATGAAGGATATTACTTCTTCTCCAAAATGTTTACTACTTAAGGGACAAGTTGCTCAAAAAGGATTGGGTCAGCCTGACCTTCACACACCCCAAACTTCTGTGGTTCAGTGAGACTAACAATTGAATAAGCTATCTTTCCCTTTCAATAAATGATCTTTACAATACTTCTTCTTATTATATTACATTATTATATATTATTATTAATATTTTATATTATTATTTACATTATTTTATTATAATATAATATATTAATATAATAATTAATATAATATATGACAATATATAATATAATATAATATATTAATATATATTTATATTATTTATGTTATTAATACTTCTTAGATGAGAAAGAGGTAATCTAGATTTTTCATAAATGTACCTTGCAAGAAATTTCACCACTGTCCCAAACTGTGCCTTTACTAATTAATTTTTAGAACATGCTCACTGAAAGAAGATAGTATAATACTAAGTTGAGATGTGGATAAGCTGAAATTCACTCAAGCCACTCAGCAGAATAGTGGCATGAGTCAGAAAGTCTCTGACTCCAGGCATGATGCATTTTGAGACTACTACACTCTAATCATGTTCTGGAATCTGTTATCCCCTCTCCAGCATGAAGTTTTCAGTTCAATAGGCCAATGTGCCTGCCAATATTGTCACATCATCAATATCATTTTATTGACAATGCTTTCAATTAATCTTAACTAGCCAAAGCATTCCCAGCATCGTGCCAGGCCTGCTAATAGGAGCATAATAGGGAGATTATATGGTGAGAATGGCTATGTAAGTGACAAACACATGCACCATGAACAAGAACCATCTGGCACTGCTGATCTCAGCTGTTGGCATGGCTAGCACCTAGTGGGTCCTTAAAGAGCTCTGCTCTCATTGGAGGAAGCCAACCTAGGATGCTGAGACAGGAATGATCACATTATGTTCCTTATTGCCTTCAAGTCACTCTAAGGGATGAAATTGTAAAATATCTTACCTTGCATTGTTGTTCTGGTGGGTTCTGAAAACAGAGGAATGAGCAAGAGGTAAATGAGGTAGACAAATGAAAGCCCATTGTACCGGAAAGCGCAAGCTGTATTTGAAAAGAAGAAAGAGGGAAAACTGTATTAGTTAAACCATTTTAAGTAATGGAGAATCCAACAGGATGTGAGGTGAATGGTGCAAGCTATTACCCACTCAAGGTGCATTACTAATTAAACAGAAGTAGCAGTGGACAAGTATTTACTGAATTGGGGCTTACTTTATATTTTATATAGTGGAGAATATGAAAGAACTGCAAGAGATCAACTTTGCCCTCCAGAAGATTACAAATGAGTTGGAGGTGGAGTAGGGTAAGACTAAACCAAAAGGAATGATGACTAAACAATTCAAGAAAATTTAATTCAGCTAACTAAAGTTTATTTCTTATATGCAGTATTAGAAATCCAAGAGAAGATTAAATGCTAAATTATGTGATTCCTAAAAAGTACTGTAGAAATTGAGAGATATGGGTCATAGGAGAAGTGATCAAGTCAGGCTTCATATGTGAGATAGCACTTGATATTGGCTCTGAAGGATAATAATAATAAAAATAATAATAAATCAATCAAGTAATTATCATCTATTAAATGCTAACTACATGCCAGGCACTGCTAAGCACTAGAGATATAAAGAAAGGTAAAAGAGAGTTCCTGCCTCAAGGGGTCTAAAGGGGGAGACAACATAGAAACAATAAATTTGTTTCCCAGTCATTTCAGACTTTTACAATCCTATTTGTGGTTTTCTTGGGAAAGGTACTGATTTCAGTAGAGTGCTTACTCTTTTCACTAATGCAGATCACAACATGCTCACACTTTTCACCTGACTCAATTTTTGTTCATATCTTTCCATGTAACTTCCACAACACAATCCAACCGATGAAGTGGAAAAAAAATTCCTGCCCTTCTGTTAATATCTTTGGGGGTACCAATGAACACTTCAAATTATCTATCTTTTACATGTAATTGTAACTACATTAATACTTTAACTTGACATATATACCACGTTTCTTATACAAGTTGTAAGCAAAATGAAGTCTACTTATACCTAGCAAGTATCTCTCCTTTTCCCTTCAAATAATTTGTAATTTTTACTTTCCTAAGAGTATGCTGTTCTATAATTAACAAAGCCAGGACAATACTGATGTTAGAAGAATAGGATTTTATGGTTGTGAGCAATTTGGTATCATTGAAAACACTATGCAATTTCCCCAAAAGAGATTAACACAATATCCTCCTCCTCACTTCTAAGCCAGATCATTTTCACTCTGAATTCCTTTTCCAGTAAACATTAATGATGGTCTAAATAAATGCACTGTACAACAATCTGCAATGCCCTAGTATGAATTTGTTCTCATCAGATGAGATATTTGTAAGCTCTTAGCACAGTATCTGACACATAGTAGGTCCTTAATAAATGCCTATTCCCTCCCTACTCCATTTTTCAATCACTTTTCCTCCTGGAGAGAGTGGTTATACCATTTTCTTTTCATTGTTGGGGAAATCACCAAGGAAATTTAATAGTGCTTTGGGTTCTGATAGAATTAGATTGCTCTCATATAAAAAATAAAAGCATTCGGACAAACTCATCATCAATAGAGAATCTTTAATTTGGACTTTTGTCTTAAATCTTCTGATAAAAGTAAGTGGAATGAACCTTAGATAATTCTAAATCTGCCTATTTTCCATGCTACTGCATGGCAATATTTGTTTAATATTTCTATAGTGATGTTTGTCAAAAAATTTTGTATGATTTTAATGTCTGTGTGAAAAACACCTCATCTGAGTACAATGTTTCTTTTTTGTTCTACCACATCAAATTATTTTTTATATAATCAATAAAAAGACACAAGGGATGTCAGACTTTTCATATATATAAGTTATAAGAGTGGAGTCTACTTTAGAAGGTCTCATGGAAGATGCATTACAATCATTTAAAGATCATTTTTATGGAAAAAGTATAGTGAAAAGAAATTCAATTCATATTTATTTATTTTAAATGACTGATATGTACAAAGCATTGTTCTAGGAACAGTTCAAAACAATTAGATCCTGACCCCAAGGTATTTCTATCCTACTGGAATATACAGCATATACACATACAAAGCAATGTGTGATGATTTAAGAAGAGAAAACTTAATTCTTATATACGGGAAATGATTAAAGAAAGCATTTAGAAGGGAGATAATACTTAAACTGAGCCTTGAAGAATGATATGGCTTCTAGACGATAAAGATGAAGGAGTGAATGCCCAACATAGTGGATGGCTCACACAAATACAGAGCTGGGTTATTTAATTTTATTGACAGGATGGAGTCCTCTCAGTCATATTTTAGGGAGTTTGTTTGGCCATTTCCATGCCTGTGAAATTTTTCTGTTTATAATTTATCTTTAAAACAAATATTTTACACAGATTTCTTTTTCTTGATTTCTTTGGTGAGATTCAGCCCTTTTTCTCAACTCCATCTTTTGAATTACCATGAAGTTTAAATGTGGTGTTTTGATCATCTTTGCCAATCAATGAAAAGGGATGTTTATAGCAATAATAGCAGGACTATTCCACTTTAGATTAGTTCTCTCATATTCTCTCTCTCTGTCTCTCTGTCTCTTCATCAGTTTCAATTTGGAATAATAGTTGGGATGATTAACTAAGCTGGATTTCAGTCCAAGTTCTTTGCAAGTTCATTTCTTCTCAATTGCTTTTCTCTCTTTTCTAAGATTAAGTAATTAATTCATCATTTTCCATCACCCATTTTTGTAATGTTTTATAAATGAGCTTATAAATGAGTTTGCTTTAAACAAAGTCTATTTTCTGTTTCCTTAGAATTGCGAGGAAATGTCTTTTGCTTTAGGTTACCTTTTTTGAAAAATAGGAATAATCATTGTCAATGTCTTTACTTTTGTCAATTTCCCAATTTTTGGAGCTAACAATTTATTTGAACTTTTTGTGATTGCATTTAGTTATGTGTTATAAAAGCTGTAACCATCCCACAATTTTTATTTTTTATTAATTTATTTGTTTTCAGTTTTCTACAATCACTTTCATAACTTTTAGATTTTCTTCCCCTCCCTCCCCCTGCCTCTCTCCCTAAGACAACATGCAATCTTATATGGGTTCTACACATATATTCTTATTAAACACATTTTCACATTAGTCATGTTGCAAGGAAGAATTAAAATGACTTGAAAGAATAAACAACTTTGACAAAGTTGCAGGATACAAAATAAACCCACATAAATCATCAGCATTTCTATATATTACTAACAAAGCCCAATAGCAAGAGATAGAAAGAGAAATCCCATTGAAAGCTATAAAATATCTGGGAGTCTAAATGCCAAAACAAACTCAGGGACTATATGAGCACAATTACAAAACATTTTTCGCACAAATAAAGTCAGATCTAAATAATTGGAAAACGTTAGTTGCTCGTAGGTAGGCTGAGCTAATATAATAAAAATGATAATTATACATAAATTAATTTACATATTCAGTGTCATTCCAAAAAAAAACTACCAAAATTATTTTACAAAGCTAGAAAAAATAATATCGGAATTCATCTGGAATAACAAAAGTCCAGAATATCAAGAGAATTAATGAAAAGAAACAGTAGGGAAGGGGGCCCAGCCATACTAGAACTTAAATTGTATTATAAAGCAGAAATCATCAAAACCACTTGGTACTGGCTAAGAAATAAAAGGATATATCAGTGGAATAGGTTAGGTACACAAGGGATAGTAGTCAATAATTATAACAGTCTAATGTTTGATAAACCCAAGGACCCCAGCTTCTGGGATAAGAACTCACTCTTTGGCAAAACTTCTGGGAAAACTGGAAAATAATGTGGTGGAAACTGGGCATAAACTAATGCCTGACACCATATACCAGAATAATGTCCAAATAGGTACATGATCTAGGTGTAAAGGCTAATACTATAAACAAATTAGGGGAGTAAGGAATCGTTTATTTGTCAGATTTGTGGAGAATGGAGGAATTTATGACCAAACAAGAGATAGAAAACATTATGAAATGCAAAATGGATAATTATTTTGCACAAACAAAGCTGATGTAACCAAGATTAGGAGGGAAGCAGAAAACTGGGAAAGAATTTTTGCAACTAGTGTCTGTGATAAAGGTCTCATTTCTAAAATATATAGAGAACTGAGTCAAATTTATAAGTATACAAGTCATTCCCCGGTTGACAAATGGTCAAAGGATATGTACAAGCAATTTTCAGAGAAAGAAATTAAAACTATCTATGTTCATGTGAAAAAATACTCTAAATCACTATTTATTAGAGAGATGCAAATCAAAACAACTCCCACATCACACCTATCAGACCGGCTAACATGAGAAAACAGGAAGATGATAGATGTTGGAGAAGATGTGGGAGAGTTGGAACACTAATTCACTGCTGGTGGAGCTGTGAGCAGATCCAACCATTCTGGAGAACAATTTGGAGCTATGCCCAAAGGGCTATAAAATGTGCATACCTTTTGACCCAGCAGTACTGTTTCTAGGACTATATCCTAAAGAGATCATAAAAATTGGAAAAGGACCCACTTGTACAAAAATATTTACAGCAGTTCTTTTTGCGGTGGCCCCAAACTGGAAATCAAGGGGATGCCCATCAATTGGGGAATGACTGAACAAGTTGTAATATATGAATGCAATGTAATAATCTTGTGCTGTAAGAAATGATGAACAGGAGGACTTCAGGAAAACCTGGAAAGATTTATATGAAACTGATGCTGAGTGAAATGAGCAGAACCAGGAGAACATTATACATAGTAATAGCCACAGTGTGTGAGGACTGTATCTGATAAACTTAGCCCTTCACAACAATGCAAGGACCTAAGACATTGCCAAAGGATACATGATGCAAAATGCCATTCACATCCAGTGAAAGAATTATAGAGTCAGAAATCAGAATGAAGCAGACTATTTTCTATTTTGTTAATGTTTTGGTTTGGTTTGGTTTTTTCATGGTTTCTCCCATTTGTTTTCATTCTTCTATGCAACATTACTAATGTGAAAATGTGTTTAATAAGAATGTACGTGTAGAACCCATATTGGATTACATGCCATCTTGAGGAGGGTGGGAGGGGGAGAAAGTTTAAAACTTATGGAAGTGCTTGTTGAAAACTGAAAACAAATAAATTAATTATAAAAAGAAAAAAAAAAAGAAAGTACCTAACCCTGAAAAAAATGTGTATTGGGAAAGAATGAAAGAATAATTGTGAGGGAGAGAGAAAAAAGTAGAGACCTATAGAATATGAGAAAAATGATACAGAAGGAAAGAAAAAGAAGAGAGGGAAGGAAAAGGGTGTTTAAAAATTTATTGCAATGTGAGCTTAACAATTTTTCTATTTCAGCCTTATGATCAATGTTACATTTTATTAACATTTAAAATTTTTTCACCCATTACATTTCCAGTCTTATAATTTTAGATTTTAAAGTTAAATATTCTTGGAATTATTTGCTTTAGCAAAGTTTTCCCGACTTCTTTCATCCCTCCCCCTTCTCTCCCACAGTAGCAAACAAAAGCCCCATTAGCTACATCATGGGATATGATGTCTTAAATGTTGAGAGCCTCTACTTCAACTGAGGGCATTCTGAGTGAGCAAAATCTAAATTGGTAATAGCCTGAAGGGTCTTTGTTTATTTTAACAGTTGCCAAGCAGTAGATATACATTACTTAGAGAGAGCAACTTCATTAATAAGTGATAAAAGAGTTCTGTCAATTCAGTGTTTCTATATCGTATTTTTAAATATTCTGTACTTGTGCACTCTAGAGAGGTCAATTGCTTTTTGAAGAGAAAGCCTCTCAGTGTGCAAAATTCTGGTGCAATTTTCAACTTGCTAGAGGGTATATCACGAACTTTTATTGAAATACAAGTGAAAAATAGCTAAAAGAAACAGTTGCTCTTCATTTACAATGATCAAGTGAAAAAAAGAGGATATTTTTAAAAGCTAATGCAGATTCCTATTAAGGAACAAAGGATGTCATTGGAATTAGACACAGGAAGGCCCTCCTAAGTCATATATTTCATTGTCTATTTGTACAGTACTCTTCCCTTCATTATATTGTCTTGTGTTTTACATCCGCTGAAATCTCAAATGTCTCAAATATATGAGAACTGTCAGAACAAAAGCCAGACAAATACTTCTCTTCCCTTTTCCCTTACCCTCTAACCTCAACGCCCACCGTAGATATGTGAGGGTCACAGTTCCTGTTCCAAATGTTTCCTCACATTTTTTTAAAAATTTGTAAAGAAAAGTAGTTCAAATCAACTTTTCTCACTATTGTTTAAGTTGCCAAGAAGTTTTGTTACATATTTATATTTGGTATGTCTCATCTGAAAAAGACCTTTAACTTGTTTCAAAAGAATATCAAATATCAAAAAGCTGGGAGAGATACAGTTGAAAACAGGACCAGATTTGTGGGGCATTTTATCTTACCTCAGCTTGTCCAAAGTCCTTTACTGGCTACAAAAACAATAAGCCAAATTAGGTTTCATAAATTTTATGTGTGTGGCCCATTTTTTTCTCTGCGTGGTGTTTAGTTTATCACAAAATAACTCAGTTATAGGACAGCTGTCTATAAATGTAGTTGTTAATGTGGATATGAGTCTGAGAGATTCTTATTTTCTATTTTCTGGAACCCCAAAAATAATCTTGATGGATTTGGAAAGAGGAATAACAGAGTTTTAAAGCATCGGGTCTATAAAGGTTTCCTTTTAAATATATATTGCCCAATTCTGCAAATCTCAACCTTCCTCTGAAATCTAAATGTAATTAGTTGCCTTACAGAGCATATAACCTATGGATAAAGATTATGAAAATTCTTCCCTTTCCACCAATAATCACATGAAGAGCAAGTATTGAGTGTGCACCTGCTATGTGGGAGGCGCTGTGCTAGGTGGTGGGGATACAAAACTAAAAACTAAAAACCCCTGTCCTCAAGGAGATTACAACATGTACATGTAGAAGTTAATACAAAGATACATTGGAAGTCATTTCAAGGGAAGGGGTGCTGAAGGTGGGGTGTGATGAATGAAGAAGCTTTAACCCTTAAGTTTATCTTGGAAGAAACCTTGGGGCTTTATTGGTTGCTTTGAGTATAAGTCATCCATATAGTTGTTCTTGTAGAATGCTAAACCAAATCTTACAATTAAGCTGCATTTTTAAAACTTAGCAAAACTTTTTAATATTTGAATATTATCCCTCTTGGTTGAAAAAGAGGATTTTAAAGAGTAATTAATCAAAGGGCAGTTAGGTGCTCAAGGGAGAGAGCATGGACCCTGAAGTCAGAAGGACCTGAATTCAAATTTGACCTCAGATACTTACTAGCCCTGTGACCCTAGGCAACTCACTTAATCCTAATTGATTCCAAAATAAGAGTAATTAATCAAGAAAACTCAATCTCTTTCAATCTTCTGTTTAAGCCAACTTATTGGGCTTTTGATTTATTTTTCCCAGTCAAAATTTACTTGAAATTTTCTTTAATATTAAAAAAAAAAACTATCTTGCCTTCTCCTTCACTATATCTTACCCCAAGTAAAGCTTCTGTTCTCAAGATAGAACAATTTGACCATGAAAACCTAAGAAAGGTTGGCATGACCATCATTCTAATTAATAATTTATTTGTTGCTTTTTGATTTTTATGTTTAACAAAGCATTGCTCCTCTCTGGAAAGCCAAAAAGAAATGCTGACTACATCACTGACAGTAAGATCTCCTACTACAGTTAAATTATCAGTGCCAGAACTTTATGAGATTCCTAATTTTGAGATTTAATTCTCCATGGTAGCATGCTTGAATCTCATTCAATCCAATGAGAGTCTGCTGTGCTAGACCTGGGTCACAGATCTGGGAATAAATGACATTCTCCCTTTCAAAAGTCAGAGCAGCCACTGTGTTCCTTTTCTCTCCCCAACTATGAGGCTTGGTTATCCATAAGTAACCAGAGGCAGCCATTGGGAAAGGGTGCCAGGTAATGGTAGGTATCAAGGAGTGCTGCTCACATTGGCTTTATGGGAATATTTTCCCAGCAGCAATGGCTTTTGAGTAACAGAATTAATTTACTGCCTGCCATGGTTTCCTTCTTTCAAGAACTTAGGAAAAATAGATTTTTTTTGTAAGCTTTTACTGTAGGCTTTAGTATATTACATATTATTCTTGGCAACAGCCTCTCTGGACTGATGTGTGCATTAGCATGAAGAGAAATCAATTCAGCCAGCAGTAATGAAGTCATATTTCTTCTGTCTTCAGCCTACAAAGCTGCCTGACAGTTGTGTCTTGTTGAACAACCTCTACAGCTGAAAAATTGATTACATAGCCTGGTGATCTGGTTCACGAATCTTCTTTGAGGATCTCAGTTCTGCTCTCAGTTTCATTCAACAGCTGTAGCTGAACTCATTAGAAACCTTCTGTTGCAGAAATGTTGCCCACAAGGCACTCAGTCAGCAGGGGGGACGAGACGACAAATTGACTGTCCTTTGGCTTCAGTACAAAGCTGAAGTCCTTGGCAAATCTCTCCTGACAGTCTTCCTGGGGAGCATCTTTACAAGCTTAAGTCAAGCAACATATGGAGCTAACATACAGTTGTTACTGCTGGCAGAAGAGGCACACCTTTTTCAGAAAGCAAAATCAGCTCATTTAAAAGGGTCTAGGTTTTATACCACTAAAGGCAACAAAACTAATTAGAAACAGATCATTGGCTATAGTGAGAAGATTTCTGCTTTCAAATCAACACCTAAATCAATAGTACCTTGAAATCAGCCTTTTCTTCTCAGTATATCTCATTAAGTTTCTACTTTTCCCTTCTATGTGTTGTCTTTAATTTTGGACTTATAGGACCACAGGTTTGGGAGTGGAATGGAGAAGTAAAGATCAGCTTGTCTAACTGCTTCCTTTTACAGAGGAGGAAACTGAGGCTTAAAGAGGTTGTCACTTTTGCAAGGTCACATCAGGAATAAGTGAAAGGAATGAAAGAAAGTGAAAAAATAAGTGAAGCCAAGTCTTCTGATTCCAAATTCAGCACCCTGTCTACTGCACCATGCTCTCTCCTTGAATATATATGTATATATATATAGTATGTATATGTATACATGTACATGTGTGTATATATATATGTATATATATGTTGTGTATGTATATTGTATGGTAGGTGTGTATATGCATATATGTACATAAATAGGTATACACACATATGCTCTGGGTAGGTTAGAGGAATATATTTGGAAATAAAAGTGATATAAAACAAAAAGTTACAATCATATACATAAGTATACTTAGTCACTCTAATATTAAAAAATAGTAAAGGGAAAAAGGCAGCTAAGTAAGATTAGCCAAGACAATATCTGAGTCTGAAAATACATGCTCTGCTTTCATAGTCACACATAGACTTTACTGTTTCTCATCACACATAGAGTTAATTGCAGTACTCCAAGCTGGAAAAGATAAAGGGATGTCTGACAAGAAGAGAAAGGCATTGCTAACAAGAACAATGTTTAAAATTTAAAAAGAGAACTGAGTTTCTCTGAAGAAATAAGTATTTTTCTTAATATTTATAATGTTTTGCATTTAGTGATCCAGGAAGAGTTGGGGAATAAATGGCTCCACTTAAACCATTTTCCTTACTGCAGAGAATAATTGACTATATATGACCTTCTCAAGGAAGAAAAGATATGACTGAAACCAAAAGTTCAAATTTTATTCTTTTAAAAAATGGATTTCACTTTAAAACTCAAGACTGAAACTTATTTCTAAGCCTCAGCATGGCATACCTAAGTTCTCCTATTTAGAAAGTTTTAATATATGCTTTCCAATGAATTGCTCCATTATATGATTACTCAATGGATACCACATTTACTCTTATGAGAAGTTAAAGGACATCATAAATAACTCCAAAGCAGGCACAAAATGGAGAATTAAGAAATCCCAGCTAAGTCCCTTTAGGGCAGGTAACTTAATATACTTTCATTTCTCCCCATCAAGTGCTCCTTGGTTCAAGAATCTTCCATGGCCCTCTATTGCCCCAAGGATAAAGTAAGAAACAGTTAAAGCCATTTATTTATCTAGCCTACCTTTCCCACTTTATTTCACATTAAGGAATAAATGTATGAATTAAAAGGCATCCATTAAGAACTTAATATATAGAAAACATTGGTGAGCCAAACAGAAAGAAAAGTAAAATATTATATGATGGCTCATCATTTTGTCTTCTATCTCCATACTGTCCCCATGCCTGGAACACACTTGCTTTATCTCTGGCTTTTGAATCATTAGCTTCTTCCAAGGCCCAAGGCAGGAGTCATGTAATAGAAGAAACTTTTCCTGAGTCCTCTAGTTGTTAAAGCCTTCTCCATTCTCCTATTATCAACTGTTATTTATATATTTACATATTGAAATCCATAGAAGAACATATGGTCCTTAAGGACAAAGAATGTTTCATTTTTTGTTTTTATATCCAGGATGCCTAACATAATGCTGGGAACATAGTAGGTAGGCACTTAATAAATTATTCTTGAAATGGACCAAATTTATAGAATCCTTTTAAAAGCATTAAAAGGGGCCTTAAAGATAAATATTTAAAAAATAAATTGAATGAGATTATTACTTCTTTGACCTCTTTAAACCCTCCTATGCCTATTTCCCAGCCAACCAGAACAGGGTTCCAAACTCCTAGCGGTCTCCTTTTAGATGTTTATCGTGAGTAATGTTTAAGATGCCCTTGTTGTGGGCTGATAAGGAAGCTGAAATGAGCAGTAAGAGTGGAACACTAGACTGAGAGCAGAAGGTTGCAAGGTTCACTATTTGAAAATAGACACACCCTTCTGGACTTTGCTCGCTTGTTTTCCTTTTTCTCTTTGAGCTAAAAAAAGGAGGAAAGTCTAAGAACTAAAATTAAGCCTGTTTTTGTTCTTTTTTTAAAAAAAGGAAATTAAACAGGGCTTGAATTAGATGATAATCTAAGATCCCCTCCAGTTTTTAACATCCTATAAATCTACAAATAGAAAAAACAGTGGCACACAAAAGTCTTGAGCCAGTAAAATCTAAGGCTGTAGATCAAATTAATGTTATATTCAAGCAACTAAATAGGTGAGAGTACATTGGAAAAACAAGATGGAGAGGAAGACATAGATTCTGATTAGCCTGTATGTGAGCCTATA
The DNA here is from genome assembly GCF_028372415.1 of Notamacropus eugenii. NCBI lineage: Eukaryota > Metazoa > Chordata > Mammalia > Diprotodontia > Macropodidae > Notamacropus > Notamacropus eugenii. Next base: position 231,730,665 of record NC_092875.1, on the reverse strand, counting down.
TTACTATTTTTAAAAGCTCACTAACCTTTCCTTAATATAGATGATGAATGGACAGTGAACAATTCTAATTTTTCACATAGAAGCAACTAAAATGTTTTCCCCCACTTTTTCCCTCAGCTCTCATCTGGAACCCGTTAAAATTTGCAGAAGTTTGCCTAGAAATACAGCCTAAAAGTTAGGGGAAAATAATTTCTGGCCTCTTGTCTTTAGAAATGCACCTTAGGGACATCAAAACTTCTTTCCCTAAAGCATCATCCAGATAATAATAATAAGGGAAAAAGTTAAAGAGGAAAAGTAATGCAAAATACTCCCAATAGTCTGTGCAAAAATGAGGACATGTGAACTCCTTCAGGGCAACGAATATTTGGTTTTTACTTTTGTATCCTAAGCACCTAGCACTCTTCCTGAACACATGGCAGGACTGGCAAGCTAACCAACTGATGGCTGCAAACTGCACTGATAAAAAACCCTAATCTGGGTCTTTCTTTTAACTTCTAGGTAATGGAAATCTTTGTCCTCTGCCAGGTTTCTAGCTTGATGGTGAGGCATTTTGCTCTTTTCAATGAGTGCTGCTGGATTGAGTTCACATTTCACCCATCTCTTGGCTTTCCAAATTTCAAGATTCTTGAAATTATATTTCTTTCCTCCAAAACATACCAGCCCTTTCACCATCAGGGAAGTTGTCAATTTAATTCAATAAATATATATGAAGTGCCTTTTATAGGCAAGGTGCTATGCTACGTAGTGGGAATAAAAGGACAAAAATGTAAAGATCCTATACACAGGTAAATATAAAGTATATACTCCCTTTCAAAGAAATTAGTTCGGTGATCAGAATCTCATTATTTCCTGACATGTACCGTTAAATTCAATGACACTGGTGTCCTGTTTCATGAATAAGATACTGTATTTCTTGGCTCTCAGTTTATCCCACATACCTAGAATGTTTTCCCTCCATTGCTCTGACTACTGACCTTCCTGGCTTCCTTTAAGTCTCAACCAAAATCCCACCTTGTACAAGAAGCCTTCCTCAATCCCTCTAAATCCCAGTGCTTTACCTCTGTTAAATATTTCCTATTTATGCTATCGTGTTCATCCTTCATTTTCAAAGAGGACCATGCCATCAGAGAAATGATGACCTGACTTCATTTTGAGTGAGGGAGGGCTGTGCAGGGAAGGTCACCAGCCTCACTTTCTCCTCCTGAGCCATTTGGATCCAGTGAACAGATACTCATCAGGATGACTGGAGATGACCCAGGATGCAAAGGGAGACCTTGACCTTTTAGACTAAGGCCTTTTCAGGTACTCACTTAAAGGGAGGTAATGCCCATTCAGTGAATAGGTCTCTTTAAGAATTAGTCAGGGAATGGCCTCTTTAAATAGAAAATAAATAAATAAATGAAGCTGAGATGGGCCTCAGGACCCTCAGGGTTGTTGTTTCAAAGACAAACAGTTACTATTGACATTTACTCTAAGCCAGGAGGGTCCAAAAACAGATATTGTATATAACTTGCTTTGCATATATTTGTTTGAATGTTGTCTCCACATTAGATGGCAAGCTCCTTGAGAGCAGCAAATATTTTTCACTCCTTTCATATCCCTAGCACTTAGCAAAGTGACTAGTAAATAGTAGGTAATTAATAAATGTTTATCGATTGATTGAGAACAAAGTCAGACAATTTAAAATGGACCAGGGCAAAATAACCCTCTTCATTGTGCTAAAACTACAATGAAGAGGGAAGGCCTTTGAAGTTATCATATGTGTCTCTTCTTTTTCCATGACTCTACCAGCTAGACCCCAAATACAGCCATGGTACTACCCTCACCTTGGAAAGTAAGATTATCTCTATTTTATGGGCAGAGAAAGAGTGGCCCATTTTTCTGCTTTGTTCAGTTGCTTTAAAAAAAGGCCAATTACAGTGCTTTATTTGATATAAAAACAAACAAATGATGAATTCAGTGGAGAAAAGGTGCCAAACTAGTTGTTTGAAAATCTATATTTCAAACAATTCTGATGCGTATTGACACAACCTTGGTGCTTCTGACCCCTGCATCTTTTTCCCCCCTTAACTGTCATTTAGCAAGATCATAAGATCATAGATTTAGAGCTGGTAGGGACCTTCAGCATCTTCTAGTCCAATGCTTCTTAAACTTTTCCCTCTCTCGACCTCTTCGGTGTTTGTTAAACTGTGGGGCATGTCCCCACCCCCAATTTATATTGTTTTACACATGAAGAAACTGAGACTCAGAGTTGTCATAGATATTGGGCCCCTAACACTAAATCTAATACTTGTTTTTGGTTTTTTGGAGGAGGAGGGGTGCTCACCTATTTTATATATATGTATATATATATATATATATATATATATATATATATATATATATATATATATATATGTATACACACACACACACACACATATATATGTGGTTTAGGAGCTTCTAGTGAAGAAACTCCCTTGAAAATTGGTAGATAAGTACTGTCTCTGATTATAGGACTGGGGTTCAGATCTCTCCTATGATGATTATTATATGGTTAACTTTAGATAACCTCCTTGAGCCCTAGTTCCTTCATCTATAAAATAAAGGAGTTTGACTAGATGACTTCTGAAATATCTTCCAGCTGTACATTTATCACCCTATAATTGAAAATCATGCTGTGATGCAGTCTTCGAGAGAGGCTAAGGGACTGACTTGTCCAACATCAAATAGCCAGGATGTGTTAGAGATGAAATGTGAACCCAGGGCTTCCTGACTCCAATACTGACACTCTCTTCACTATTCCATACTGCCTCTCCATTGTATCATGCTAAATATTGCCCATTTGGTACCTGTGAAAACTGAATCGGATTTTGGTCCCACCTTTATTTCCTTATACTTATATTTGAATTACAGTCTCTCTGAAGATGGATTTTTTTCTCCTATTGGAATTCCATTCAAGGGTATTTAAATTGTAAACAGCTTCAATCAATTTCATTCCATCTGGGAACTTAAAGCTTTCAGTTCTGCCATACAAATGACTGAGATGATACTATGTGATTCAGTGAATGAAATTAGTGTGTGGTAATATGAATATAAGAAATTATCTCAGAGGAATGGTATTTTTGTGAGTACAGGGTTAAAATGTTAGTGATCCACTAATTGTCAGTTACGAAAATTATTGATACCTCTAGTCCTATATTTATGTGATCATGCTTTTAAAGTTAAGAAAAGACTTATACAGAAGTCATTATAGCAAATCACTAGGAGGAAAATAATGGAATTAGGTTTTACTAATAAAACAAAAAAAATTGTAGACAAAAAAAATTTCTCAGAGAGTTGGTAGATGCACAATCTTCATTGTGATGATAATGGATATTAGCTTTTTCAGTCACTCTTTTTTGTAAGAAAAATAAGGGAAATAAATAATTCAGGTTTTTATGGGAAGTCATATAGGAATATGAAAATGGCAAAGCCTTTCCATACTTAAGATAAATGATTCAAATTTATGTAGTGCTCTGGCCCCTGTCTCAGCTACTATGATAAAAAAGGTCCAGTTGGGTAAAAAGCAGGAAAGTGATGGAAAAGTGAACTTTGTGGTCCTCAGCTTAGTTTTCAGGCCAGATTGCTGTGAAAGTCAGTCAGGGTAAGTGAGAATGAGAAAAAAATAGCATATGCTGTCTATGGGCATAAGTACACATATATACAACACACAACGCAGGTACCTCCCAGCTACCATATTCTCTTTTACATGTATAAAAGATGTTTATTCCATGTAAATCAAATGGAAGAATAGAACACTTCTAGTAGACTTTTTTTTGAAACCCTGGATGATGTCAATCAGGACTTAGACTATACTAGGCTTACCTCATACCTTACCCATCTCTTGGGTTTTCCTTATCTCAAGCTCCTTTTAATGTTAATGTCAGCATTATATTTCACTACTCTTCCTTTCCATGACTCCTCTGGGTTGTAAAAGCTCTTTTTCAGAATGTTATGGCTACTACTGGCAATCTACCCACAGATGAAGCTGTTTTCTAGGATAGCTGATTTCTCTACCCACTAAAAATTACTTCAGCACTCATCAATTTTAAGGGTGACAAAAGGTTGGGGGAGGGGGAAGGGGGAGAAAAAAGAGATGAAATAGAAAATGTATAAGTATTAGAGAAACTTTATCTTTTAAGTCCTAATTAAATTAGATAATATCCATATTAGACCATGTACTTCCACAAACTTTCACATTTCATAGGGAAAAATCAAAATACAATGCCAGATTTGTCTGGCATGCTATCAGTCAGAAGTTACTATTAACTAAAATATTCCTATTTTTGGAACACAATTCTATCTAGTTTGTCTGGTTAAGAGAATATATATATATGCTCATTCCCATTTGGACCATTTCGCAGATACACATTCACATGTGTGTGACTGTTTATCACCACCATCTGACCACCACTACCACCACACACACATATGCACAATACAAAGCTAAAACTTGCAATATTAAGAGGGTTTAATTCTTATCTAATTTGCAAACCCAAACTATATTTACAACGTAAAACTCAAGCAAAATTAAATCTAAATAAAATCTCTTATTGGTGTTACAGAATTTGTCCAGGAAATGAAGAAATTAATTGCTTGCACTTATATGTACTTTAAAAAGATTTATGGACAACCTTCTTCCCCCAACCTCTATGAAATATTTAAAACAAGTAATATTATTTCCATTTTACAAATGAAGGAACTGAGATTTAAAGCAATAAAGGGATTTATATAAGTGTTGTGTTTTCTAGTACTAAGACAAAGGCTCTTTCTATGGTGTCACTAATGTTTTTTTTTTTTTTTTCACACTGTGTAATCACATTGATAACAATAGTAAAAGGTGATGGAGTTCTGACTTAAGAAAACTATTATTTTTCCCATAGAGGAAAGTAGTTATAATTTTCAGGCATATAAGAAAGTTTATTCAACAGAATTAAGTTTCTTGGAGTCCTTGAATAATGATAGATTAAAGAAAACAATCTTAAAAGTCATTATAAAAATTAGGACCAGATATCAAGGAAAATTTCCAGACAGTCAGGAATGTGAGACACTAGAGTGAATGTGAGAGGTACGTATATATATATATATATATATATATATATATATATATATATATATATATATATACACATATATATATACACATATATACACACGTATGAATATATGTATAGGTAAATATATATGTAAGTACACACACACGCACATGCACATATTTGTTTGCTTGTTTATTTTTTCTCTATAGGCTTTAAAAGAGAATCATAGATTGTAAAGATACTTCAGAGATTGTCCATCCTAGGTCTACAGTATCAATAGTAGGATGAAATCTCACCTTCTCCAAATGAGAATGGTTTTTTACTATTCCTCTACATACTCCAAATCTATACATCCTTCAGGTCTTATCCAAATTCTACAACACCTCCAATTCCACCTTTTCCATAAAATCTACCCTGACTTAGGCTATGCTTAATTTTATTCCATTTTCCACTATGCAATATTGTTCTCTGTTACTATTGTCTCCCCAACGTTATTGTTAATTCTTTGAGAGTGGGAACTTTGCGTTGTTTCTGATTTCAGTGGGCAATGGATACATAGAAGTAATATTGTAGGGATTCAAAACACTTACTTGTCAATTGATGATTTCAGATCCCTTTTTGCCCTAGGACTCTAAAAAAGGAATATAAATGTTTGCAGCTTGACTGTGTTTAAACTTTGAATGCTTTTGAGGCATTTAGGTGGCACAGATAAACTTGGAGGCATGAAGACCCGAGTTTGAATTGTACCTCAGCAACTTACTAGTTGTATGGTCTTGGGCAAGTCATATAACCTCTTTCAGATTCAGTTTTCTATCTCATCAGCAAAATGAGGATAATATTATTCCCCTACTTCACAGGATTACTTTGAGCATCAGATGAAATGCATGTAAAATGCTTTGTAAACCTTAAAATGCTACCTATTTTGAAAAGACAACCTATAGTTAGTAACTGAGCCTTGGTAAAAATGTTTGTTATTTTTCTCTTCAAAGAAACATAGCCCCCATGTGCCCCATCGTTGGGTTTTCTAATTGAGTACATGCTTTATTGAGACAGTAACTCAATAGTTTTGAAAGTATATCGCTGTCTGTGGGCATATATACTCTAATGAATTCTCTCTTGCTTGCAGGTAGCATACAGAAGAAACTAAGTCAGAGTCCTTCTCTGAGCACAGGATATTATCTGAGACAAAAGGATCTTACAAAACAGAGTAGTGCTTAAAAAGAAAAAAGTCAGTGCCAATCTCTGCCAAGGAGATGTTTCACAGTTCTTTACTTCATTTACTGATCTAGAGTTAGCTGAAATCCAGCCCATTTTAAACCCTGAGAAAAAATGCTTATTGATCTTAGGCACTATGAGCTCAAATAGGATTATACGATCATGACAAGTGATCACAGAACTTTTTTTTCCAATTGCTCTTTTCATTAGAGGGAAGGGAAGGTACACAAAACAGTTTAACTTGAAGTTCTTAAATACCCCTAAAGTAATTTCCCAGATCCTTTCCATAGGAATGCATCGGGGGATAGAAGTAAATATAACAACCCTAATGTTTTAGGTCTGATCCATTTTCTCACTGTCTCTTGCTCAGTTTAAACTGCCAAGTATTTTCTTGACTTATTGATTCTCCATTATAGAGCATCTGTAACATTGTTCTCTTTTCCTGGAACAAGGGCTATAGAAATCCCCTATGACCTTTGGGAAGCTAACAGCCAAATCAGGACTGCCAGATTGAATGCTTGAAAAACCTTCAGTGCCTCCATATTGTTTAGACAACAAACTCACTTTTTTCCATTATTTTTTTCATTATCCCTTCCTTGTCTCCTAACTGATCTTGCATCCAGTCTCTTTATTCTCCAGTCATCCTTGAAACTGATATATTTGATCACAGAGCTCCCTTATTCAAAAGTCTTTTGATTCCTATGGAATAAAATTAAAACTTTATCAAATACAAACTTTAGATTGAAATGCAAGGCCCTTTACATTTAGACTCCAATCTAATTTCTAGTTTTGTTTCACACTACTATTTTTTTTCTCTTTGGTCACAATAGCTCTTGTCCTTAGACACAGTTTATTTTATTTTTTTTTCTTTTTAATTTTCAACATTCATTTCCACAAAATTTTGAGTTCCAAATTTTCTCCCCATCTCTTCTGTTCCCCTACCCCAAAACATCATGCACTCCAATTACCCCTTCCCCCGATCTGCCCTCCCTTCTATCATACCCTTCCCTTCCCTTATCCCCATCTTTCTTTTCTTGTAAGGCAAGATAGATTTCTGTATCCCATTACCTGTATTTCTTATTTCCCAGTTGTATGCAAAAACAATTCTCAATATTCGTTCCTAAAACTTTGAGTTCCAACTTCTCTCCCTTCCTCCCTCCCCACCCATCCCCACTAAGAAGGCAAGCAATTCAGTATAGGCTATTTATGTGTAGTTTTGCAAAAGACTTCCATAATGGTCATGTTGTGTAAGACTAACTATATTTCCTCCATCCTATCCTGCCCCCTCATTTATTCTATTCTCTCTTTTGACCTTGTCCCTGCCCAAGAGTGTTGATTTCTAATTGCTCCCTCCTCCCATTAGCATGCCTTCCATCATCTCCCCATCCCACTTCTCTCCTTCTCCCCCACTTTCCTGTAGTATAAGATAAATTTTCATACCCAATTGAGTGTGCATTTTATTCCTTCCTTAGACCAAATCACACGACTATTTTTGCAAATCATTTTTTCCAAATCATTTTTTCTAAGCAAACCTTATTACCTACCGTTCCCTGACCACGGACAAATCAAACAAAACATTCCTTTTGCACACATCACCATATAGTCTTGTCATGATATAATGGCCATTCCCTTATTCCTGCCACTTATCTGCTTATTTCAATCCTTCCTTTCCCTCAAGTTCTATTGCTATTTTCTCTATGAAACATGTCCTAATTCCCTACAACTAGAAATGAATCATCCTTCTTTGAGCCTTTTATACCATTCTGTTTGACTTTTCTGGATTTCTTGTAGGCGAACTTTTGTGGTAGTCATTGATCTACAAGGCTTATCCATGTAGAAAGTTATGACCTCCAGGAGAGAAAGGACTGAGTAATTTTTCATCTTGTATTCCAAAAGCCTAGTACAGTTCATTCGACTGATTCTGAGTAATATATAAATATTAATTGTTGATATAATATATTGGTATAATATATTATGTTGATATAATATATTGATATATTATTATAAATAATAACATAAATATTATTGTTGAATTGGATTGGATTCTGCACTCCAGTCCTGAGTTGTGGTCCCCCTAAAGTTGGGCACAATCTAACAATTCAATTTTGCAAACATTGAGTGTAACTTAGTATGCCTGATTTTTGAAATAGGTGCTCACTGCCTTGATCAAAAATTGTGGGAATCTTTTTGAAACCACTGTTTCCTAACCCCAAAATATAGTCCTTAGGATAGGGGAAGTTAGATAGTAACTATAGGTAAGCTGCCCAATGAATCTGAAGGATATGTTAAAGACAAAAATAAAATTTAAAAGCAATGTAATTTTTCAAAGAGAAGATTCAACATACCGCTTTTATACTTTCCTTAGGAGAATAATTGGGGCTCAGTGCTCATTAATCAAAAAATGCACTACTGTGAATTTGCATAGAGAAGTGAGATTAGTATTCCTGTGAGGAAAAAACCACAGGAATAAGACATAGAGTATCATTTCTCCTTAAATGAAATGTTACCCTTGTGGCATCACTGTTTAACTAAAATTGGGTTTTAAAAATTCTTAATTAAATGCTAGATGTAAAAAAGAAAAATGTGAGGACATCTTATTGCTTATAGAATTATACAAATTTTAACACTGAAAAAACACAAAGATCATTGAACTAAACTAGGGCATTTGGAAAGCCATACATCTCTTCCTAGTACCTAAAATATTCACTGGAACAAAGGCATATTCATTTCAATTCTTGGCTTCTGAAAATAAGGTCTATAGCTGTAGCAGATGACCAAATGAATAATTTCTTTGCAGTAGCTCTTAAAAATCTCAACTTAAAATCAATAGTTTAAAGCAAGGTAGGCTTCTCAGAGAAAATGCATTCATAAGAAGAGATGCTTTTTTCCCTTCTTCCATTTTAACTTCCTCATAGTGATTTCCACTTCTTACAGCTTATGGAAAGAAGTAGGGGGAGGGTTCTTTCTCCCTATATCTTCCATGAAAGTGGCTAACTGCACTCCCATTAGAATGCAGGGTGTAATATGGAGTCATTGATTCTGGCTATGTCATTTAGAAATGTGTCTAAATTTCATTAAACGTTGTTTAGTCATTTTTCAGTCATGTCTCACTCTTTCTGATCCAATTTGGGGTTTTCTTGGCAAGGATGCTGGAGTGGTTTGCCATTTCCTTCTCCAGCTCATTTTACAGATAAAGAACTGAGGCAAACACAATTAAATGACTTGCCCAGGGTCGTACAGCTAATAAGTGTCTAAGGCCAGATTTGAACTCAGGAAGATGAATCTTTCTGATTCCAGGCTTGGTGTTTCACCAACTGTGCCACTCATTAAATTTGGGCTAGGCCTAAATGAGGAGTGTGTACATGAGTATGATGAGATGACAAGGGGAATGTGAGGCGTAAGAAGCCAATATGGTCCTGCTGACGATCACATAGCTTGTATGTATCAGAGGCAGAACATAAACTCAAGACTTATTCATTCTAAAGTCAGACTCTATCCATGTACTATCAGGACTTAGCTTGCTTCTAAAGGCTTACAATATTAAATGTGTATGAGGCTTACATTATTTACCATCTAATGAGTCCTTTAAAATATAGGACCTATTTGGAGCAAGTCTGTTTAGCTCCTATCTTTTTGGTCATCAGTAACAAGTCAATGACAATATTCTATAGAGTAGGGTTGGCATAGCCTGAAGCCAATTGGTATTTTGGGGAGAACAGTCCAGTTGTGGGCAAAACTATACTTTCTGCACCCTTTTTAGGGAGATCTGAAAGGAAGCAGCAGTGTCTTACTACTGTGGTGGACAGAGTGCTTTGTGAGCTCTGTGCCTTTGTGCAAGTAGGTTTACTTCTGTGTCCCTCAATTTACTCATCTTTAGAAGAAAAATAATAATATTCTACCAAACTTAAAGGGCTGTGTTGAGGCATGTCATATGTAAATATGACTTATTATTAGTATTACATCATCATTATTGTAAACTCTAAATAGAATTGGTTAAATTTGTCTAGATAGTTTCATAAAAAATATCCCAACTCTGATCCAGAGATAAAAACTTGAGTGAGAACTCTGGGAGAGCTCTTTATCATTGTTTGCCTGTCTTGGAACATATTATGAATCTTACCTTCCTCAGCGTTTGTCCTCTACAGGCCTTCTCAGATGTGGGCTTCTCACAATCATCCAAAACTTTCTCCCAATAAGGCATTGTACTTAAAGTAATCCAAGGATAGCTTTAAATCTTAAAAATAATGATGGGCATATATGGCCATCAAGTCCCTGCCAGCTTCCTATATTTCCTATCTGTTTGCTCACCTATGAAATGAAGGAATGGGACAAGATAATCTTAAAGGTCTTTTCCAGTTCTATAGCTACAATATCTTAAACTGCACAGGGTTAAATATAGATCTGGTGAGTTGCCTAAATCAAAAAGACTTTTCCTCCAGAATGAATTGACCTAATGTTCCAATTGTTTGTGAATTAGTTAGACACAGCTGCCTCCCCCACCCCAATTTCTCTGATCATTAACTTGGCTTAGAAATGAAAGATGCTATGTTTCCTACTTACCACACAGGGTAATGGTTTTAAGTAATCATCAATTATTTTATAAGGTACTCTGAAAAATATAGTGGCCTATCCAAGGAGTATACAATAGAAATAATTTCATGACAAATGAAGGTCCAGATACACTATAGGGATCTTGCAGTACTGAGCCATGTACCAAGAATTTTCTAGGAGTAGTGGATTAATCTTCATGGAGAAAAGATGAAATTCAAAAGACTAAAAATTCTAGGAGGCTAGAAGGTATGGATGGGAGGGAGACACATCCTTCTGAACATTTAATCATTTCCCACTTTTTTCTTTAAAAAAATAAATCCTCATTATCCATAATGTACATGTTATAAACAACTGAGACAAACAGGAGCTGAATCAGGAGCTGACTAATAAACATAAATTACAGAATATCCATAAAAGTGGCCTGGGATCATTTTCTAGTTCTCACAACAATGTTGCTTCTCTGTAAACATTAGTATACAAATTTAGAAACACTTAATAAAATGTCAACTGAAATAGCAGAAAGATGGTTTGACTGAAAGGTACCTAAGTAGCTCCCCAGGCACTTTTCTTAGACTTTCAAACAGGCCTTTTGGGAGAAGGAGAGCCAGGGTGTCCTCTCAATGTATAATGTGTTCATAAATGGAGAAGTGGTCAAGGAGATGGCATACAAGTTTTGTCTAGGACTATATCAAAGTTTTGTCCCTGGACTTGTGCATGTGTGTGTGTGTGTTCATCCTCCATTGCCAAAGAAGACCATGCCATCAAAAAAATGAAGACATGACTTGCACTTGACTTTGTTCTGAGTGAGGTAGGGCTGTGCAGGTCACCAGCCTCACTTCTTCTGCAGAGCCATCTGAATCCAGTGACCAGATATTCATCAGGATGACTGGAGATGACCCAGGATGAGGCAATTGGGGTTAAGTGACTTGCTATTGAGTCTCAAGTGACTGAGGTGAGATTGGAACTCAAGTCCTCCTGACTCCTGCACTGGTGCTCTGTCCACTGCACCACCTAGCTGCCCCTGTCCCTGGACTTAGCGTCACTACCAAAGTAGATCCCAAATGCTTTTTCATTCATTTAGAATAGATCCAGTTACCAGTGAGAAAATAAGGTGTGTTCTCCTGAACAGGGAACAGCTTGCTGAGACTGCTTAATTGTAGGGGAGATTTAGGGAAAAAATATAGATAAATATTGAGATTAGCTATACTCCAAAGAGGTAAGGAGGTGATATTTACTGATCAATTATAGATTCTGAATAAGAGGACAAAGTGAATAAAAATGGCAACATCCCTCAGATTTATTTGAAGTCAACCCTTGAACTTCCTTTTTATATCAAGGTCAAATAATTAACAAAAAATATATTATTTCTTTATTTATCATACATCCATATGGAGAAGGGGCAACTATCACTGCCTATTGCCACCCACAGGGTAAGCAAGCCAGTCTAGGAGTAAGGCACCCTGAGGGAGAGACGGGAAGGGTCATGTGCACGAGAAGTCAAATCACACCACCTCAATTGCCATTTCCTCTCAGACTCTGATGGAGATGACCTAAAGCCTACAAATTCTAAGAATACCAATGTCCCCCAGACCATAGGCACTGCTTTCAGTCTAGTGTACACCATCCTCATTCAGGATTATCTCCACATATGTGGAAATGCTACCTGCCTTGGTATTATCACATGGGTCCATAGAAAAACTGGAGATTTTTCTATCAGTGGAAATAATATTTTAAAAGATATACTATCACGTGCTTTGCCACTGAATCCTAAGTAACACAGGGGACTTCCATATGATTTGCATCTAAAAACTCTTATATGTGTTGTCCCCCACATTAGAATGTGACCTAGGATTGTCTGGAGCTTCTTTTTTGTTTTCCCAATACACAGAACAAGGTGTTACTAAATGATTTTTCATTCATTCATACAGTCATAATAGCAGGAAGAAACAGAGAAGAATCATTTGTATACAACTCACACAGGTTATTCGCAAAGAAAAACAACCGAACAACTCATATTGACATCACAGAATTGTAGAGGTGGAAGGAACTTCAACTCCTTTTTGCAGATTAGCAAACTGAGACCTAGATAAATTAAGTGGCATGCCTAAAGTTTCACAGAAAATTAATAATAGCTAATAATTACTAATAAAAATTAGTATTTATAATGAGCTTTACAAATAATATTTCATTTTATGTTCAGAACAACCCTGGAAGATAGGTGTTATCATTAACCCTATTTTATAGATGAGAATACTGAAGCAGATAACACTTGAGGATCTGGATCTGAAGCTGAATTTGAACTCAGGTCTTTCTGACTTCAGGTCCAGTGCTCTGTTCACCATGCTACCCAGGCACCTCAGTTAGTGGCAAAAATTGGCCTAGAACTTAGGTTTCAGTATTTTCAAATCTTATTGTTTTATACTATATACCATGCTTCCATTTTTTTCTCTCATATTTCCTTTTCAGAATTTCTGAGCAATAGCCATAAAAGTTTAAATGGTTGAAGCAAATGCTAATAATTCAATTCCTACAGTAGGACAAAAATTGCATAGTAGAAGAAATGAATGCTTCCCATTTTGTGGTTAAGCTATTAAATTTAATATGAATTCCTTTCATTTTACTTGGACATTGCAAATTGGAATGTGATGACAAATCAGGAGGTTTTTTTCCTATTTCTTGAAACTCCCTACAGCAGATTAGAAGAAGGGAAGAATCAAGTGGTCCTTCTCTCCTTTTATTATTCCAATGGTTTCCAAAATTAATACTTTGAAGAGGCATTCATTCAGTTAGAATTTCAGCTCATTTTCAGATACTTTAAGTAACAGATCCTATATTAACCAGTCAATCAATACCCAACAAGAATTTATTAAGTGCTAACTATACCAGGCATACATAAAAAAAATAAAAGACCCTCCCCTTAAGAATGCAATATTCCATTGAAGAAGAAACACATATAGGAATAGGGGAGGAACAGTTTCAATTTCCTGATTCTAAATTGTGTCATGTGGATTTTCTGAGACTCTTTAGCATAAGAAACTGGGAGAGACACTTGAGGGGACAACTCCCCAAGCCACTAAAGAGCCACCTTACATTTGAGACTATGGGCTTTGCCAAAAAACCATCCTGATTTCCTGGGTATAGTAAATATTTAACATTTGGCCTGGCTATGGGATACTTGACCTTTGACTAAACCCCAGAAGATGTGAAACTAACTCTAAAGCTGTTTCTATCCCCTAATCTCTTTGAGATGTGTGAACACCTTCCCTGATGGAATTAAAAGGAGAAACCAAATTGGACAAACAAAAATTAGACATACTTTTGCAAATTTTTAAGTAGGTAAGTCCTCGAGAGAAGAGTTCAGTTCAAGAGAGTTCCTAGCCAGGAGTCAGAAGTGGAGAAAGAATCTGGCACCTGGGAATGAAGAGCTCAGAGGGGAATAGAGAGCAGGGTTTCTCTCTATTTCCCTTCAATCACCCATTAGACATGCTACTTAAAAGTAAAATGACTCAGTTCATAGGGGACATCACATCTAGCAGGAAATCTACAACTATATAGGTATTCCAGTCAAAAAGGGATACAAAGATAGTTACCCAACAAAAGAAGCATCTTTGTGAAATGACACCCCTGACAGAAAAGAAGAAAGGGCTATGAAGAGGAACAGACCTTGGGAATTCTGCTGAACAATGTAGCCAACAGACACAGTACGTAGATGGGGAGCTGAGTGAGGACTCTAGGAAGAAAGGTTACTTGGATTCTGTATTGCCAGGAGTGTAAGTTGCCTTGGTCACATATATTTATTGCATTCCACTTTTATGCCCACTCTTTTAATGGAGGCTGTGTGTATTTGTGGGAGAGTATGTCTCAGGTTTGTGAGGAGGTAATATTTTATAACTCCTGTGCTGACAAGGCTGTTTTAGTAAATTAGTTTGCTAAGAGACAGTTTGCTAAGAGACTATTGATGCAAATGATATCAATGGGGGCTCTTGAACTTTAGTTTTAGAACTGCAGACACAAAGGGTAGGTACCACTATCCCTCCTAGAACCTGTAGAAGTAGTAGTCACCCTCAGACGATGCAACCTTAATGAAAGTTGGTGGTATATACTCAAGGTAGATATATTATAGAAGTATTCTGGGCACAGAAGGGTAGTTCCAAATTCCTGGAGTTCCATGGTCTTGAACCAAACCTCCTGGAGAGAAGGAGTTTCAGAACATGCCAATTTCCTGAGCCAAGCAGGAACTGGAGCCAAGGAGCGCTAGGGAACAGAGCCATGATTTGTAAGAGCAAACCTAGGCTTTGCCCTTCACTCATATTAGAAGTTCTAATTTTTTTTCCTACTGTGTTCTTTTCCTTTTTAAGAGGTTTCCAACCAAGTCAGTATTATGTCTAAAAGACTGTATAGATACGTGGTGTGATGAGGTTGACTGGAAGAGTTTCTTGACTTTCAAGAAAATTCAGATGCTTTATAGTCTTATAAGCTTATGGAGCTTACTGCAAAGGTTCCCTATAACTGTGGAGACCCATCAGAGAAGGGAGGAGGATTTTTTTGGACTCTTCATTAGCTCAGATGCTAACCAACTCAATTTCATCAAACTATTAATCTCTTGTATTCTACTCAGTATCTTTCTGTTTAATATTTTTGGTCTGGCTAAATAAAGCCCATATCATAATCTGTCTTGTTAGTCTGAATACTTGCTTAGGGGTTTAAGACAACTTTACATTTTCTGTAGAATAAAGATACATTTTGGTGCCCTGAGGAGAAAATAAGAATAAGGGAATATAAAGCCAAATCTGAGTTTGTCAAGGGAAACAGGTGAGAGTATGAATCAAGAGGAGTGGGAAGCCTCCAACATTGAAGCAAGGCAATGGTAAACTTGGAGATTCAGTTCTAAGCAATAGGTTACATGCCCATGTACCATAACATACTCTCTACAAGTCTATAAACTCTGTGAGAGAAGCAGTCATGCCTTATCTTTCTGTCTCTCTAACATTTAGCATAGTGGTTTGTACACAGTAGATACTTAAGAAATGTTTCCTGAATTCAATCAGGGTAGGGGCTGGGGGAAAAAGAGAGTTTCTTACAACTATGCAAAAATGTTTTTCAACTTAGTATATCTCCTTCACACAGAAAACATTTAAGCCTCTTGCTGGTATAAACATTTTTTTCATTAATCTGGCTCATTCATGATTTTTCTTTTTTTATTTGATTCCTTTAAAAATATCTTAAAGAATTAAATTGTCATTCAATCTTTTCAGTTATTTCTGACTCGTGATCCCATTTGGGGTTTTCTTGGCAAAGAAACTGAAGTGGTTTGATATTTCTTTCTCCAGCTAATTTTATAGATGAGGAAACTGAGGCAAATGGGGTTAAGTGACTTGCCCAGGGTCACACAGATAGTAAATGTTTGAGGCTGCATTTAAACTGAGGTCTTCCTGGCTCCAGGCCCAAAGGCTTTGAAACCTCCAACAAAAGAGTTGGGAGGGGAGCAAGGTGGATCTCCTGACTGTGTCACTTAACTGCTCATAAAATTAAATATCCCCAAATAATTCACGTACCCACAGTCAGGTTCATTCGTGTCCTAAAGTCAAGAAAAGCATAATAACAATTTCATAAGCACCTCAACTTAGTCAAATTACATATTACAGAAGTAAAGATAGCAGTAACTATGAACATTTTCATCCACACAGTGATAAATACAATTAGAAAGATGATGTATCCCCGTGCAATTGTGAACATAGCACTGTTAGAATGCACATAGCCCTTTTCAAGCCCATAGTGTCTTGGGTATGCTAGGTTTACACAAAACATTTAAGGCAAAACTTATTCTTAATCTCATGACCTTCCAGCTATTTGAAATAGAAGCTTACTAATGTATGGTGTCCCTCCCCTCGACTCCAGACAGAAGAATAAGTCCTGCATAAGCAGGCAGTGATGAATTATGTGAGTAAAGTGAGAAAAAATACATACACACACACACACACACAAATACTTCTTGCTAACAGAGCAGAAGGCATAAACACCTACCTTTGAATGACCATCAAAACTGGCATAGAAGTTGGAATATGCAAGGTGTCGTTTTGTTTCAGGAAGACCTGAGAAAAGGCCAGAAGACAGCAGCAAGAGGAAAAGCGCATTTACCGGACTTTTATGTGCAATGCTTGACTAGACTGAAATTAATGAGGTTATAAGGAAAGATTCTGGAAGTAGCATGGTACATAGAGATATGGAATAGAGGAACTGAGTTAAAATCTTATTTCTGTCATTGGGTAATTTTTAAAAGTCATGCCCAGTCCTTTTTTTACCTGTAAAATGATGAACTAGAAAATCTCAGAGGCCCTTTCAACTCTAAATCTATAATTATGATACCTTTCTATTCCAAACCTTTGATAATGGTAAGATAGACAGCAATTCTGTCTTTTTTACCCTGTGGAATTGTAAAGTAAAGGCACCCATTTCCTTCTTATTTCTACTGCTTGCAGCTAGATGATACCATATCCTGTAGCACCACCCAACAATCATCTCTTCTGTGGTTCTGTCTCCCTGTGCCACTTGAATGACCCATGATTTCTAGACCAGGCATATGGTATTGGAATTCAGTTATGAGAGTATCAAATGTATTCTTTTACCTGTAAATGTGAGGATTATTGTTCAAAATTATATTCCCCATCCAGAAAGGCAATCTTTCTTGGTTTTATTTTTTAAATTGAGCTAGAGATTTATTGAATATATGTTTCCAAGTCTTAATTAAATACCTATATTCCTTCTCTTTTATAAATCTGTATCTCTTATGGAGTGAGATTTGACTTACCATGATGCTCTATTAGCCAGCTGATGAACACCTAGAGAGTTTTTGACTGGAAAGACAATCCTTTTCTAGAACATTGTCATCATCTTGGCCCTCACTCCCACCTGTACATAAAATGTCACATTCATCCCACAGGGTTCTAATCAGATATGCCCCCCACCCCAATTAGAGGTATAAATTTTGATTTGTGTTATAACAGAACTATGGTTTCCTTGTGGTTTTGATTCAGTATAAAGTCTTTTAAAAAATTCCTGGTAACAAGAAGAACTTCAAATATATCTGGGAATAACCTATACACCTGCCCAACTGATCTAGGGTTTTTTTCCTCCAGTTTTGTAAGGTTAATAAAATTTAGAATGGATTCCATTAAGGATATTTAACGGCTAGAATGCGTCATCCAACGCCTCTTAAAATATGAAACAGTTCCTTAACAAATTCTCAGACCCCTCCAGACAAGTACCAGGAATAGCCAATGCCTTTACATGAAAATGTTCAAAATAAAATGATATTACAGGGGTTTTAATTCAGCACATTATGTAATCCGATTTTTCCCTTTTCTTCCCATAGGCACATATGGGTCTATTTCACCTGCAATTTTACAGTACAGCTCTAATTTCAAAAAAAAAAAAAACAATATGCAGCATTCTGGTGTCAAGAGACTCACCTAGCTTCTCCCCCCATTCTCTTTGGGGGGGGGGGTGGTTTAAAGATAATCAGCTCTACAAATAGTGGTATAACATGCCTACCTAGAATACCAGCCAAAGGTTCCAGCTGTCTCTGCTTTTCTGTTGCCTACAGGCAATTGGTAGTGGCAAAAGACCAGTACCTTGATTAGGCTACTGAAAACAGCTGCTCCTTTCTTGAACTTCACTGCTAAACTGCCTGGTTTTGCTAATAGTTTTAAATCTACAAAATACCTTGGATTTTATGGGATTCATACCAACAAAAGAAAGAATACTTTAATAAGGTTTTACAAAAAGAATATTCTTTTTCATGTCATGTTTCTCAAGTTTTATTTCAGTAAAGATGAGCTCGCTAACCATGAAGTACTACAGCAACATTCCCTCTGAAGGTGCAAAGGAGATAAACCCCTAAACCCTATCCCCCCCAAAAGAACTATTTTTCTTATCTCTACATGAATCTCCAGAGAAGTTTCCTTTCTGAATTCAAAGCAGCCAGCCCAAATTCTCACTACACTAGATATTTCAATTCAACAGCAATATGTACAAAGTAAATAACTGTTATGTATAAACTCTAACTTCTGTTTTTTGCATCAAAAGTATTTAACCTATACTTCTAGCCTATACTTATAACTTATAACTCTAATAGGTAATTGTATTCTCTATGTAATGAATAAGTGATGTTAGTCACAAATACTTTAAAAGTATGAGCATAAAGCTCCAGCATCCTAAGTGCATTTCAGAGTGAGGGATTTTGGCTAGGTTGTTCATTCTGTAGAGCTTCATTTTCAAATGTAAATGTATTTTCATAACATATAATACAAAGCAAAAGAAAATGAACAAAATTGATTTGTTTGTTAAAATGTCGCATCACACACAGACACACACACATACACACACACACTGATAGTACACATTGTGAAGCATATATTTGTTACTTATCTTTTGAAACAGAGAGAAGGATGTAAAAATTGTTATGAATGCATTTTAGGAGGGTTTAAAATACCAGAAATTAAGAGCTGATGAATGAATCTGAAGTGTTACATTTTCAAATAGATGGGAAGGATGTATATTTTCCCCCTGAGAACATCTTTACTTTCAAGAGGTAAGACATTATTATAATGACCTTAATCATTATTGTATAATACTGTATGTCTGCATTTTGAGTGGTATTCAAAAATTATTTGCCATTCTGAATTCTATTTAATTCTCTGTTTCTCATCATGTCAGGGAAAGGGAAGGAGTGGAGGGAAAGTTAGCTGTGATGCAAAACCATCGCTGCTGATATGCAATTGTCAGTTTGGTCAGACCTTTTGAGATGTCATCCAGCAGTAGTTATGGATATTACATTCACCCAATACCTCCCTATTGCCAACAGGGCAAGTCCTTTCTTCCAATTTCTAGTAGCATTTTGATTGACCTTCCCTTTTTCCATTTTATCATATTTATTTATGTATGAAGGGTGAGGCCCTGATACCTTAACTAGGTGAGATGTTTCAATTAATGCATCAGTGTGAAAAGTCATTGAAAGCCACTGGATGAAGTGGAACTGTCTATTCAAATCCCTTGAGGCCCAGCATATATAAAATTCTTGTTTCCACTGCAGCTCTAAGCTCTTTCTATATGCTAATGCTGAGCAACAGCACAAAGATGAAGGTATCAAACTCACATAGAAATGTAGGCCACTAAAACCAAAGTATCCTTGCTGCCAAATATTGACATTTTAAAATTTTAATATTATCTATGTTATTATATTTTTATTTAGTTAAATGTTTCCCAATTACATTTTAACGTGTTTTGGGTTGTACTTAAGAATGTTTCCTGGGCAGAGTTTGACAACATTGGGCTAAAGCATTAAATGTCAAAAGGGTAAAGCCTTTCTGGATTCCATGTGGAAGCCAGTTGGTTCACAACAACTACTGTACTTGTACTGTACTCAAACTATGTCCCAAATCTGTTAAGCTCAGAGGTAGGAGTATGTGCTTTCTGAAGTTGTAAGGATACTAAGTTATGAGCTGAATTCCAGCCTTACTCAACAAGTTCTAGTCACTCAAACTGATTCTTGATTCTGAAAAAGAAGAAGAGTTGTTAAAAGATCTGTTTTAGAAAAAAAAGCTCTGGGGGAATTCTTGGGTATGGAATCTATTGTTACCTAAATTCATGTAGATAACCGAAATACAAATGCACAGACATAGCCTACGTCTAAAAAAATGAAATGGAATATAGAGTAATATCTTTAAGAATAGATTACTATGGGCATATAATATAGATTATTCAGGCAAAAAAAAAGCCCTTTTTGGTCAAGAGCAGGAAGTTTGGGTTAAACCATCTTTGTGATTTCTCCTACCTCCATTTCCAGAGCACTTAGAGAATTTTTTAAAAATCCCTTAAAATACAAAAGTTTTTAAGATTTATGGAGAAAATAGTTCAAAGAAATCAGTTTTTGATATAGCTGTTTACAAACTTCCCACTGGATCTTTTACCTCTAAAGTACTTTTAAGGAAAATTATGGTGCAGTGGGAGATACCATAGAGTTGGGAGTCAAGAGACCTGGGTCAAGCTCCAGCTTTGCCTCAAATTAACAAGTTGCACAACTAGTAAGTAGTAGTGCCAGGTCTAGGGCAAGTCATTTATCATCTCTTGGTTTCAGTTTCCTCATTATTGAAATGAGGAGATGGAAATACTCTGGGGTTCCTTCCAACTCAATTTTTCTGATTTATATTTCTCCTAGCTCCCATTAAGTTGATTTCTAGTGTGACCTATGGCTCAGCCCCCTCTGTAAGCACTCTGAGTTTATGCAGACTGAGTCTAATTGTTGAGGCTACCTCCAAAATTATAACTTTATCTCCTTGGCTCATTATGCATCCATCCAGACAAAATCTCTAAAAATAGCTTCTGTGTCTCCCCAGATATGTATAAAAAGGGTCCTCTAGATATAGAAACTATATACTAGTTAATTGTTGATTAAAAGATCTTATGAAAAGAGAATAATGTCTTATAATGTTCTGTGTATTAGAACAAAAAGATTAAAATCAATGAGAAATTCATGCTAGGTTTGTGAAAGCCAGAATGTCAATTACCTCCTCCATACCCCAGCCAGTCCAGTCATCTCTATAACACTATTTTCACAACCTAAAACCTTTGCCTTTATCTTAGTGAACAAGGGTTCTATACAAAAACCATGACACTTTAAGGAAAACTTCCAGGTAAAGACTCTAGAGAGAAGAATTAATTTATAATTACTGACAGCTGGTACACATTTACCAACTGGCTCTCTGAAAAACTTTATGAATGACACATTTTAGAAGTTTAATCTGCATTACTTAATCTGCAATATTATCATTTCATAATCTAGACAATCAACAAAACATGATTTGTCGCATTTGGATTTCTAAGGGATAAATGCTCATATTAAAAAGTTCACATTTGGTTCTCAAGAGTCAGTTTGAACTGGTTCCAGAAACACCATTGAAAGACTACAAATCTTATGTGCAAAAGATAATTCAAAATATTTAAATGTATGCATATCTCTTCCCTAAACAAAGGTATGGCAGAAATTATTAGTGAAGGTTTTGCCTGAAACATGGTTATGTCCTCAAGGTTCTGATATACCAAATTATTAGTATCAATTTAATTGTTCTTGACAACTCTCCCTTGAAAACATTTCTCTAAAGGGCATCATGGAAAGAGCACAAAGTTTAGATTAAAAGGGTCTAGTTTGGGTGCTGCTACTTATTATCTAGGAGACATTGGGCAGTCCCTGGAATCACAGTATCACAGAGTTAAAAGGGACCTTCCAAAGGAATCTAGCTCATCCCTTTCCTGAGCAAGAATCTCTCCAAAAGTAAGCTAGATCTATCTAGTAAGGTCATCTATCTTTCACTTAAAGACATCCAGTGTGGGGAACACTCTTGACTCAGTCTACTCCATTTTTTGGTTATTCTAATTAGTAAGGAACTTGTGGACAAGTATGTATATATTTGTCTCATTATGTCTCTTAATGAAAATCTCACTCATTTCCTCTTTATCATATCATTATCATTTATACATTATCATATAGTTTGCAAAACACATTCCTCACAATCAGCTTGGAAGATACGTAGGATAAAATATGATTATATTAATTTTTCAGATAAAAAATGTCTCAGAAAGATTATGCAACTTATTGAGAATCACCCCCAAAATAAATAGCAGAAGAAGGCCTTCATTATAGTGGCCCAAATCTAAATTAAGAGCGTCTTTCTCTGATGGCATATAGTCTATCAAACTCATTTTCTATTTCTGAAAAGAGGGGGATGAAAAGGTTTGCCCTGCCTAGCTCACAGAAGAAATTGGGGATTCATCTACAAAGCACTTTCCAACTCTTATTTAGTTTTTCCAGAGTTCAAGCGTATCACAATATTGAGAACCCAGTGCAAATTATGGTGTGAATTTGGAAAGAATCAACTTCAGCAGAATTCCTAGTGAATTACAGGAGTATGGGATTTAGATCTGGAGGGAACTTTGGGGATTTTAATCTTTTTGTTCCAGACCTCTGATAGCATCTGCATGAGAAGCACCAAATGCAAAAAATCCCCTCCATCCCTGCCTTCCCTTTCTTGCCCCCATTCTACCTGAGCAGATCAGAAGCTGATCTGTAACTTAACTGTCTTAAAAGTTGTCTGGGACACTAAGAAGTTGTGTCTTGTCCCTAGCCATACTATTAGGATATGTCAATCAACAGGAATTCAGTAAGTATCTATTATGTGTCAGGTCCTGGTATACAAAAGCAAGAGGAAAAAACAAACACCTTCTCTGCCCTCAAGGACCTTGCAGTCTAATGGGGAAGAAAACATGGAAACAACTATATGCAAACATCCTATAGACAAGATAAATTGGACATCATCAATAGAAGGAAGGCACTGGCATTAACGAAAATCAGTAAAGATTTCTTATAGAAAGTGGGATTTTAGTTGGAATTGAAGGAAGAGGTGGAGGACAGAAGCTAGAGCTAGGGAGGACAATAATCCTAAGCATTAGGAACAGACAGGGAAGATGCATGAAATTAGAGGATGAAGTGTTTTTTTAAAAGAGGAATATAAAGGAAGACAGTATCACTTCATCACAGAATATGTTGAAAGAAGTAAGGTGTAGGAAGACTGGAAACAGGATGGGGCCATGTTATTAAGGGCTTTGAACATCAAGACATAGGATGTTATCATATTTGATTCTGTAAATAAAAAGGAGCCATTAGCATTTACTGAATTGGGGGCAGGGGTGGCATGGCCAGACCGGCACTTTAAGAAAATCAATTTGACAGCTGAATGGAGAATGGACTGAAGTTGGAAATGATATGAGACAGAGAAACCATCTAGTAGGCTACTGCAATTATCTAGGCATGAGGTGATGTTGACCTGGATTGAGGTGGGGGCAGTTTCTGAGAAGAGAAAGGAGCTTTTATGAGAAATACTCTGAAGGTAGCATTGGCATGACTATGCAACAGATTGGATGTGTGTGTGTGTGTGTGTGTATGTGTGTGTGTGTGTGTGTGTGTGTGTGTGTGTGTGTGTGTGTGTGTGTGTGTGAGAGAGAGAGAGAGAGAGAGAGAGAGAGAGAGAGAGAGAGAGAGAGAGAGAGAGAGAGAGAAAGAGAGAGAGAGAGAGAGAGAGAGAGAGAGGGAGGGAGGGAGAGATGAATTCTGTGAATCCTGGGTGACTAGGGAGTTTGCTGTGCCCTAGACAGTAATTGTTCATCCTTTGTTTCCCAAGACCAGTGATGTCATAGGATGACATCTTGACTTACACATGATTGGATTTAAATGAAGCAGAGTGGTGAAATCATTAACCTCTCTCTTCCAGTCATCAAAATCCAGTGGCAAGACAAAAGTCAAGATGATAGGCAATGTCTGGGGATGCAGTGGATGACATTGGCACCTTCAGTGTCTGACCAAGCTCTAAGTGCTCCACAGCACCTGCTTCAGCCACTTTCATGGCCATTGGAACAGATTGTTCTCCTCCACCTGTCCTGCTGGGGGACGGGCACTGCTGTGCTCTTGACAGTAAGAAAGTTTACAAGTAAGGAAGGCCTTTCCCTCAGAACAGTAAAGATTACATGTCAGAGACAGACCTTAAACCTAAGTCCTCCAGTCTTCAATACTGGATAAAGATCCAAGGTGCCACATTTTAAAATGCCCCCTCATTTTATAGATGATGAAATAGAGGTCCAGAGAGTTTTAGTAACTTACACATGGTCACACAAGGATAAAATGTTTGAGGATTGAGGAATGATGTTGTATGCTGGGCTAGATATAAGGGCTACAGTTCTTCCAACCTTACTCTGTGAGAGTCTTTTATTAGGCAATATAGGCATTTTCACTCCCTTTTTTGTGAAATAAAGGTTTTATAGGTCAATAAATTTTAAACAAAAATAAGCCCACCACATTCCCTTTTAATAGTTACAAGAAACTTAACCTTGCATCAATGCCATAGGTTTGTAAGGAAACTTGAGAGATTCTCTAGGCTTTTCAGCTTATCCCAGCTAAACCATTTCAGTAAGAATCTGTGCTCTCTTTAAAAATCACCAAAAATGAATTTCACAGAAATTCATTCCAACATTCAAGGACTCCTACTGTCAAAAAACAAAAATTAAAATTTCTTCCTTATGTAAAACTCACTAAATTCCTCATACCTTATTTTTGATTCTTATTCTATGATCCTAGAAGAACGTTTTCTTAGAACTCTCTTTGTTGGTCAGTTTTTGATATTTCTATAGCTATAACTAGTTATAACTATAGATACATGGACATAAATATATACAGACATACATACGGTACATAAATATGTGTGTTTATATGTATAGATGATAACTATATCTGTCTGTATATTTGTGTGTATATACACCTACACACTCACATACAGATACTGCCTAACTGTCTGTTCTCCTTACATGTGCAGAGTGTCTGGGAGCATCAAAAACATAGTGTATAAAACCCGTGTGTGCTACTGGGACTTGAATCAGTAGATACTTAATTGAATAGTAGAGCTTCTTGAGGTTTGACCATAAAGTTCTATAACTGCATAAAAATCATGTTTCAAGATATGAGCAAAACAATAAAACCATGTTGGACTACTACCAACAATGCATTTAGATTGATCCTTTCTCCAGGCAAGATTTAGCTGAAAAAATTAGCTGGTAAATTGTGTGTTTTGCCAAAACCTCACAAGTTCTAGAGTGTTCCAGGCTCAGGCATTGGTATTGGCTAGCTTATGTAGGAGACCCAAAGTGCTCCCCAGTAACAACCATACTCTGTTTATTTGGAAAAGACGGCAAGCCTTGGTTTTTGCCACATGGAAAAAAATGCTACTATGAATAAATAGCTATTTTATTTTGTCCCTCTACCTAACAGCCCAACACTGCATTTCCAGCCCTAGACCACATGCTACTGACATATCAGTTTGTTTTTCTTTATGATCAACCTGATATATGTCCAGGATTCAACTTTTGGATTAAAGAAGATAGACCCATACTAATGATGTCTTTGGAAATATTTGTCTGTAGTGCTAAAATAGATTATTGGCATGGTAAGAGTCTTACTAAATGTCCTGGGAAAAAATTACTATGCCCACACACATACCCACACAAAGATACTAATCTCTGCCCCTTTCTATCTACCAGATGTATAGGAGCAGTAGCAAAATTGTATGCAAAACCTACATATGCCATGAGGCCATAAGTTTAAGAGCAGTTAAGAAGCTAACTATTCAGGAGCACCAGGATTGTTACTGGAGCCCATTGATTAGAAAAATCATCATCTTAACACCTCAAAACTTAGATAGTTGTAGCCAATGTAATGGAGACTTTTCAAGAAGTACTGACTAGAAAGATTCCTCAGATTCCTTTTGTTTGTGAGAAAGTTGACTATGAATTTTGGATTACAAAAATACTTTAGGTACTTGGAAGGTACCTAAACCTGGTACCTCATCCGTTGGAGCAAAAAGCCTTTGTGCCTTCTTCCAATTTCTCCATGAGCATGAAGTATGAAGTATGAAGTTAAGTGCATATGTCATAAACATTCTGGAAAATTCTACTCTTTGGTTGGTCACAGTTACTAGTTACACTTAGCTTTTAAACTATTTTTTCAATAATTCTGTCATTTCCCCAAACATAACCTATTTTGCAACTTTTAAAATAACAATTCTAAAAGCAGAGTCATAAGTCACCATATTAGAGGAAAAAATCTTCCAATTCAAATAAGCAGTGATAGTTTTCCTCAAATGCCTCTAACAACAAATATGGATCATAGGATTAGAAGACTTAGAATTTGAAGGGAAGTTTATAAATCATCTAGTCTAATGCCATCATTTTACAGATGAGGAAATGGTGGCCAGAATGAACAGACCCTGTTGCTAAAAAGGAAGAATTGAAAAGGCACTGAAGTATTTTAGTATTATTATGTTCCTTCAAATCTAGTAAGTGCAACACAATTACCCCAGGTCCAACCCTCAGTGATTTTTCATCAGATGAGCAATGGGAAACTATAGATGAAGATTTCTAATGTTGTGGGTCTTATTTTTTAACTTTTTTAGTGTGCACTTAATATAATTTTTTCCCCTGCTACACATTTTTATTAAAGTATTCAGTTTTTTTCAGGAAATGAATTGCAAGCTCTACTACTGTAACAGCTGATTTTTCACTAAGGAAATAAAACATATAAATATATATTATATATATATATATATAGTAAGTGCTAAATCTTCATCTTTTATGGAAAGGAGGAAGGTATTGTTAAAATTATACTGTTAAAAATAGAAAGTCTAGATCAGAGAGGATATGTGACTGAGATCAGAATCAGACTCAAAGCATAAACAAAGGATCTGCCATTCAAGTAGTTCATAAATGCTATGGTTTGAAAGGGAAGTTTTCTGATGATAAAATGTATAAAACATATGTAAATCTTTTTTTTTTTAAAAAGTATATAGGTTGCCTTTTGTCTTCATAGGGAATTATTCAAACTGAACACAGTTGCAGTAAATCTAACTTTCATATATTTTAATACTGTTTTTAAATAAGCAAAAATTAAAGATTCCAAAAAGAAAAAAGTTTGATCTAAACTAGAGCTTAAAGTGAGAAAAATGCACATACTTCAGTTTTAACAGAAATTCATCTATAACCTATCCATTCTCAAATTCTGCAAAGATTTGACTATTGTGCTTTTAGAATCAGTGTCATGGCATTTCCTCTTCCAAG
Source organism: Notamacropus eugenii (assembly GCF_028372415.1). NCBI lineage: Eukaryota > Metazoa > Chordata > Mammalia > Diprotodontia > Macropodidae > Notamacropus > Notamacropus eugenii. The sequence goes on along the minus strand of NC_092875.1, from coordinate 231,703,132 downwards.
AAAAATATATAGATAGACATAAATAAATCATAAGATATTATTAAATTATCAGTATCTGGAAATTATAGCAAAGTTACACACTGAAAACAAATAGATGAATCATTAGCTTTTATTAAATTTAAAACAACACAAATACCAATCTAATAGGTTAACAAAATAGTACATTTGTTTATGTGCTTCTCAAAGTAATATATTCAGTAATAAGGTTAGTTTTCCCAGAACATTCTCTAAATGTATATGCACAATTGTTTGTCCTTGATATGCGTAACAGTTTCTTGTGACATATGTAATGGGGATCCAGAATAAGTGCAGATCACCTGTGATGGCATTCTCCTTGTGAAGGTTCTAGGAGGCATACTTCAAAGAAAGTTGTGATGTCATGTAAGGGCAGTACACTGGAGAGACTGCAGCATGTAGAGACATTATGTAATTGTTTCATGTTAGCCAACCACAAGATGAAGAGGAGGTGCTTTGATTGGCTTCAGAGTCATTCAAACAAGACCTTTCAACTTCAGCTTCCTCCTCTTGGCCTCAGCACTCCTGAGGCATCTTGATGACTGTCGAAACAAATGGAACTTTCAGTCTTCTTAAGTTCAAAAAGTTCAGAGCACTACTGAACAGATTGCAGAGTTCATATTTTCAAAGTGAGGTACAATGTCTTTGAGGTGGGAAGAAGGTGAATCTTTTTCATTTCATAATCCAGGTATGCAGTGAGCACAACATCAGGGTTACAAGAAGTAACCTTTGGGAGTGATCTTCAAAATCTGGGCCACAGTACAAGGATGCTGAGGCAAGGATTCAACCAGAAGAGATACTGCCTCTGGATGTGCACTTGGTGGGATTGTTACTATTGTAAGGACTAAGATAAGATCAGCCTTCTTTCTGTAGAGAGCAGATTGGTATAGGGGAGAATATTCCTCCTAGTTACTGGGCAAAGGGAGTGTTTGTCCTTTCTTCTTGCTACCTCTTAGAAGTAATTATATTTTTTGTGGAAATCAACCAATGTTAAATGGTTAAATGAAATTGGGATGCAGATAACTGGTCTCCTAATGATGAGGAAAGAACAAGTAGTGATTTGAACTAATGAGGGTGGTGATGAGACACCCCCCAAACTTCTTAGAGTATCTCAAAACCCCAAGAGGAAGATGTGATGAGCTTAGCTTTGAGAGAACGTAGCCATTCCATTCATACTACATATAGACCTTTTTTCACACATTGAAGTGTTCACTCACTCAGCAAGAATGAAGAAATTCAAATTAAATTGTTCAGCTTGAAAATTCAAACATGAAAGGAAAACATTTGTGAGTGTGTGTGTTGAGAAAGACATTAAGCATTTCTGTAAGTTTAATTTATATATAGGCAAATAAATATGAAATTTTATAGTTTCTAAGAGAGTGACTAGTAGTAAAATTTAATTGTGATTATCAAAACTGAGATTAACAGGGAGAAAGATCAAAGCTTTTTCCCTATCATTATTAATTGGAACCATCATCAATTAAGTATTTTTAGATCCAAAGGGCCTTGAAATATATATTGAAATATAATACCTTGATTTCCTCTGCATTAACTTGTTCTGGTTTCATTTGCAGGTTTGGGAGAAAACCAAAATGACTTGGGACAACTTGATTCCAAAACAACAGTGAAACCGCAAGTTGCAAAGGATGTTCATTTGCCATTATTTATTGCACTGAAATACCAACCTAAGCAAAAAGCACTGTGGGCCACATCCTCACCAGTGAAAATGTTTTTTAATGAATCTCAGCAAAGCTGTGCATTTTGGAGACAGGCAATGGAATGGATTTTTTTTTTTTTTACATTGTGCTTCGAATAATCTTACAGGGCAGAGTTCAACAAATTTAACATACCCAGGCAGATTTTTAGATGATATGATCTTATCAGATTGCATTTGCTGTGAAGTTTAGGTCACAAAATCCAAAGTAATTGGAATGATCATTTTTGAATCCCTCAAGGAAAAGGTAGCTCAGTATAACTTCTTCTGTGTCTTTGCATAGGCTACCATGGAAGGTCTTTCCTTCTCACCTCCCCCTCTTAGAATCTCCAATTCAGTTCAAAACTCAGCTCCAGTATCACTTCCTCCCTGAGACCTTTCTTGAAACTCTCAGTTGCTACTGCCTCCCCTCTCCTCCTCTTCTAGAACTATGTTGTTTTTCCTTTGTACTGACTTTGCATTTATCTGTTTTTCTTCTTTTTTCATGCAATCATGTTAGCCTCTTCAGGGCAGAAACTATTTTGTTCTTATCCTTTTATTTTTTTTCCTTCATTTATTTTAATTGTTCTTTTCATGGTGCCTAGGAATTTGTAAGAGCTTAACCAATATTGTTTGAATTAAACTGAATAATACTTCATATTTATATATCATTTGAAGGCTTATAAAGTATTCTCCTGTTTGACTTATGAGGTAACATAGACGAAATGAGATGAGAGTGGTTAAATAAATGACTTTTCCAAAGTCATCAGAACTGGGATATGAAGATAGGTCATGATTATATATTCATCATTCTTTCCAATACATCACACTGCCTGTTTCCCACAAAGCATAAAAGAGCGTTTGAGTAACTGAATTATGCAACTTGAATTTTCTTGATAGGACCATCTCTGGGAAATGTTATCATCACTTCAAAATAGAAATATATTCAAAACCTTTAAGTAAAGCAAAGTAAATGCCATCCATCATAGCAAGATAGTTTCCTTGGAAGAGTACATGCCATATGTCAACACCTGCTTTTTTTTAAGGGGAGTGGAAGGAGGGATCTAATTGGCTCAGTGGATAGAGAACTGGGCTTAGAATCAGGAAGACTCATGTTCATCAGATCAAATCTGGCCTCAGACACTTGCAAGCATGTGACCCTGAGCTAAATCACTTAGCCCCGTTTGCTTCAGTTTCTCATCTTAAAGTGATCTAGAGAAGGAGATGGTAAACCACGCCAGTATCTTTGCTAAGAGAATTTCAAAGGGGGTCACAAAGAGTAGACACAACTGAAGGACAGCAACAAGAAAGGGAAGCAAACTGCAATGACAACAATTTCAGCAGCTACCACTATTGCTTTCAACTTTAGTATCTTGGGTGATGACATGATGACAGCCAAACAATGGGTACAATCTGCTACAACACTAAGTATACTCCACACATGTAATGTACCAAACATACATCTCAGCAGTTTTTCTGAAAGGCTGTCACAGAGTAGAAGAGTGTTAGGAACATCTTGAAAATTAAATGTGATATATACCCTCTCTGGCCAAAGAGAGAGGGTGGACAGAATTAATCATTGTGAGCAAACCAATGTAATATTAAAAACCATCATGAAATGCAGTAATAGAATAGGCCATCTAATGAACTTTTTTTATAAAATACGTTAAGGGCAAGAACTAAAGGTGTATGGGGGGGGTTGGTGTGTGTGTGGATGTGCATGTGTACACGCATGTACACACACATTGGTAGCATAGTGAAGAAAGAACCAATCTAGAACCAGAAAGACTTGGATTTAAATCCCACTTTTAACACATAGGACACATAATTCTGACTAGAGAAGTCATTTAACCTCTCACTATTACACCAATAAAAGCATTTACGTATGACTTTAAGGTTTGCAAACCACTTTACAAGTATCTCATTTTATCCTCACAATAACTCTGGGAGGTAGGAGCTATGACTATCTATAATGTGCAGTGCAAGAAAGTGAGGCAGACAGAGTTTTGAGCAACTTATCCAGGGTCACAGAATCAGGAAGTGTCTGAGAGAGGATTTGAATTTCGGTCTTCCTTATTACCAGTCCTGAACTCTATGTGCAGCACCACAAAGTTGCCTCTGATAATTCTTAATGTCTATAAATTGCCAGAAGGTGTCAGCTTGTATTGGTAGAGGAGCATTTCCTTATCCCAATATTCTCTACACCAGTGAAATTGCATTTTCTATCCCTACCCTTCCTAGATGCACATTAGAACTAATGGAAGTTTGAGGAAGAAATCACATTTTAGTGGGCTTCATTTTGGTTATTTGTGTTTTCTCCTTTCTCAAAGTATCATATTTTTACTCATGTGTTGACCCACTAATATGTACTCCTCTTCATGGCAAGTACTGTTTTTCATTTTTGTTTTTATTTTTGTGTTTAATTATTTTCAATTTTGCTAAAATTTGTAGTCACATTTTATAGACATCTGAAAAAAAATCTTTTATTTTTAATCAGTAGAGCCTTGCTCTTCCCCAAAAGGAAACAGTCTATTATCCACAAAAGTTTATTTTTTATGTTTCCTGCTTCCATCTTGAAACAGGGCATCTCATTATATCTCCAACTTAGGTTAATAATGATAGCTGCCTAAATTATATGGAGTTTCCACAATTGTCCACAATTCAAAGAAATACTGTCCACTAAGTTTCTTCCTATTTATTTTTGTTGTTCTTACTAAGAAATGTAAATGACAGTTCTAAAAAGATACTTCTCCATTGTATAATTATTTATTTTTATTTTCAGTTCCAAATTCTCTTCCTTCACTTTCTTCCTATCCATTAAGATGGCAAGAAGTCATGTAAAAATATTTTCACATTAGCTATGTTGTTAAAAAAAAAAAAAAGGAAGGAAAATAAAGTAAGTGAAAAATGATATGCTTCAGTCTGTACTTAGAGTTCATCAGTTCTCTCTCTAGAGGTGGAGAGCATATTTTATCATGAGGCCTTTGGAATTATAATGGATCATTGTATTGATCAGAGTTGCTAAATCTTTCACAGTTGGTCATCTTTACAATACTGCTGTTACTGTGTATAATATTCTCCTAGTTCTGCTCCCTTCACCTTGTATCAGCTCATAAAAGTCCAGGTTTTGCTGAAACCATCTCCTCTGTCATTACTTATAGCACAATAGTGCTCCATCACAATCATATATCACAGCTCATTCAACCATTCTCCAATTAATAACATCTTCACAATTTCCAATTCTTTGTCACCACCATAAGAACTATTATAAATATTTTTTGTGTATATTGGGTTCTTTTCTCTTTTCTCTTATCACTGGGATGCAGATCTAGTAGCAGTATTGCTGGATCACAGAATATATTGTTTTTGTTGTTGTTTAGTTGTTTCAGTCTTGTCCAACTCTTCATGACCACATTTATGTATGCATCATATACCTATTTTTAGCTTATCTTGTATGAGATATTAACTTGTACCTACTTTCTGTCAGTCTGCTTTCTAGCTTTCCCAGAAATTTTTGTGAAATAATGAGTTCTTGCCCCATTAGCTTAGATCTTTAAATTTATCAAACAATAGGTTACTGTGGTCATTTACTTCTCTTTATTATGTACCTAATCTATTTAACTGGATCCTATCTTCTTGTCAAAGATATTGAAGTGGTTTGCCATTGCTTTCTCCAACTCATTTTATAGATGAGGAACTGAGGCAAACAGGATTAAGTGACTTGTCCAGGGTCTAGCTAGTAAGTGTCTGAGGCCAAATTTAAACTGAGGAAGGTAAGTCTTCCTGACTCCAAGCCTGGCACTCTATCTACATCTAGCTGCCCTAGGGTTTACAAAGCATATACAAAGTTTTATAGCCCATAGTTCCAACCTGTTCTCCAGAATGTTTGGACCAGTTCACAGTTCCACCAAAAGTGCATCAGTATTTTTTTTTCCAAATCCCCTCATGCATGTGTTGTTTTCCTTTTTTTGTTATCTTAGCCATGAGGATGAGTATGAAGTGGTACCGCAGAGTTGTTTTAAGTTGTATTTCTGTAGCTGTTAGTGATTCGGAGCATTTTCATGAGTATTGATAATGTTGATTTCTTCTTTTTACAATTGTTCATATCCTTTGATTATCAATTGGGTAGTGGCTTTTATTTTTATAAGTTTGGCTCAGTTTCCTATATATTTGGCCAATTAAACCTTTACCAGAGAATATTACTGTATAGTTTTTTTGTTTCCTGCTTTCCCTCTAATTTTGGCTACATTGGTTTGCTTATGCAAAAATTTTTAATTTTTTTGATGTAATCAAAATTGTCTATTTTGTTTCTTGTGATACTATCTCTTGTTTAGCCATGATTTCTTCCCTTAGCCACAGATTTGATTTTTGCTATTTTTTTGCTTATGATATCACCCTTTATGTCTACATCATATCTAGTTTGAGCTTATCTTGCCATTTAGTGTGAGATATTCTTCTATATCCAGTTTCCACAGGGATACTTTCTAGTTTTCTCAGCAGTTTTTGTCAAATAGTAAGTTTGTGACCCAATAGCTTAACTCTTTGATTTTTATCAAGCACTGTGATCATTTACTTCTGCAAACTGTGTAGCTAATGTATTCCATTGATGAACTGCTTTATTTCTTAGCCAGTACAGATTGTTTCAATGAGTACTGTTTTCTAGTTTATTTTGAGATCTGGTACTATCCATTGCATGGTTATTATTACTAACTTTGAAACCCTTTCATTGAAGGCATAGAAGACTATGGGTAATACAAAGTTATACATATTAGCAGAGAGGGTCAGTATTATGGTTGATTTTGCTTGAGTTTTTTTCCCCTTTGTTACAAGGAAAAGTTTAGTAGTTAGAGCTGGGGGATCAGGATATATGCCTAAATAACTGTGATATAAAGCCAAAAGACACCAATAAAACATTTTAATGGTAAAAGTGATTTCCTTGTATAGTTTACAATTATCCATTTCAGGAAAGAGGTAAACTGTCTAATGTGAACTGTAAAATATGTATGGTGGAAGGGGGTGATTCACCAAGACATGTAGCAGAGTACTAGTGGGTTAAGCCTCACCACAGAAATCAAGAACTTGACTCTTAAGTCCCCTACTTACTTCCCAAGTACTTTCAGACAATGTATCATACTATAAATGATTGGCTAAATATCTGTATTAATAAAATGGGAGTAGTTGTGCAGGAAAAGGAAATTCACAAGAACACTGAGAAGGAAAAGACAAAGGTGAATCATCAGAGACTGTCTAGCCTAAAAAGGAGAGATTATTTTTGGTAATCTTTTCTCTACTGATCAGTTTTATTGACTGGAGTCTACTAGTGTTATCATCATTATAATTATTTTATTATTATCAAATAATGGTTCACATTTATCTACCCCTTTAAAATTTGCAAAATATATTACTTAAATTATATTGATTGGCCTCTCCAACAGACCTGTGAGGAAAGCTCTATTATTAGCCCCATTTTATAGGTGAGAGAACTAAAAGATACCGAGAGGTTAATTGCCCAGTTAGCTTCCACTTGCTCCATTCTAATTCTGAAGGAATTATTTTCTTCAGTGAACTTTTGGACCTCCTTTTCCATTTGACCAATTCTGCTTTTTAAGCCATACTTTTCCTCATTGCCTTTTTGGACATTTTTGCCATTTGGGTTAGCTTATTTTTAAGGTGTTATTTTCTTCAGTATTTTTTTAGGTCTTTTTTAGCAAGCTGTTGACCCAGTTCTCATGATTTTCTTGTGTCACTCTCACTTCTCTTTACAGTTTTTCTTCTACTTCTCTTACTTGATTTTCAAAATCTTCTTTGAGCTCCTCCATGGCCTGAAACCAATTCACATTCTTCTTGGAGGCTTGGATGTGGGAGCTTTGACTTTGCTGTCATCTTCTGGTTGTGTGCCCTGATCTTCCTGCCACCAAAGTAAGATTCTGTAATCTGAGTTCTTTTCTGATGTTTACTCATCTTTGCAGACAAACACTTGACTTTCTAACTCTTTCTCAAGGTAGAATTCTGTTTCCAGTGGGGCTAGGGGTAGATTACTGTCCCAGGCTTCAGGGATTTTGTATCAGCCACTTGATCCCCCACTATCTGTAGGCCCACAGCTCCAGAAGCAGCCTCTGCCACCACTGCTGCTGCTACTGCTGCTGCGGCTACCACTGCTGACCACTGCCATTACTGGCCACCACCCCTACCCCCACTGCCCTGGGGGCTGGGGCCTGATATGGCCAGACCGTGTGCTCCTCCTTCCAATTTTGAAGATAGAAAGACAGAAATAAAAACAGTCTCTGCCTACAAAAAGCTTACATTCTATTGGGTGTATACAACATAGTCACATAAAAATAAGACAGACAAAACAAATAGTTATTTTAAGTTTGAGGAAGGAGACTAACAACTTGAAGGAGGTGGTACTTTAAATGAGTACTGAAGAGAACCTGGAGTTCCCTGATGCAGAAGTATGGAAGGCATGGTTCCTTGAAGCAGGATACATTGGGAAAAGCCAATGAGCCAATTTAGCTGTAAATTAGAATGTATGAACAGAAGTAATGTATAATAACTTGGGGATATAGACTGTTATTAGACTATGAAGACTTTTAAATGGTCAACAAAGAATTTGTATTTTATCCTAGATGTTGAAGAGAACCATGTAGCTTCTTGAGCAGAAGACTTGACAGTCACTTTGGGTTATCTTTAGCCCTTTAAAAAGGGATGTCAATTTGGAAGCTGTAAGGACAGCTTAGAGAGGAGACAGGCTAGATCTAAGGAGACTAAATAGGCAATCATTATGATAGTTCACAATAGAGGTGATGAATGTCTGAACTAAGGTGTTTATGGCAGGAATGGAAAGAAAGGAATGTATTTAAATGATATTATGGAGGTGGAATCAATAAGACTTAGCAACCAAATGGATGAGGAAGATAGTATGTGAGAGTTAAGAGTCAAAGGTGATTTCTAGGTTGCAAACTCAAGTGACTAGAAGACTGTTGTGCCCTTAACAAGAAGTTCAAAGTTAAGAAGAGAGATACAATTAGAGAAAAAGATAATAAATTATCTTTTAGATAACACAAACTTGAAATAGCAATGGGACATTCAAAGGAGTCCCCAAATAGGTACTCAGAAATATGGGACTGGAGCACTGAAGAAAATCAACATTGGAGACATAGATCTGATCATCATGTTTAAAGAGATTATAGTGGAATGAGACCACTAAGAGAAAAAAAATGTAAAGAAGAGAATCTAGGGCAAAAGCCATCCATAGACAACAGCGCATGGCTGATAATTATGCAAAGGTAATTAAGAACTATCATTTGATAAGAACAATCACAGAGCAGTATCATAAAAACCTAGAGAGGAGAGATTACTCAAGCAAAAAGGATGGTGACCAGAGTCAGATAATGCTGAGGTCAAGAAGGAAGAGGGATGAGAAAAAGTTATTAGATGTAGTAAGAAACAGATCAGAGGGTATTTGTCAAGTGTTTGGGCAGGGGGCAGGGAGGGCAAAAGGAAGCCAGCTTCTCAATGACTGAGAAGTGAGTAATAGGTGAGAAAGTGGAGGCAGCAGTGTAGAGCAACAGTGTAGACCAACCATACCATTTAAAAGAGTATGAAATATCTAAGGACAAATATGTGTATGTGGAGGGGAGGAAAGAATTTTATACGCTGCTAAGTATGTTTCTGATTATGCTTCAATTATATATATATATATATATATACATGCATGAGTATAAACATATTTATATAATTTAAATTATTTCTTTTTGTCTTTGCCCTCATATCTTATCTCCATCAATGAAATTTTTTCCTCTATAATAGGATTCACTTCGCATCTCTCCATTACTTCAAGAAGTACAAGAGCTTTGTATCTTCTAATAAGAAATTACATTATTTTGATGGATTTTAGCTTCTTCAAAACTAACAGATGGGAAAGTTCTGCCAGGTTGGGGTGTCCATTATCTTCCACCTTCCTTTCTATACATATCAGCCTCCTGGCCCAGTCTCCTCCTGATATCCTGAGGACCTACCATCACATTTTTTCTGCAGGTGTATGAGGGCCCATCCTCCTCATATTTCTCTTCTGCTGCTCTTCAATTTGATGGCCAGAATCTGCCCCTGCCCAGCAAATTCTGTGCCAGGAGTAGTGGAGTCCCTACTACTAGTGGTGAACTTCAGCTCTCTGCTACAAGTCCAACCTTTACTTTTCTCCTGCCTATGTGCCTTCCTGTATATATCTTCTCCCTCACATCCTCTCTCAGTCTGACCATATGGCTTCCATCATCTCTAGTAACCTTGGTGTTACCCTCACCCCCAACTTGGGGAGAGCAGAGTTGTACCCCATGGAACTAAAGTTATTTCAGAATTTTGGAAAACGACACAACCTCAGGGAACCTGCTTGATATGAGTTACAAGACTGTCCCCAATTTCACCTTCAACTAATTTTCCAGCATTGTCTCTTCTTACTTTCCTGCTATCCTATAGAAAACTTGCTATTTTGCTTTTACATATCTGACACCTTCCTGAATTTCTGCCATTTTAAACATTGTCCCCTTATCTAATAAATATGCTCTACTCACCTCTGCACCCATCTAAATCCTACCCATTGTCCTCCAACTCATCCATAAAGCTTTCCCTGATTGCCCAGGTCAAAGCCATCTTTTCTTCCTCTGAACTACAATTATCTACACCAAAGATATAAAAAATGTGGTCATCAGCCTCCCCCCCACTCCACAACATTCCCAAGTGTTTCCAGTGCCAAATTAAAATGTATTTGGAAAATATTTAACAAAATAAATAGAAATACAGTAAAACATAGGTAATATTAATATGTGGCTTTCTAAGTCAATGTGTGGCCCACAAGGCTCCTTATGTATAGTTTAGTGGCCCTTGCTTCTATTTAACTTGTTGTTGTTATTTGTCCTTCATTCTCAAAGAGGTCCATGACATCAGAAAGGTGATGTCATGACTTGCAGCTGAATTGGATATAAGTGAGGGAGGGCTGTGTGAAGTCACCAGCCTCACTTTCTCCTCTGGAGTCATCTAGGTTCAGTGGCAAGATCAGGATGACTGGAGATTCCCCTACCCATATCTTAACAATTCCACTTCTAAAAAGACAACACCATGAAAGCACTAACTAATGGTCTTGCAGAACAAAAATTTCAGAAGCCCACTGGGTAGACAGTTGATTTCTTGTCTCATCCCATGTACTGACCTTATACAAATCACCTAGGCTTCTAAAGTAACAGAATGCTCATCTTTAAAGTGAAGGGGTCTGTAATATATGACCTCTAATACCCTTTCCAGTTCTAACTTCCTAAGATCATCCCACTTTTTGAGTTCCCTTCACCTCCAGTTTGTGAGCCTTATTAGATTAGTAATGCCTTGACAACAATCATGGAGCTTCTAAGTCTACAGAAAGCTTCATGGTAAGTGTCAAAGTTCATCTAATCAGAATACTTAGAGTTTGAGCTCTAGTGAAACTGTGGACACCCTGACTTCCCTTTTGGTGCACTGGATTGCTGCCCCATCATTAGAACCAGAAATAAGAGGAAAGGAAAGGAAAAGAGAAATGTAGCATCTGTACTGTCTCTTCAGCTGGTCCATTGATTTTTTTCTCTTCTTCCATTCTTGTTTACATAGCCTTTACAATTGTAACCTGGAAAAGTTCAGCACCACTTGATGCCAGGATTTGAGTTTGACACCACTGATTCATTCTATTAATTGACATATCATTTACTGTCCTGTGTCAGTAATGAGGTTTCAACATGCATATGCCATCAGATCCACAGGCACCTCACCCTCCTCTCCCTTAGCCTCCATGTTTCCTTAAAGGTAACAGCATGCCTTATATTCAATTCAATATTTATTAAGAACCTACCCACATGTAAGGCACAATCATTATCAATGTACAATCATTATGCAAGGTCAAAATGAAGCAGTCATTTTCAAGATAATATAATAATAATAATATATTAATTAAAAGATACAAGTGGCTAATATGCATAGAAATCTTTTACATTTGTAAAGAATTTTACATATATTACCCCTACTTTGATCATTACAATTACCCTGTGAAGTAGGTGCTGTTTTTATCTTGATTTTGTAAATGAGAAAACTGGGTGAAGAGAAATTATATGACCTGGTCAGGGTCAGACAGTTAGTAGATATCTAAGGTAGGGGTTTAATTAATGTCTTCTTAATTCTAAGACTTGCATTCTCTCTATGAACAACTCAGTAGGCAAGGTAAAAAATACAGAGATAATTATGATGCCAATTACAAGAGCTAAGAAATTTTTAAAAAGGGATTGGTATGAAAGCTGGGTGGTCCCGTGCTGTACATGGCCTTGTAGCTGAAATTAGAGCAAAAACCAGGCAGGCAAAATCAAAAGCATACATACATGTATACAGACTGACAGAGATGTGGAGATACAAAAGGCCAGGGTCACTCATGTGAGGGAGGAATGTACTGTGGTAAAGATCTAGGTGGAAGTATAAGCTCCCAAAGAGAGGAACTGAGCAGGGAAGATTTACTCTTAAAGATGGACAGGTAATCTATGCCAGATCTGGGAGGGGGAATGCCTAATCAGACCCAGATATGGTGGGGAAATTATATGTGTGGCTTATTAATACCAGATTTATGGGGCGGAGTTGGGGGAATTTACTGATTTGGACCAGAAACTAGATGAGGGTCTGAATTTGTAATTAGGGATTCCTGACATGGGTGTATCGGCACATGACTTCAACAGTTGGCAAGGAATCTTTGCTAATTAATAGCTATAATCATTTACATGCTTGACACAGGGTCAAAATGAATTAAGGCAATGGAAAATTACAGGCTATCTGTCATTGTTTATATGTTTATGGTGATTAGGACCACTTAGCCTAAGTGACTCCACATTGGAGTCCTATCACTTATAATTGCAATATCAGACAATATATTTCAAAATTCACAGTTATCACACCTGGAACAAGTCTTCTGCAAAAGAGGACATTGAATCTGATGAGTGCTGAGGACTTGGAGAGACTAAAAAATGGAGATGACTTGTAGCTCAAGGCACCAGGGTAAGTCTTATAAAAACATAGCAACATAGCTGAGCCTTGAAGGAAGATAAGAGTTTCTGTCAGAAAGAATTCCAGATATGGAAGATGAGGCAAGAAGTCAAAGTAAAATGAGTGAATAAGAAATGGGTTTAATATGGTAGAAACATAGCATGTGAAGGGAGGCTTAGAATGTGAAATGGGCTTGGAATAGTTGACTAGAGTCATATCATGGAGGGTTTTATGCATCTTTATACTCCCTCATAGGACCTTACGTTGCGTTTTGCACATAAAAGCTACTAAAAGCCTGTGGATTGATGTCATAGCTCTACCCCAATTTGTAAATATGCCATCTTATTTTCCTCTTTTCATTATTTCCTGTCTATCTCTTTTTAGACATATAAGATGTTTAACTATATTTTTACTTGGCAAATGAGAAAAATATTGGGAAGGGAAGTACATGAAGGTGAGCCCAGAGAGTCTTTCCTCTAACTATAATGCCTAATAATCTTCTACCTGTCTTAAATTCATTATACTTTGCCATAAAATCCTATATTCCAGGCACCATGGGCAAAATGTCATAAAAATTATGAATGTGTTGATAGATTCATAAGGCTTTAAGAAGTAAATTTATCACCTTACATCCTAAGCAAAGATGTCAAAGAAATAAAATCAGAAAGAATAGTTATATTTTTTGCTATATCCTCCCCTTGATATCGAGCACACACATCTTAACTTTCTCTTTTACTAATTGATGATGTTGAGAGGGAAAGCTGAAAAATCCACCTCTGACCAGAAGAAAAATAGTCTGAAAGCTACATTGTGTTTGGGCAACTAATATAAAGTGAAAAGTTAGCTGGAAACATCCCATGATTAAAATATGCATTGTACTTTGATTAGTTTTGAAGGTGACAGTATGAGAGGAATATATATTTATTAAAACTCAACTTTCTGGAAAAAAGGAAGGCATTTCATTTAAATCTATAATCATTCATCTATAGCAAGCAATAAAGACAAATAAAGATTTGTGTGTTCATGAAGTTTTCCATTTTAAATTATTTTTTAGCAAATTTCAGTTTTAAATGATTTTTAATGAATCATAAAAGAAGAAAATAACATAATTCAGTAACATTAATGTTGAAAGGGCAAAATAAGATAAGAATTAAGATGACTATTCCATGGCCCCTCAAGTCACCCTCTGCAGTACTAGATACACCTTGATTTTCCTTGGCTCATTAGCTGAGGTGAGGTTGGAAGACTCCTTGTTCCTCATTGCAACTTTCAGATTATTCCCCTACCTTCATCACTCAATAACTTCTCTTCCACTGGTGTTCATGCAATTCATATCTACCACCCAATCAAAATCCTGGTTTCTGTTGTCTATGAACTTCCAGATCATTCCTATTCCTTCCTCAATGAGTTCAGTACATAACTAACAATTTTTCTCTCCTCCCCAACTGTTGCTGTCATTCATGTTAAGAGACTTCAACATACTTGTCGACTCCTAACCACCCAGTTCCTTAATGTACTCACTTCCCATGACCTACCCCTCCTTCCCACCTCAGCTACACACAAAGATAGTCTTATCTTTGATACTTACAACACTTACAAATGTATCACCTCCACACTTAAGAATTTAAAGATTCCCTTATCCCACCATAATCTATTTGCTTTTCACCTCTTCCTTCTCTTACAAAATGCTACTTTTTGTCCATATTGTGACCTCCAATCCCTTGATTCCCCAATTCCCTTTGAAGCCATATCCCCTGCACTAGCCACTCTTTCCTTCTCTCCCAATCTTGACCACTTGCTGAACCAAATCAGCCTTCTCCTTTCTTGAATTCCTAGCTCCCTTGTCATTTCACTGATTGCACCCTGCTAAGCCTCAACCTTGGATCACTTCCACTATCTGGCTTCTTTGCTCCTAGACATGTTTTGCTGAACAGAGGTAGAGAAAACCATGCAATTGTTCTGACTGGGTCTGCTACAATTTCATGTTTCACAATCTCAAATGGACCCTACCTACTACTTAGCAATCCATCTGTACATGCTTTATCCACTCATTATCCCACTTTCCACAAAAGCTCTACCAAATCTTTTCATCCCTCTTCAAATATCCCATCACTCTTTTCCCACTACTCTCTCAGTTAAGAATTTTGCATCATATATAAGAGAAAAAATTGATATCATTTATTGTGAGCTTCCTCTTTTCCCCCATTTCTCATTTCCCATCATGTATATACTGTCTGCTACTTTAGTGTTATAACCTCAACTTTCCATCTCCCTCACTTCACTGGAGAGGTACTAGTAGCCAAAAGTATCAGGAAAAATCTTATATAAGAGGTGTATTTGAGGTAAGCAGATGGAGTCATGAAGAATTAGACACACGTGAAATGACTGAACAACAATATGTTGCTTAGGAAATCCATGGCTTATAGACGCATCATACTGAGGTATTGTAATAATCAGAAATCATTCCTGGACAAGACTGCAGGGATGCCCTTGGCCTAATAGAATGGATATTAAGTACTGATCTTCCATTGGTCATATTCCTAGTCCATGTCCAAGATAAAGAATCCTGCATAGTAGCAGGATGATGAAAGCAACCAGGTAGTTGCTCTTCACATCAGAAATGCCTATAATAGTTGGGATCATAGGAAGTCAATTTTCAGAATGTCTAAGAATTCCCTTTTATTTCTTTGGTTGATTGTCTTTTGGGAATGAGTTTATAAACTCCTTTTACTAAAGTAAGGGGAACCACACACACACACACACACACACACACACACACACACACACACACACACACACACACCTGGTTTCTTCCTAGTAGCAGCAGAAAGTGTAGGTCTAAAGGACATTCTCAAGGTGTCTCTAGGACTGAGTGAGAAGATCCAAGTTCAAGTCTCAGCCCTGAACCCATTGTTCTGGATGCAGCATTTAAATGATTCTATAGATTTACATAAGTTCCATAAGGGTAGAGGCTCATTTTGCCGCTATATTCTCAGCGCCTAGCATATTGTGTGGTATATAGTAGGTATTCAAACAAAGCTTGTGGAATTACATTGGATGTGTGTGTGTGTGTGTGTGTGTGTGTGTGTATATATATATACACACACACACACACACACATACATACATACATACATACACAGATAGATAGATACATTACTTCATCAAGTCATTTATTCTCTCAATGTCTCAACTTAATCACCTATAAAATGAAAGATTGGTAGATGCCCTCTAAAGAACCTTTCAGATCTAACTGTCAGTAATTCCATGATTCTTATGTATACCTATCAGATACCACTGACTGGGAATAGCAGGCCAAGCTGCTGAAAGTTGTAGAGATTCAGCAGGACTGACATCACCATTAATAACCTATCATTTTACTAAGCTTTCTAGATAGGACATAGTTTACAAAATATTCTAATATGCAAATACATTAATTATAGAAACATGTATATTAGTTTTTATAAATATTATAATATTGAAATAGACAGTATTATAACTATGTTTGTTCTGTTGCCATGCATACTCTTTAATCCTTAGAAACTTTGAAGAACAAACTATAATCAAAGTGTTTTATTATTTATTTGAGAGAAGAGAGAGAAAGAAGAGAAGAAGGAGAAAGAGAGAGACAGAAGGAAAGAGAGAGGGGAGAGAGAGAGAAGAGAGAAAAGGGAGAGAAGAGAAAAATGGGGCATATATCATGACATGGTGGGTAGCATGAATCATGGTCTAAAGATTTGCACAACCCTGACTTCTGCTGTCAATAAACAAATCCATAAGGCTACAAAACAATATTGTGCTGAGCTTTGAACAGCAGCATGCTATTTGAAGTTTCATTTTCTTTCTCTAATCCTAAATCCCTTGAAGGATAAGTGAAAACTAAATGCTCATCTTCTCTACTTTATTGAAATTTAGAACATTTACAATATCACAATTTAAATGTTTCTGTTTGAAACTGGTGAAGAATTTGCTTTTGGACATTTACATGTGGGAGCACTATTTTTTTTTTCAAATGTGTCATCAGATGTCTTGAAAGAACCTACAAATCTTAAAAAAGGAAAGCCAGAGAATCAATGAAGTTCTTCTTTAAGTGTCCATCTTACCCAATAATATCAGTATGTCCAGAAGAGAAATCTAAGGTCAGTGAACTTTACTGGCAATAGACCGAATTTTTAAAGGATATTCATGCTCAAATATTGCTCTTTTTTAAGCAAAAGGATACGGTGGTTGCATTCAAAGATGTTCCCAAGATCAAAATCTTGGCTTAATTTTCTTTTCTTAAAAGTACTAAACTTTCTGTTTATTTGCTGGTTGGACCACCAAAAGTTTACACTGTCAGGACACATGTAGCCATTTTTATTTTCCATTTATTCCCTATAAACTTTCTTTGGCCAGACAGCCCTTTTTAACTCTATCGAGTTTATTTTACAATCCATCTCACTATGAATCTATCCATTTGAACACTAGTTGGCACTATTGCCTGTTTCCATAGCATTCTTGATGTCTCTAGCTCAATCTCAGAATTCCCCAGACCCAAATGCCAAACTGAGAACACTAAATCTGGACATTTATCCCAGAGACAAGGTAATCTTATTTGTCTGGCAAGTCTGCTCTTAAATACAATTCCATAAGTTCCATTCAACCCTTACAAAATCTTCCACTTATTTCGTCATTGAGTCATGCTGTCAATCTCATATCCTCCACCCTGCTAAGGACTGGAGCACAATTCAAGAGTCAGGATTCAGAAACCCAAGGCTGAAAACAGAATTCTCCTATGCCACCAGGAATAACAAAATATCTAAATTCTAAAGAATATGATTTAGCTCAATACTCAAGACCCCCATAATTGAACTATCTGGCATGTTTTCTATTACATAAGGTGAATGGTAATTCTTAGATTGCTTTTGGTTCCATTTCGACAATAGTTTCTCTTTTGTAAAAACTGATTCAGATGTTTGGATAGAGAACTTGAGATTTGTCTAGTTTATTTCTTTTTTTTTTTTGATTGGCCTAAGATGAGGACAAATTCTTCCAACTATCAGAAGTACATTAAACAAAATAGCAGGGAACCATTGATTTCCCTTCACCTTTGGATCCCATTCAAATGCCAAATAAGGCTAAAATCTTTCATGAGTGAAATAATATAAAACAACAACAAGCAAAACAACCTAGAAACAGGAATGACTAAAATAAGTAATTTCTCAATGTTTCCAAAAGGTCTCACAATTTTGCCTCTTGTTCTATTAAAAATGAATTTTTTAAAATTAAAAAACACTCAGTTTTTTTAAAGTGCCTGAATGTATAGATGAGGGAGGATGAGAAAGGGAGTTAAGCACAGGTATTGACCATTCCATGGGAAGATTCTCTCCCTATGTTCTACTGTTTTGAGGATAGTGGCCAAAGGCAGTGAATTGTTGTAATTCCTGGGTTGCTTTTAGAAACATTAGGAAGTAAGCAGAATGTTGGCATGTGTGGTTTGGAGGTCAGCCTGGGTGCTCTAAGTAAGGCAGGGTAGAAGGAGAGGAATTGTTTGTGGTGAGACTATGTACTAGGTGCACATTTGTGTGAGACTACATGGTGAGAAAAAGAAGTGATGACTATATCAAGGGCTCAGTTTGGGATCGGTATCATGGACGAACATGAAGTACAGGTAAGTATAAACATTTGAAGTCCATATCATGAAAAGACTTGCAAAGAGCTCATTCTCCTAGATGTGTGTTATAGTATCTATTTAGGTGAAGGGTTTGTTCCTACACGTAAAGTTCCTACAGTAAAGATGGAACAATGAAAATAATGAGAAATTAGAACACTGGTGAGTTCACTCTGGAGTTGTAGCTCTGAAGGAGAGGGCATAGGGTGTAGGTGGGGAGCAAGTAATAACATGGGTTCAAAGTTTTATTGTGATTTTTCAAAGTTATGAATGAATATACTTCAATGATCTATAATTTCATCAGTATCAATATTCCCCTCAACGATGAAGAATTTGACCACCACCATCATCCTTTTTTATAGATAGCTTCTTAAATGTCTATAGTCAAATGTACACCTGTGTTACATGTATGTGTCATCAATGTATGTAGGTGTGTGTGTGTGATCAGTTTTCTGTGGATGAACATCTCCACAGGGCTCTATGATGACTTCTTACAAAGGAAGTATAGTCCAGTCCTGAATCTATATTCCAATCCTTTCCAGTATAATGGCACCTGCCAAACCTTAGGTTTGCTGGCATAGTCTCTAAGACCCCAGCGTTATTTCCACACTACAGTGAGCCATTGGAGTGGATTTTTTGGGAAAACATGACTAAATGAAGCAAGTAAAAGTTACACATCCATTTAATCAAGTCAATTTTGCCAGAAGAAAAGATTTAAATACCTGATTCTACATAAAAAATTTCCCATAAAAATGGGAACACAAGTTCCCATTTAAGATCCCAGGCACAGGAATAGATAATGGCATTGGATAAAAAACATAAACATTTTGTTGTAATAGAACCTAAAATAGTTATGAGCATAAAAGACAATTACTAATAGAATGAGTCCCATATTATAAGGATAGGCTATGGTTGTTCATATTGCATTATAGTAATTACTATGTGCCCTATGGAAAACTTCTTTTCCTTAAAGAGTGGTAAACATGTAAGGGAAAGGATAATGTAATTAATGTGCCTACTAATTACACATATCAAAAGAAAAAATGTTGTGACAGATTACACATAACAAATACAATAAAAATCTAGGCAGGTTTAATATATTTTGAATTTGCTCATGGTAAAAATCAATTTTTTCTAGTTTATTTTTTTTAAGTGCTATCAAATTTCATCATCTGATGAAAGTTTCTTCCCTCTAGCAAAAGAGAATTTAGAAGTCATTGTGACCTCATCATATTCAGAAAAGGGCTCAGTAATAAGGTATGAAAATTGCATAAAAGCATCATTTAAACTGTCTGAATTGTAGCCCTATGTAAGAAAATATTTTGGGACAACTGTCTTCCTACCCCTTTATCATGGCAATCATGACCATGTTATCCTAGAGGAATAGATTCAAGTCAACTGACCATTTAAAAATTGTCTTCTTTTAAGTTCTGTGGATTCAAATGAGGCACCTAGCAAATTGCCATTTGTTGGCTCACAGAAAAAGAAATTCAGAGCTGGAAGGGACTATGGAGGCTGTCTGGTCCAAATTTCTGCTTTGGATGTCCATTAAAAATATCACAGTTTTGAAAAATAAAATAGTCCTGCTATGTGAATTTAATTTCACTGAAATATCAGATATCAAAATGGAATGACTAACAAGTTAGAACTTTTGGAAAACAGCAGTGGGCTTTGTTTGATGTTAAGAAGGTAATGGTTTGAGGGGCGGAGCCAAGATGGCGAAGTAGAAAGACGCACCTACACATAGCTCCAAACCCACAAACCACAAAACGGCAGAGGGGACTAACCCAGGGCGAATTCTGCACCCAGAGACCACGGAATATTGGAGTGAGGGAGATTTCTGTTTCGGAGAGACCTGCAAACCTCTCGCGGGGGGTCCTTCGCGCCGTGGACTGGGCGCCGGGGCAGGGAGCAGAGAGCAGCCCTACTGCGGCAGCAACACCATGAGAAAAAGATCCGAGAGGGCTATGGGGATGGGATCTCCAGCGGCCACGCGGGTCCCCCCACCCACAGAGGGACCTGCAAACCTCTCACAAAAGGTCCATCGCGCTGCAGATGCGGTGCCCAGCCCGGACCTGCGGTGGCGGTGGCGGCGGCGGCCACGGCTCCGAGAGGTACAGATCCGAGAAGGCTCCAGAGACGGGATCTCCAGCGACGTTACAAGCCCCCCCACCAACAGGGGACTGACGGGGGTAGGTGAGAGAGTCCCTTTGGCGGGTTGAGAGGGGAGTGGGGTGCCCCCGTGGCTTGGGCCCCCCCAGGAGATAGAAGCTGAGAGGCGGCTACAGACAGGGGCTCCTCAAACAGGCGGGAGCCTGGATCCATTGTGGAAGGTTTATGCATAAACCCCCGGAGGGAACTGAGCCAGAGAGGCAATCCTGCCCCTGACCACCTGATCTTAATTCTCACACTGAAAAGCAGCCCTGCCCCCGCCAAAAACCCTAAGGCGGGAAGCAGCATTTGAATCTCAGTCCCCAAACGCTGGCTGGGAGGACCAGGAGGTGAGGTGGGTGTGAGGAGAACATTCTGAGGTCAGGTTACTGGTTGGCAAGAATGCCAAGAAAAGGGAAAAGAAGTAAAACTATTGAAGGGTATTTTCTCGGAGAAAAAACACTTCCTCCCTTCCTTTCTGATGGGGAGGAACAATGCTTGCCATCAGGCAAAGACACAGAAATCGAGGATTCTGTGTCCCAGCCCACCCAATGGGCTCGGGCCATGGAAGAGCTCAAGAGGAATTTTGAAAATCAAGTTAGAGAGGTGGAGGAAAGACTGGGAAGGGAAATGAGAGGGATGAGGGAGAAGCATGAAAAGCAGATCAGCTCCCTACTAAAGGAGAACCAAAAAAATCTTGAGAACTAGCCTAACTCAGTTGGCAAGGGAGGTGCAAGGGGCCAATGAGGAGAAGAATGCTTTCAAAAGCAGAATCAACCAAATGGAAAAGGAGATGCAAAAGCTCACTGAAGAAAATAGATCTTTCAAAACTGGAATGGTACAGATGGACGCTAAGGACTTTATGAGAAAGACAGATACCTCAGAACATACCGCGCAGATTCGAAAAATGGAAGATAATGTGAAATATCTTATTGGAAAAACAACTGACCTGGAAAATAGAATCAGGAGAGACAATGTAAAAATTCTGGGACTACCTGAAAACCATGATCAAAAGAAGAGCCTAGACATCATCTTCCATGAAATTATCAAGGAAAACTGCCCTGAGATTCTAGAACCAGAAGGCAAAATAAATATTCAAGGAATCCGCAGAACACCGCATGAAAGAGATCCAAAAAGAGAAACTCCTAGGAGCATTGTGGCCAAATTCCAGAATTCCCAGGTGAAAGAGAAAATATTGCAAGCAGCTAGAAAGAAACAATTCAAGTATTGTGGAAATACAATCAGGATAGTACAAGATCTGACACCCTCTACTTTGAGAGATAGAAGGGAATGGAATAGGATATTCCAGAAGTCAAAGGAACTAGGACTGAAGCCAAGAATCACCTACCCAGCAAAACTGAGTATAATACTTCAGGAGAAAAAATGGTCTTTCAGTGAAATAGAGGACTTTCAAATTTTCCTGATGAAAAGACCAGAGCTGGAAAGAAAATTTGACTTTCTAACACAAGAATGAAGAGAACCATGAAAAGGTGAACAGCAAAGAGAAGTCATAAGGGACTTACTAAAGTTGAACTGTTTACATTCCTACATGGAAAGACAATATTTGTAACTCTTGAAACATTTCAGTATCTGGGTACTGGGTGGGAGTACACACACACACACATGCACACACGCACACATACATAGAGACAGAGTGCACAGAGTGAATTGAAGAGGATGGGATCATATCTTAAAAAAAAAAATGAAATCAAGCAGTGAGAGAGAAATATTGGGAGGAGAAAGGGAGAAGTTATATGGGGCAAAATATCTCTCATAAAAGAGGAAAGCAAAAGACTTATTAGTGGTGGGATAAAGAGGGGAGGCAAGAGAAAAACATGAGGTCTACTCTCATCACATTCCACTAAAGGAAAGAATATAATGCACACTCATTTTGATAGGAAAACTTATCTCATAATACAGGAGAGTGGGGGACAGGGGCACAAGCAGGGTGGGGGGGAGGATAGAGGGGAGGGCATGGGGAGGAGAATGCAATACGAGGTCGACACTCATGGGGAGGGAAAGGACCATAAGAAAATAGAAGTAATAGGGGACAGGATAGGATGGAGGGAAATATAGTTAGTCCTATACAACACAACTAGTATGGAAATCATTTGCAAAACTAAACAGATATGGCCTATATTGAACTGCCTGTCTTCCAAGGGGAAGGGGTGGAGAGGGAGGGAGCTAAAGAAGTTGGAACTCAAAGTGTTAGGACCAAATGTAATGTTCTTACCTCTGGGTAACAAGAAATACAGGTTAAGGGGTCAAGAAAGCTATCTGGCCCTACAGGACAAAAGAGAAGACGGAGACAAGGGCAGGGAGGGAGGATAGAGGAGAGAGCAGATAGGTCACAGGGGCAATTAGAAAGTTTGGGTCTGGGGGGGGGAGGGGATAAAAGGGGAGAAAATTTGTAACCCCAAATTGTGTGAAAATAAATGTTAAAAGTTAAATAAAAAAATTAAAAAAAAAAAGAAGGTAATGGTTTGAAAGCTTAATTTTCCATTCTACTTTCATTATTCCATTATTTTTAAATGTTCTAATAGATAGCACTTGTGTAGTGCTTTAAGGTTTTCAAAATATTTCATTTTATTTTCACAACAACTGGGGGTAGGTCCTATTATCATCTACATTTTTACAGATGAGAAAATTAAGACAAGGTTAAGTGTCTTGTCATTCAAGTAATAAGGCATCATTTAAACTCAGATTTTCCTGGCTCCAGATCCAGTGGTCTATCCATCACACCACCTAGTTACCTCTTAAGTAAAAGCATTGACCCAAAGTAGAGTTCATCACAACTGTCTACACAGTTAGTTCACTTAATATACCTGTATGCACAAACCACCCACTCAGCATTGCGTAAGGATTCATTATTAAGGTGGCTAAAAGAAAATCACAGACAACAGTTATACCATACCTAGTCTAATGGCTTGGACTCATGGACAAAATGTGGCCATTGACTCTCTAAGTATCCTATTTTTAAAATTACCTTTTATAAATCATTGCATGCAAAACATTCAGGGTTCTTTGGAACTTCTTTATATCTCCTACACATAATCAGAAAGGACGTTTCATGAATATAATGAATAGATTCCACAGCATTTTTAATTCATATGGAAACTCAGAGTTTGAAGAAATCAGAGAGACCCTTACCTGACCCATAGCTGAGCAAGGCCATTCTACAATATACCCAGGAAGTGGTTCTCTATCTTTAGCTATAAAGGGGAAGGGGAACCTTCTCAGTGCAGCCCATTCTCCTTTTGCATTATTCTAATTGTTAGCAAATTTTTCCTAATATCAATCCTATATTTTCCCCTTTGAAACATGCATCCATTTATCCTAATTCTTTCCCCCAGGGCCACTCTCAATCTATCTCTCTTCTCCACCTGATGGCGTCTCTAATACTTGATCACTTTACTTCTTAAGATTTCTCTAGCCTGACCATTTTCCAGTGAGCCAATTACACATATTGATACTATAACCATTTGAGATCATCAGATTGTAGGACATGAAATAGGACTTTACTAGCAAATTCACCAAGGCTAGATTTTTAGTTCCTATACTTGAATGTAATCTTTCATTCCATTCAACTTTGCACTAAAGCCCTCCAGTAAAATGTGTGTGTGTTCATCCTTCATGGCCAAAGAAGACCATGCCATCAGAGAAATAATGACATGACTTGCACTTGACTTTGTTTTTGTGTGAGGGAGGGCTGTGCAGGTCACCAGCCTCACTTCTCCTCCAGAGTCATCTGAATCCAGGGACCAGATATTCATCAGGATGACTGGAGATGACCCAGGATGAGGCAATTGGGGTTAAGTGACTTGCCCAAGGTCACACATCTAGTGAGTGTCAAGTATCTGAGGTGAGATCTGAACTCAGATCCTCCTGACTTCTGCACTGGTGCTCTATCTACTGCACCACCTAGCTGCCCCCTCCAGTAAAATATAAATTACTTAAAGGCAGGGGTTGTTTAATTTTTTTTTTTTAATCTTTAGATCCTAAGTGCTTAAAAATAGTCAACATTTCAAAAACTATTGTTGAATTGAAGTGAATTCTAATGGCTAGGCTAGCTGAGTCATACTGTTACTTTGTAAATCCTTAAAACTCTGATAGCAGTGCTAACTTTAAGAATGTGACATTTCAGGGATTATGTTCTACCACAGCACCAAGATATTTTCAGATCAAACTGAAAGGAAGGAAATAATTCCCTCCCTTCACATATTCAATAAGGAATTTACTCTGCATAGCAGAGGCTTCAACTGTGCTTTACCCTGAAAAACCAGTCATTTCATTAAATTGCCAAATTGTTCTCTCAATGTATCTGAGGAAACTGAGTCACACTTCCTTCTAAATAAAGAGGTATGCTTCAGGGCAAACCCTTCTAGTTTTATGAGGAACAAAACAAAGAACAAAAAACTTGAAAATCAGCATAAAGCGGCTTTATGTCAGACAGAGACTCTAGCCCCAAGGCATGACTCTGTGAGGGCTCTGGACTCACAACTGTCTCTCATATTCTTTTGAGCGGGGCCAATTTTTCTAATGTGTTTGGATGCCTCTGCCAGAGCTGACTTTTCATCTGTGATCACATGAACAGACCAGACTCTCACATGAAAAGAGATGTGTGGCAGAAAAGAGAGCAATTTCCAATTCACTCATTCATTGACTTCCAGTGCTTTTATTTTGGTAAGAGCCAAAATAAAAGTGATTTCCAGTCTCCAGGAAGATAGACAAGCAAAGATTTCGAATACAACCATATTAAATGGAATCCTTATCTTCTTAAATAGTATGCAACATCACTATTTTTAAAAATGTGTAAACTGTTGAATTTTTCTTATTTTATATGCATTTGATACTTTTACACATGTGATGGAGATATCAGACAATGACATTCTAGTTCCTAATATACAATATTCTCTGCTTGTTATCAATTTATGTGTAGGTGTGGCGAACCTGTTTCTGGAAATATGTGATGGAAAGGTCTTCCCCGCTCCAGGCTTCAGAGTAAACATAATTGTTTAACCTCATGGTTACAGAAAGCCCTTTAATTAGCAACTGAATCAGAACTGTGTGCACACAAAAGGACTGAAGAGAGGAACCCTCTCTCTCTTGCCTGGTATCTAGCAATACTCTGCGTTGCTTATTGGGAGAATCCCTACTGAACTGGGCAGCATGTGCTCATCAGTGCCTAGCACTCCTGTTTATCCTCTATTGCGTTTCTTTTTTTCTGACCTTAGGTGAACACATATCCACCAATGGGAGTGACCAAGTGCCAGTGAGACTGGCAGACCTGTCAAAAACACAAGAGATACCACAAGCAACCAGAGTCCCCACAGCTGCATCCAGTAAGGATCAAATCCTTCAGATGGGCCATCAAGGAGCCAACCCAGTTGAGTGAGGGAACAATTTATTTTTCAGTATTGCCATACCCAGAAGTGAATTTAACAAAGACTCCAGGAAGGGAGCAAAGGGCTATGTGCACAAAGGGAAGGGGTGTTTTGCAGCAAACACTTTGAATCTACTAACACCAGGAATGAAGCAGATATTTAGAGAGGAAAATATACCACAGTTTGGGGGGATGTTTTTATACTTCCATCCTTACTAAATTGTTTTAGTAAATATCTATTTGTGAAAGGCTGTTGATATTAACTAATTGATAATTGAGATATTTTAAATTATTGATTGATATTTGATTAATACATCAGATTGGGGTGCATGAGTGAAAGTATGAGAAATCAAAACTCCTTAGAACCCAAAGGGGAGTAGAAGCCATCCACTAGGGATTGGGAGGATTAGTGAATAGAGTGCTGAGCCTGGATTCAGGAAGGCTTATCTTTGTGAGGTTAAATCTGGCCTCAGACACTTACTAGCTGTGTGACCCTGGCACTTAATTCTGTTTGCCTCAATTTCCTCATCTAATAAAATGAGCAAACCATTCCAGTATCTTTGCCAGGAAAACCCCAAATAGAATCATGAAGAATTGGACAGAACTGAAAATGACTGAACAACAACAGCTATTGGAATCCACTGACTGATTAAAGTGCAAGGTTGGAGGGTAAGTCCTGAACATGTCCTACACATATAAGTAACTCTCTCTTCCAAAAGCAAAGCAGTTAATATATTCTTGGCTTGTCTATAGGATTATCTCATCACTCAAAATAGCAAGGCAAAAACAAAGAGGATTGCTATTTTGGAGCTGATTCTTATCAATAAGGAAGAATTAGTTGCTATTGTAGAACTGATTGATGAAGTGACCATTCCACATTAGAATAAGGGAGAGAAAGGCAGCTAGGTAGTACAGTGGATAGAGCTTTGGGATCAGAGGCAGGAAAACCTGATTTAAATATGGCCCCAGACACTTGCTGTGTGACCTTGAGCGAATCACTTAATTTCTGTCTCAGTTTCCTCATGTGAAAACTGAGGATAATAACAGCATCTACTTCCCAGGGTTGTGAGGATAAGATATTTCCAAAGAGCTTAGTGCAAGTCTGGCACACAGTAAGTTCTATATAAAAACGAACTCTAATTATTGCAGAAGGAGAGGTATGTTGGCTATAATCTGCAATGCACCAGAGATTTCAGAGTCAAGAACCTCAGTGGGGAATCTGTGGCCTCGAGGCCACATGTGTTCTGTGAAGTTTGGATTTAGTCAAACGACTGCACTTGAGGACCTAGAGGGCCACATGTGGCCTCAAGACTGAAGGTTTCCCACACCTGATCAAGAGAAAGATTAAATAGTAACCCAGGTAGGACCTTTCATAGCATAGGAGGAATGTAAAAACTCCAAGAACAAGTCTCAAGACACAAATAGAAGCAATTACGTATCAGAGGTGGAACTGGAAACCAGGTCTTGATACTGAGAATGACAATCAATCTGCTTTATTATATGCATTCTACAGTCGTTTTGTGCTAAAGCATCTAGAAATTTTCATTGAATTGAGAAAGGAAATTTCCACAGATTAATTAAAAATCTTTCAGAAAGATAAACAAAATTATAGACAATTGAGACAAAAAGGTGCAAAGAGAGGCAGCCAATGGAGAATGGGCTATAATAAAAGATTATGATATAAAGAGGTGCTTTATATGAATGGACCAGTAGTCAACATATAAAGTCAATTTCAATTCAATCCAGTAAACATTTATTAAGAGTCCACCGTTTGCCAGGTATTAAATACTGGGGACAAAAATAAGAAAAAAAGAGAGCCCTTGTACTCAAGGAGCTTGCATATCATGGAAAAGAGGGGAGAGAACACACAAAGGGAAGTTGGAAGTGGAGATCTGTGGGGAAGCAGTGTTGGGGTAACCATCAAGTTCAAGCTAAGCAGAACTGCAGATGGAAAGTGAAGAAATGAGCTAGAAAGTCCAGATCCCTGCCCAGTGCTCCACCCTGGAACCCTCCAATCACAAGGGAGAGGGGATTGAGGGATCTAAATTGAATTAAGCAGTATGATGAGATTTGACATCATGGGGCTTATCCTGGGAAGAGCTTGTTATTCTATGTGCAAACCAGGCAGAACTGTAGTACAAATGTGATTCTTCCTTACTTGGATCATACCATCACATCCTCCCTTAATATTTCCCGTTTTTGTCAAAATTAAGCTTCAGAAGAAGGATAATGTTTCTTTTGTAGTGAACACAGTACTTAGAGTAAGTAGTAGGAGGCAATGTGCTTAGTACTTACTAAAGGAGAATTGAATGCAAGTCTTAATATCCACTTGAAAGTGTAAGAATTGATTGAGGAAACAATGAATACAAATCAAAAAATTATTAAGAATGACATTTATTATTATTAAATGATTTCATTGTTGTTAATTTTAGGTAAATTATTAAATTAAATAATTGTTAATTATTTAAAATGGCATGAAGAAAACAAAATGATATGTGATAAAATGAGAAGAAAGGTAAATATTGGAAGACATATTAATATAATTGGCTAATTTCTTAATATGTCCAGGGAGGTTAGAAGTTTTAATGGGCATATAAAGGCACCAGCTACTGTCAATAGCCCTCAGTTTCCTTTGAAGTCAGAGGCTACTTATAAACAACGAAATAAAAACA
The DNA here is from genome assembly GCF_028372415.1 of Notamacropus eugenii. Taxonomy (NCBI): domain Eukaryota; kingdom Metazoa; phylum Chordata; class Mammalia; order Diprotodontia; family Macropodidae; genus Notamacropus; species Notamacropus eugenii. The sequence continues at coordinate 231,674,528 of NC_092875.1, read as the reverse complement.
GACACAACCCAGGCCTCTAAGTTGGTGTCCCCAAAACAGTCATTATATTGTGGCTGAGGGTATTTACAGGATGGATATTTAGAAAATTAGGTAAGACCTTAGATGCAAAATAATGAGGTTCTGTTGAGTCTGGCTACTTAGGGTAATTTTTCTTTTGTTTCCGTGTTAGTGTTCTTCTGTGCCAAGTGACTTGCAGAAAATCTCGGGCTATTCGCTATTCTCTTGCCTTTGTTGCTGAAGATGATATCTTCATACCATATTGGTTCACATATAGGTTACTCTTGAGGTCTTCACTTTTAAAGTAACATATATATATATATTTATGTATGCACACATATACATATATATATATACACACACAATGTTGGAAAAATATCATGAATTAAATGCTGCATTCATTTTTCATGTAAACAAGTCAGATTTGGAGGAAAAAAATCAGATCAATACAGCAATTAATTACATAATACCAAAATTTAGCCTAACAAACAACTAAATAGTAGACCTTATATATATAAGTTTGAACTGTTTGAGTTGAGATGCATTTTCTGGGAAAGAATAGGATAAGAAACCTAGAAAGCATTTCAGCCAAAAAAAAAAAAATGATGAAGAGATAAGAGTGAATGATAAATTAGACATGAATTTCCTCTGTAACACTGCAGTAAATGAAACTCCTTGCTATTTTAAGATAGTACAGAATGAGACACTGCATCATGGAACAAAAAGTCAACAGTCTTGGATGACTACTGCATTTGTTGTACTATAAGGCACTGTAGAGTTCCCATTAATAGAAAGATCCAAGGAGGAAATGGTCAAGTTCAGGGAAGAACAATAAAAATTATTAAAATAATGGACAAAGAGTCAGACATGACTGAATGTGACTGAAACAACTTTCTCCCATTAGAATACAAGTTACTTGAAAGAAGGGATTGTTTTGCATATTTTTTTTTTTTGCTTTTCTTTGTATTCCCGGAATTTAGCACAGGACTTGGCAAATAGTAAGTACTTCATAAATATTTGTAGACTGACTGAAAAAATGCTTGCAATAAATTTTTTTCTCATACGTGAAGACTTTTTTATGTGTTTTATAAACAGGATATTTTGCTCATTGTGTTTTCTTAAAGAGATTACACTTGCAATCCAATATCAGTAAACTATTTCCAACATTTTGTCAAATGTAGCTTGCATTCTGATGGGAAAAAGTTGTTGTTCAATCACATTCAAACATGTCTGACTCTTTGTGACCCCATAGAACATAGCACACTAGATCCTTCTAGCCTTCACTGTCTCTTGAAATTTGTCCAAATTAATGTTCGTTGTTTCCATGATACTATCTATACAATTCACCCTCTGCCATCCCCCTTTTCTATTGCCTTCAATCTTTCTCAATATCAAGACCTTTTCCAATGACTTCCATCTTTGTAGCCAAAGTAGTTAAGCTTCAGCTTCAATATTTTACCTTCCAGGGAATATCCTGAATTAATTTCTTTAAGTATTAACTGATTCGATCTCCTTGCTGACCAAGGAACTGTCAAAAGTCTTCTCCAGCACCACATTTCTGAAGCATCCATTCTGCAGCATTCAGCTTTCCTTTAGTCCAACTCTCTCAGGCTACATTGCTACTGAAAAAAAAACACCCTTTGACTATGCAGACCTTTGTCGACAAGGTGATATCTCTGTTCTTTAATATGCTGTCCAGATTTGCCATAGTTTTCTTTCCAAGGAGCAAGCATCTTTTAATTTCATGGCTGCAATTGCCATATGCAGTGACCTTTGAGCCCAAGTATATAAAATCTGCCACTGCTTCCATTTTTTCTCCCTATATTTGTGAAGAAGTGAGGGGACCAGTTGCCAAGATCTTAGGTCTTTTGTTTTTTTATGTTAAGCTTCAAGCTAGCTTTTATACTCTCCTCTTTCACCTCATCAAAAGGCTTCTTAATTTTTCTCCACTTTCTGCCATCAAATTGGTATAATCTACATATCTGAGATTATTGATATTTCTCACAGTAACCTTAATTCCAGCTTTTGATTCATCCAGTCTGGCACTTTGCATGATATACTCTGCATATAAGTTAAATAAATAAAATGACAGTATACAGTCTTGTCACACTTCTTTTGCAATCTTAAACCAACCAGTTTATTCATGTGTCATTGTAACTGTTCCTTCTTGGCCTATGTACAGTTTCCTCAGGGAAAAAAGCAAGATATTTTGTACTCTTATCTCTTTGAGGACTTGCCATAATTCCTTCAAATTGCCAAACAGTTGTACTCATTTCACACACATGCAAGGTTACATTTAAGATTCTGCAAGCAAGACGTCAGCAATATGTGAACTGAGAATGGGATCAAGGCATGGACATAACAAGATATGTTCATTATGTATTTATATATGTGAGTGTGTGTGTGTGTGTGTGTGTGTGTGTGTGTGTGTGTGTGTGTGTGTGTGTAGAGGTAATATGAGAAGGGAAGGCACTAAGAGTTAGGGAGATCAAGAATACCCTACAGAAGGTGGGACTTGAACTGAATCTTATGGGAAGCAAGGGACCCTAAAACATGGAGTTAAGGGAGCAAAGCATTCCAGGTATGGAGGACATTGCCAAGGTCAGGAAAAGGAAGACAGAGTATCATGTCTGAGAAACAAAGGAATAGTAAGTAAGCCAATGAAGCTGTATCATAGTGTTTGGAGGAGAGTAAAGTGTAAGAGGACTGGAAAAGTCAGAAGGAGCAGGTCTTGGAGAAGTTTAAATGTGAAACAGAGTTTCATTTTGCCTCTTGACTACTTTCAATTAATAATAATATTCAACAGTTTAATAATGGAACATACCCAGTTTTGCCTGGGTATTTTTCTGATCCTTAGGATGGCAGAATATATTTGTTTCTGCAAGCAATCAAATAACTATCACCTTAATCTAACTTGCTTGGCTGTATTTTGTTATGTGGAAGAAAAGATTAAATGGACTACAAAGACTAAGCCAAGGAAATCTCTTCCTTAAACTCCAAATAATATAGAAAATCGTGAAGTGTTTACCATAATGAGACTGATTGGCACTTTAACTGACTCATTAGGAAATTCCAAAACAGTATCACCAGAATAATGTGAAATCTTGTAAAGTGATGACTTCAAAGAATTTAATTCATTAAATTCCATGACAATCCCAATTACTAGTTTCTTTTATTTTATTTTATTTATTTTTTAAATTATTCTATTTGTTTTCAGTGTCCTACAATCACTTCCATATTTCTTAGACTTTTTTGCCCTTCCTCTCTCTTTTTCCCTCCTCCTTCCTCACTCTCTCCTCGAGATGGCATACAATCTTATACATTCCTATTAAGTATATTTTCACCTTAGTCATGTTGAGTAGAAGAATTAAAATGAATGGGAGAAATCATAAAACAAAACAAAAAATAATACAAAAACTAGTTACTATTTTTAAAACATTAGAATCTTTTTCAATTTTTCTGTATCTATGGTTAAAACTGTGTTCTTCCATAGGCATAACTGTTAGAGAAAATAAATTTATTTGTACTGATTTCACTTTTTTATTTTTTTGTTTTTATAATATATTTATATTTCTTTATAATATAGTGAATTATTTTTTTAATTGTTTTCCTACATAGTAGTATTTTATTTTTTTCCAATTACACATAAAGAGAGTTTTCAATATTCACTTCTATAAAATTTTGAGTTCCAGATTTTTTCCCCTTCCTTCCCCCCTCCCCAAGATGGCAAGCAATTGGATATAGGTTATATACATATAATAATATTAAAATAGTTCCATGTATAATGTGAATTCTCATATATTTATTTATCTGTTCATCCATTCATTCATTTATTCATTTATTCATTCATTCATTCATTCATTCATTCATTCATTCATTCATTCATTTATTTATTTTTAGATTTCGGCATTCATTTCCACAAAACTTTGAGTTCCAATTTTTCTCCCTATCTCTCCCCTCCCATAATACTTTGCATTCTGATTACCCCTTCCTTCCATGTACCCTCCCTTCTATCACACCCCACCCTTCCCTTATTCTCATCTTCTCTCTTTTCTTGTGAGGCAAGATAAATTTCTATACCCCATTATGTGTTTCTTATTTTCCAGTTATATGCAATAATAATTCTCAACATTCATTTCTTATACTTTGGATTCCAATTTCTCTCCCTCCCTCCCTCCCCACCCATCCCCACTGTGAAGGCAAGCAATTCAATACAGGCTATATATATATGTCATTTTGCAAAAGATTTCCATAATAATCATGTTGTGCAATACTAACTATATTGCCATCCATCCTACCCTGTCCCCCCCTTTTTTATTCTCTTATTTGACCTTGTCCCTTCCCAAAAGTGTTTATTTCTAGTTACTCCCTTCTCTCATTTGTCTGCCTTTCTATCATCCCCCTCACCCCACTTGTCCCCTCCTCCCCTACTTTCCTGTAGTGTCAGATAGATTTTCATATCAAATTTAGTGAGTATGTTATTTCTTCCTTGAGCCATATATGAAGAGAGTAAGCTTCACTTTTCTCCTCTCATCTTCTCCCTTTTCTCCTCCATTGAACAGGATTTTTCTTATCTCTTTTATGAGGTATAGCCTGCCCCATTCCATTTCTCCCTTCCTCCTCCCAATATTTTCCTGTCTCACACCTTAATTTTATTTTTTTTTTATGGACATCATCTCTTCTGATTCAACTCAACCAGTATTCTCTGTCTGTGTGTGTGTGTGTGTGTGTGTGTGTGTGTGTGTGTGTGTGTGTGTGTGTAATCCCTCCACCTACCCAAATACTGAGAAAATTCTCAAGAGTTACAAATATTATCTTTCCATGTAGGAACGTAAATAGTTTAGCTTTAGAAAGTCTTTTATGATTTCTCTTTCCTATTTATGTTTTCATGCTTCTCTTGATTTTTGTGTTTGAAAGTCAAATTTTCTATTCAGTTCTGGTCTTTTCATCTAAAATGCTTGAAAGTCCTCTTTTTCATTGAGTGACCATTTTTTCCCTTGAAGTATTATACTCAGTTTTGCTGGTTAGGTGATTCTTGGTTTTAATCCCAGTTCCTTTGACTTCTGGAATATCCTATTCCAAGCCCTTTGATCCCTTAATGTAGAAGCTGCCAGATCCTGTGTTATCCTGATTGTATTTCCACAATACTAGAATTGTTTCTTTCTAGCTGCTTGCAGTATATTCACCTTTACTTGGGAACTCTAAAATTTGGCCACAATATTTCTAGGAATTTCTCTTTTTGGGTCTCTTTCAGAAGGCAATCAGTGGATCTTTCAATATTTATTTTACCCTCTGGTTCTAGAATATCAGGGCAGTTTTCCTTGATAATTTCATGGAAGATAATGTCTAGGGTCTTTTTTTGATCATGGCTTTTAGATAGTCCCATAATCTTTTAATTGTCTCTCCTGGATCTATTTTCCAGGTCAGTTGTTTTTCCTATAAGATATTTCACATTATCTTCTATTTTTTTCAAACTTTTGGTTTTGTTTTCTAACTTCTTGGTTTATCTCATAGTCACTAGCATCCCTGAACTTGATTCTCTCTTTTAAAGAACTATTTTGTTCAGTGAGCTTTTGAACTTTGTTTTCCATTTGGCTAATTCTGCTTTTTAAAGCCTCCTTCTCCTCATTGGCTTTTTGGACCTGTTTTTCCAATTAAGTTAGCCTCTTTTTAAAGGTGTTATTTTCCTTAGCATTTTTTGGTTCTCCTTTAGCAGGTTGCTAATAATGCTTTTCAAGCTCTTCAATGGCCTGAGTCAATTTCATATTCATTTTGGGGGTACTGGAGGCAGAGGCCTTGACTTCCTCTGAGAGTATGCCTTGTTCTTCCTCATCTGAAAGAATGGAAAGAGACAACTATTTACCAAGAAAGTAACCTTCTATGGTCTTATTTTTTTCCCTTTTTTGGGCATTTTCCCAGCCAGTTACTTGACTTCTGAATCCTTTGTGAAGAGGAGGGTCCTAGTGGTTCTCTTCTCCCCAGTACAAGGCTGAGATTCAAACCAGCTGCTCAATTCTCCTGGGGCTTTGGGTGGGAGCAGGGCCACCACTGAGGGCTGAGGTTCAGATCAGCTGCTCAATTCCACCAGAGGCTTTAAGCTGAGCTGCCTAGACAAAATAGACCCAGGCTGCTTCCTCGATCACTGTAGCTGCCTGCCTCCCCACTGTTGCTACTACCTAGGGCTGGTGCTGGGGGAACCTCGCCCTCTTGCCCAGCTGGGAAAGCTCTCCCACACTGACCTTTGGAGCTTCCTTTGTTGCTTGTGGGTTCAGGGATCTGAGACCCTCCCTGCTGGGAATTCTGCCTGGAAGTCTGTTCAGGTCCTGTTCCTCCCAGTGCCCCATGGCCAGGGCTGTGCTCTGCTGTGCTCAGGGTCCCATGAGATAGACCTTTCCTGTTGGTCTTCCAGGTTATCCTTGGCTGGAAACCTCTTTCAATCTGTTGTTCTATGACTTCTGCTGCTCTAGAATTTGTTGAGAGTCATTTTTTACAGGTATTTTGTGGGGCATGGGGGAAGCATTAGAGTATATGTGTCTTTCTACTCTGCCATCTTGGTTCCTCCTGATTTCACCACTTTTTTAAAAAAATCATGTTCTTTCAAGGATGCTGTCACAAGGCAACCTTTCACTGATCTGTTTTTATTTCTCAAAACTATATATTGAATAAGATGATTATTTATCATACTACTAAAATCGTGACATATATTATAATATCAAACTTAGCTAGAAAGAAATTTCAAGATAGTATGTAGATCACTATAAATTATTATCCTCCACTCACTTATAGCTGCAGCTAATGTTAGAATATCAAGGATGGCAGAACAGTTGATAGCAAGGTGGTTGAGTTGTGTATGCAGCAGATATGAGCTGTGAGCAATAGCCACAGGTATCCCAAAAGGACTTCACCTAGTCTGGGGTTGCTAAAAGCCAGAATATTTTTTAAAAAATGAAAGGAAAAGTTTTGTTTGAGATCACTGTTTTGATAGTATTGGTGTAGAATATTGTGGTATTAGAAGAGACAGAAAAGAGATAGGTAAGACTTCATTTAGCAAGTCAGCCCATCTACAGAGTGTAAATATTACTAGGGGCCTTTCCTTGTGTGTGTCATGTGTTCCCCAAGTTTTGTATGATTTATAAACAAGGAAATTGAGGTACATGGTAGGATATTTGAGGGGCATATATGCAATTTGTGGAGGTGAAACAAGGAAAAAGCATAATCAATGGTAGCAGCAGTTCTAAGTTGAAGAAGTATTAAGGGTTGTACTAGCTTCCAACTTTATAACATTATTCTGTTTTATATAACATATAACATATATAACATATAACATATAGCCTATGTCTCAGACATATGCTACTTGGAGATTTCATGTCTTTTCATTCAGATTTGCTTCTGAAAAGTGTCTGTCTATAGAAATAATGGATATTTTGAAATGTGAGTTCAGAATACTTCATATTAATGTAATAGGTATGACCAGCAATAAGGGTACTGTGTTTTGATGAATGCCACAAGGTATAAAAATCTGGAAGATGAGTGTACTGTAACAAGCCCTGTCAATTATATTTCTGAAATCTTTCTCTGATCTTCCCCCAGTTCTCTGTTTGCACTGATTATTTTTCAGTTTTTTCAGTCATTTCTGGCTCTTCCTGACCCCATTTGGGATTTTCATGGCACAATACTGGAGTGATTTGTCATTTCCTTCTCCAACACATTTTACAGATTGAGGAATGGAGGCAAATAGGGTTAAGTGACTTCCCCAGCCAGTCATACAGTCACACAGTCACACAGCTAATTGGATTTGCATTCAGGTCTTCCTGACTCCAGAGGTGGTGCTCTATCCTCTGCATCACCCAGCTGCCCTGAACAAGAATGCATAGTGCAGATTCTCAGACTCTAAGCAGTTCTGAAGAGAAGGAACTCATTGAGGGGTAGAGTAGTCAAGGAAGGGTTCATGGAGGAGATGGGCTAAGCAAGAATCTGAAAGATTCATATATTTGCCTCTTTTGAGGATATACACAGTGTGGATGCAGCAAGTTGACTAAGGAATACCCTATGGACCAAGGGAAGCTGACCTGACGTCCACACTTCCAGTGCATACTCAGAGTAGATTACCTGGCCCTGTTTGAATAACAGAGATACCAGTGGGCTCCTGTGTTGTTGTTGTTGATTCATTTTAGTCTTGGATCCCATTTGGGGTTTTTTTGGAAAAAGGTTTGCCATTTCCTTTTCCATCTCATTTTACAGATAAGGAAACTGAGGCAAATAGGGTTAAGTGACTTGCTGAGGGTCACACAGCTAGTAAGTACATGAGGCCAGATTTGAACTCACAAAGATGAGTCTACCTGACTCTAGACTCTGTGCTCTATCTACTGAGCCACCTAACTATCCACTGTTATCACCCCCATAAAAGTTTGTATTACTTTCCTGTCTAGAACTAATAACTTTCTAATAGATCTTCAAAGTGCTGCTCTCTCCCTTTCTTAATTCTTCACATCACTGCAACATTCACCTTTCTGACTAATCAATCAAGTCATGTCACTCCTCTGTTGGGGATTCTTCAGTGGCTCCCTATTGCCCTACAGAACAGCTAGGTGGCACAGTGGATAAAGTGCCAGTCCTGAAGTCAGGAGTACCTGTGTTCAAATCTGGTCTCAGATACTTGTTAGCTGTATGAACCTGGCCAAGTCACTTAACCTTATTTGCCTCAGTTCTTCATCTGTTAAATGAACTGGAGAAGGAAATGGAAAATTACTCTAGTATCCTCACCAAGACACACCCAAGTGGCATCACAAAGACTCAGACCAAACCAAAAAATGCCTGAAACAAGTAAAATTCAAATTTCTTTGTCTTATACTCAAGGTCTTCCAAAAATTGATATAACATTAACTTCCTGGTTTTATTCTCATGCTACTCTTCTCCATCTATCTGTATACCAACAAAGCTGGACTTCTCTGTCACCACTAAAATTCTTACACTTCCCTATTTCTAGAATATTCTCCTTTCCCATCTTTATTTACTGAATTCCTCCCCAACCCTTAAAATCCATCTCAAATCCTAACTCCTTCAGGAAACCTTCTCTAATTTCTCAAGTTAGTAAGGACCTCACATAATTCTTTGTGGTGTACCTTCCAATGTTTTCTTTTTTATTATTATTATACTGCTTATTATCATTGTGAATTTTCCCTCTCTTATTCTCCTATTAGACTTTAAACTTAATAAGGACAAAGGACCATGTCTTATCTTAACTCTACCTTCCCAAATCTCTAGCACCAGGTTCTACATACAGTACTTCCCTAATAAATACTTGTTAAATTGAACAGAACATAAACTGTCTCCCCAGCTAACTTAATTCCTACTAGTTCAGAAATACAAACCATTCTTTTGTGTTAAAAGTTTTCCAAAATTTTTACAAGTCATTATTTTGTGTTAAAAGTTTTCCAAAATAACTGGAAAGCCAAAAAAATACCTTTGGATTTTAAATGTTAGCAAAACCTTTAACTTCTGTTTCTGATGGACATAGGGAAATTGGGATAGAGGATCATAAAAGAGGAGCAAAACAAGGAGATTGTCTTTTTCCAACAAGGAATTACACACAATAATGCATATTTCAACACACATACAACTTGATATTTAGCATTGGGTAGAATATCATTAGACTGGAACTGCTATTTATATCAAATAGAAGATCAGGTTTCTAGAGAACATAATTTAGGAAATGCTATGTTAAGATGTCTTCAGAAAGCCTTTGTTCAGATGTGCCCTTCTTTGGGAAAACTCAATTCACAATTATTTCAACCAAAAATATTCTATTTTCAGTGATTATTTATTGGTTAAAAACATTTTTCATTTGGTACTGAGGTAATATGTTAATGAGTAATAATACTCATTAACACATTAGTAGCGATTATGAATGCAGAGACTGTTTCTTTTTTGGTTTTGTATTCCTTCACCCTAGCTAGCATGGTTCTTGGCACAGAGAAGGCAATTAATATGATATTAACGACTGACTGGTTTATTGGATTAGCTAGGTGACACCTAAGTAGGGAGTAAGGGCTAAGTGAATACGTCAGAGAATAGCTGTTCTGTTTTTGTTTGTTTGTTTTTCCATTTTGGCAAGGGCAGAAAGAAAAGTGAATAGTCCTAGTTTGTAACTCCAGGTCATAAGGGTAGTTATTTTGACTTAAAGTGTGTGATTTAATAGGGAAGAGGTAGTGGTAGGGGTGCTACCTAAAAAGCTTGAGAAAGACCAGAGGACAAATAACCTTTTTATCATTCAAAGATCCAATAATATTTCATAATCTAAATTCAAAATAATGAAGAGTCAAGCAGAGCTACAAATTTTGGTGACCTTTTGAAAAATATTTCAAAGAAATGACTATATCTTTAAAAATATACACATATAGATATGTACAAGAATTAATAGCCACAGTTAACCCTTATTTGGAGAGTTTTGAAATTCTTAGGAGAACAGAATTAATCAATCAAAAAGGCTATCTCTAATGTCTAGTTTTATAGCAATAATAAATAACTCATAACATTTTATATAGTGATTTATGTACCATAACTCTATGCAATAGGCAATGAAAGTTTTCTAACTCTCATTTTAAAGATAAATAAAATTTCAAGAAATTAAATGATTGTCCATGGTCACTCGGTTAGGAAGTGGTAATGCTAGGTCTGATACCCAGTTTTTTGTTTATTTGGTTTTTTTAACTCCAAGCTGAGAAACTGTGATAACATATGTAAAGTGATTTTCTTTTCTTTCTTTTTTTTTAAGAGGCAACAGGATTAGTGACTTGCCTAGGATCACACTGCTAGTAAGTGTCTGGGGCTAAATTTGAACTCAGGTCCTCCTGACTCCAGAGTCAGTGCTCTATCCATAGTGCCACCTAGATGCTAGCTTATAGTGTTTTTAAAACCTTGAAGCATCATCTGAAATGGGAGTTGTATAGCAGAGATCAGAAAATCAAATGAATTTAATATCTCAAGTTGAAGCAACAATATAGATGTGCAAGGAGATGTGGTAAGTAGTCATTAAAGTCCCTTAGAGCTTTAACTTATGATATGCTATCTACTTACTGAAATTACCTACTTCAAAACTAAGTCATTTTCTTGAAAACAAAACTCAGTGACAGGGATTGTTATCATCCCTTTACTCTCTATAGAAATTCTAGGATATCTGTAGTATCCAGTGTCTTCATTCATCTAAGAACTTCCCAAAAAACATTGTAGAGTGATTTTCATGGCTTCCCTGTTGGTCATGAGTCTAAGAATCCTCAGATACTTAATTTTCTTCAGGATTTCCATTTCTTAGGAGAGAAATGCATTTAAAATGAATACAGTAATGTAAGAGTAATAACATTGTACCATCCAATTTTACTGACATTGTGGCTGTTCTAGGAACAGAACACACCACTCCATCTCTTGATAGCAGGCATTTTCTTTGGCTGTTTCCCATGCCTAGAAAGTTCTCTCTCTTCCTCTCTACCTACTGACCTCTCTAGTATCCTTTAGGTCCTGATTAAATTCATCCTCTACAGGAAGTCTTCTCCAACTCCTTTTAATTCCAGTACCTTCCCTTTGTAAATTATGTCCTTATAAAGCTTGCTTTGTACATTTCCTTGTTTGTTATCTCTCCCCCATTAGATTGTGCCTAATGCTCCTCCTTGAAGGCAGGAACTATCTTTTCTCTTCTCTCTCTCTCTCTCTCTCTCTCTCTCTCTCTCTCTCTCTCTCTCTCTCTCTCTCTCTCTCTCTCTCTCTCCCCTCAGTGTTTAGCACAGTGTCTGGCCCATAGTTGGTGCTTAGTAAATGTTAATTGATTGATTTCATGATACAATGATCATTAGCATCCCACAGCTATATTAAACTAGGAAATGCCAAATATAGGGAAAACAATCAGTGCTAGAAGTGTACAGGGGAGACTATGTTCATTGTAAGAATTAGGGAGGGGCAGGGTATAGAAAGCTGGTAGTCTTTAGGGGCATGTGTCAACATGATACAACTCAATAAAGGTTTGATTTGTGGTTTCCATCCATCTCTTTTCCCTTGCTCTTGCTATCTTTTCCCTACATCTAGAAGACAAAAAAGAAGTATATAACAAATGAAGAGTCTTTGCTCAAAATCTCAATTATTTTGTTTAATAATATAGTATCTTACTTGAAACTGCCTGGCTAACTGAATTAATTCTCTACTTAGTTGAATGAATGAATGAAAAAAGTATTAAGTACTTACTATATTACAAGTACTGTACTAAGCTTTGGCATGCAAATACAGAAGTAAAATAGTACATGTTTTCAAGGAGCAAACAAAAGATATAGGGTATAGCAGTGGCCAAATTTAGGCATTTTATGAAAATAGTGTCATAAAACACTATTGAACTCTATGAAAAGTCTTTTTAAAAAGTGTCATTTTATGCTTTAACTCTTATCTTCAGTACATTAAAAGAATATTCAACTCAAGAAAAACTAATAGAATCACTATTGTCCATAATATAAAGCTTCTTGTTAATTAATACTTAAACTTAATTACAGTTATTTTTCAGCAGGAGTAAATAAGTATTTCTTAAGCACTATGCTAAACAATGGGGATTAAAAGGAAAGGTAAAAGACAGTCCTGACTCTCAAGGACTTTCCAGTCTAATGGGGGAGACAACAAGCAAACAATTATGTATAAGCAAGTTACAGAAAGAGGATAAACAGAAAACACTCAATAGAGGAAAGGAACTTAAATTCAGAGACTGGGAAAGGCTTCTTGTAAAAGGTGGGATTTCAGCTAAGACCTGAAGGAAGCCAGGGAAGGCAGGAGGTGGAACTACGGAGGGAAGAACATTGCAGGAATAGGAGACCGACAATGAAAATGTCTGGAGGCAGACAGAGATGGAGGAATAGCAAAGAGATCAGTGTAAATGATTGTATTACGGATTGTATATGGGGGTGGTGGTGTAAGGTATAAGATTAGAAAGTGTGAACCAGGCTATGTTATGAAGGGCTTTGATTTTCTATTTCATTCTGGAGGTGATAGGAAGTCACTGGAGCTTATTGAGTAAGGGGGTGACCTTATCCAACTTGAACTTTAGCAAATCACTGGCAGTGGCTGAGTGGATGATGGACTGGACTAGGGAGAGGCTTATGGGAAGCCAATCCACCAGCAGAGCAGAGTCCAGGTGTGAGGAGATGAGAGCAGGTACCAGATGGTGGCAGTATCAGAACAGAAAAGGAAGAATATTCAAGAGTTATTACAAAACTGAACTTGACAGGCCTTGGCAACAGAATGTATATGAGGGGTGGGAGATAGTGAGTAACTGAGGATGACATGTAGGTTGTAAACTTGTGTGACTGGGAGAATGGGTGTTGTCCTCTACAGTAATAGATAAAATAGGAGTCAGGGAAAGGTTTAGGGAGAAAGAGAATGAGTTTGGTGTTGGACACATTAAGTTTAAGATGGCTACAGGACATACAGTTCAAGATGTCAATTAGGCAATTTGGAGATGCCAAACTGGAGGTCAGCAAAGAGGTTAGGGATAGATAAGGAGATATGAAAATCATTAGCATAGAAACGATTGCTGTACTGGTAAAACGACCAAGTGAAATAGAATAAAAGGAAAAGCGAAGAGGGCAGGACAGATCCTGGACCTGTTGGATACCCCCAGTTAAAGAAGATATTAGATCAAATGGAAAAGGAAAATGTGCTCATTCTAAGACCAGAATGAAAGTACCTCAGCTCAGAGAAATCTTATGGTCATGTCATTTCAAGATCAGAAAACATAAAAATCTGTACCATTCAGTGTTCAATGAGATGCAACAAAACTGCAGAGATGGAAGATAGTTGGTAATAAAAAGTAGCCCCCCAAAAAAAAAAATCTCCTCCCAAATTGCTATTTGAGTTTATTTACCTCTTTTAACACATTGCCTGGAAATAAAGTCCACATAATCGAAGTCAACCTTTTGAAGTTTTTTCTCAGTTTATTGTGAACTTAATAATTTGAAAACAATCATTTCAATATACAAAGAACAAGAAAGAGGTGCATAATGAGAAATTCTGAGACATGACTGGTTTATTGATTTGTTTTACTTGATAATACACATTTACTTAAAGGAAATTTGGCTAGAAAGTAGATAAATATTCAGAAAAAAAAGCAGAAGGCATAAACAATGTCAATTTATTCCAGAACTAATGTTAATGGATCTCATAGTATGTGGGGGTGGGTTGGTATAAAGTATAAGGTGTAAGAAGACTGGAAAGTCTGGGGTAGGGGCATAGGTGGTGAAGGCCTTTGAATACCAGAGGATTTTATAATTGATCCTGTAAGTGATAAAGATAAGGCATATTTTGGAACAAAAATAATCAATATTTGACTACTCCCAAATATAATTTTAAAAGTTTGAAAACAGAAAAACAATTATCTACACATATGAGTAAGGGGTAGTGTGGTATAATGGCCGAAGGGAGAGGAGATCAACTTTAGATTTGGGAAGAAATGGATTTGTGACCATGGGCTAGTAGTCTCTTAATCTCTCATTTTTCCTAGACAACTTTTAAGACTCTAAGTTAGGGAGAAGATACAGATCAGTGTTTGTAGAGAGGATTTTGAAGCTAGGAGTTCCAGATACTGATGAAATCACAAGTCTCCCCCCACCATAATGAACATGGAAGAAGAAGGGGTAGGGAGTGAAAAAGTTAATGTAAATGTCTCAAGTGAATAAATCTAAACAGACACCTAAGCAGGAATATTAGAAACAAACACTTTTGATACCAGTGAATAATCATATCAAGTCTTTCTTCCAATGACTTGAAATATGGATAAAATATACTTTTAAAATGGGCTGTCCTAGAAAGAAGGGTAGACTTTTCTGTTCTAAACAAGCTCCTAGATAACAATTTAAGTAAAACTGAAGGAGGTCACAGAAAGTACTACATTTGAAACACTATTCATATATAGGCATTTAAAAAAATTTGTTTTACCAGATTGTTCTTATAGTTATTTTGTTATTTCATCTGTGTTGATTAGATTACAGCACCAATGACATCACTCATTGGCTCTATCTGTTCTGGATCAGTATTCAATGACTTCACATGAACTATTTCTCTTACTGCCTTTAGTCATGAAAGTGATTAAGCAAGAGATTACTATTGATTGTTCAGGTGAAAAAGTATGTATAGATAAATAGAAATTGTTCTACATAAGGCAGGGGGTGGAGGGTGAGGGAATAAGCATTTTTATAATGCCTACTATGTGACAGGCACTGTGCTAAGCACTTTTTACAAATGCTATCCTCTATTTGATCCTCACAATCCTGGGAAGTAGATGCTATTATTATCCCCATTTAGAGTCAAGAAAACTGAGGCTAACAGGGGTTAAGTGATATGCCGAGGTCACACAGC
Organism: Notamacropus eugenii; assembly: GCF_028372415.1. NCBI lineage: Eukaryota > Metazoa > Chordata > Mammalia > Diprotodontia > Macropodidae > Notamacropus > Notamacropus eugenii. The sequence continues at coordinate 231,659,150 of NC_092875.1, read as the reverse complement.
AAAGTAAACATCTGAGGCCAGATTTTAACTCAGGTACTCCAGATTCCAGGTCCAGCACCATCATCCATCTCTGAAGAAGATGATGGATCAAGTAAGTGCAGGCAGATAAGCAAAAATCCCTCACAGACACAAGAAAAGCAACTTTGAGTATGAGCTAGACTGACATGGGTCAGTAACATCATCTTTTTATATGAAGGGAAGCATTATAGATGGTACATAATTGATGTCCATATGAACTTCAGCAGGGAGGGAGGCTGCAGCCGTTCAAGGAATCCAAGTATCAAGTCTGATATTGGTAATTGCATATTGGTCTCTCCCCTCTCCTCCCCAAATCCCCTCTTTTTGATTACAATATCTGTTTTTCAGGAAAGGCAGAAGTAGAAAGGTCTGAGTCCCAGTCTTTGTTCTGCTGCTAACTAAATAGCTGACTATTCTGGGGCAAATTCTTTCTCTTCTTGAGGCCTTAATGTCTTTGAGTATAAGTTGAAATGGAAGGAAGATGTATTTAAGGTCTCTTCTGACTCTAACATACTAAGCTAAGATTCTAAGTTAAGTTAACTTTTACATGATTTTTCTATCTAATATTTTGTAATAAAGCACTTACAGTGTATCATTTATAATGGAGAGGTAATATTTTGCTTCTAACACACTACATTGTAAAGAACATGATCCTATTGTGATTTCTTCTCAGAGAGAAATGCAGTGTGACCACTGAGAGAGCTGTTTTCTGTGTTAGAAAGTCCTGGGTCCCTATCTCTCCTCTGAAACGTAAGAGCCATGTCACCCTGAGTGGCAGAATCATAGAATCTCTTAGAGTCCTAGTTACTGTGGTGTCTCTTCAAAGACTATATGCATTGAGGGATATTTTCAGGTCTGCATTGGTAGAGAAACTTTCCTTCCTTGGGCTTCCCCGATCAAAAAAATGACAGGTGTGGAGGGAATATGTATATAACAAGAGCTACTTATCATGTAAAAAAGGAAGATGATTTACCTAAATTTATTTGAAAGCTATATCTGAGGGAAAGGGGGACATGAGGGTCTTCAAGAAGGCTTAACTAAAATAACAAGATTTTTTCCTCATTTGGTATTTAGAAGGGAAAAATTAAAACCTGTTTCCACGATAATTTTCAACACTACCCCTTAGAGAAGTTGGTTTAAAAGAGAGATTGGTATGGTTCTGAAAATATTTGGCTTTGCTGACTATTTTCCCAGATGTAAAAATAGACGGCTACAATGTAAAATCGATTCTAATAGCAAACAGATCATTGCAACATCTCTGCCTAGGATATTAGGGGAAACCTGAATGTTTGATTTAGTGGCACTTCGGGAGTAAGTGGAACTAAAATCTCTCCAATAACCTTGAAAATCTGTTCTTGCTCCACTCCCTGTACAAGTTAAGCCCTTAAAATGCGAGAAGGATGCATAATGCATCCCGCCCCACCCCCCCAACACAGACACACACACACACACACACACACACACACACAGAGACACACACACACACACACACAATAATAACAACGTTGTGAACACGATTAACGTGAATGTTTAATTTTGGAGTTAGTGACTTGATTATGCTCAAATGCATATCAAAGGGACGGGATGAGACAGATCGACCAGTCAGTCCCTTTAGTAGCACATCTACGAGGTTCAGGCTAGGTTCAAACACTTCGTCAGCTCCACTCTTTCAGGATGTTCCGGCGCCCAACTATTTTACCCCGCCTCCCTTCGGCTCACCCCCAAATAAATGGCTGTAGGAGTGACTCAGCTGAGAGAACTGTCCCCCCCACCCCCCTTCAGCCCAACCCCGTCCCTGGCACGCGAAGATAAAGGAAGCACTGATGAAGGCTCTTTGCCCCATGAGGGGCAGTAGTAGACGAGTGCATGGTGTGGAGGCTTGGGAAGTGGAGGTGGGTGGAGAACCGACAAGCACAGAAACATCTGTGCATAAGCGCCGAACTGTGCTAAAGTTGGGAAAGCCAGAGGAGGATCAAGGAGAGCGAGTGTGTGGTTCTTTTGAAACTGTTATTAACCAGCACGAGTTTTCCAAGCATTCACCTCAGTTGTCAGGCCAGGGTCTCAGAGCTGTCCAGTGGATACCCCACCCTTCATACCCCCTAGTAGCCCAGAAATTGAGGCAAAGGGAAACCATAGGCTGAGGAGCCCCAACTCCGAAGGTACTTTCCACAGAGGTCTTAAAGTCACTCAGTGACTCACTCAGTGTCTGCTCTAACTTCTGAGACAAGTTCACCGTCCCTATTTACATGAACTTGAGGAGAAAAGGGTGGAAGGAGATGGTTGAAAGTGTTTCTTCCAGCCAGGATCCTTCCTTAGTGGCACTTACACATGCCAGATGTTATTATGCCAGAATCTCTTTCCTGACTTCATACAAAGTTTCTTTAGCTGTGTTTCCAAAGGCTATGCAGACTACAGGGAGAGATAATCAATACTATATCAATAGAAAGCCATTCTGGATCATTTAGGCCTTCAAAACAAGGTCATATGTGTTGAGGACCCTTCATTCATGTCCCTTTACCTGAAAAAGCAAACACTTTGAGAGAAGACTAACACTCACAGATTCAGTGTCAAAGCAGGTGTTTTTTCCTGCAAGCTCAAATAATTAATTCTACCTCGTTGTAAGGTGCCCAGAGCAAATATTGTCTTATCTTCCCAAATTGTATAAAATGTACTCCAACAGGCAAAGAAAAAAAGAGGAAAAAGAAACTGATCAGGGAGAAGTGTGAGGAAAATTAAGGTGGAAGCAGCTTTTGATAAATTTTCTTTCCTCTTCCTAAGAAGTCATCTAAGCATCCTCTTCCTTACACACACACACACACACACACACACACACACACACACACACACATACACACACACACACACACACCCCTGAGTCAGAAAACTTTCTAATGGTTGAAAATAGAAAACAATGTGATGTGGGCTGTGTGTGTCTGTGTGTCTGTGTGTGTGTGACAGAACAGAGGAAAGTAAAAAAAAGCAAGGTCTTAATTCCTTGGATTCTGAAAACTTCAACCTCTCCACTCCCACTCATTCTACAGAAAACAAAAGGAGATTGAAAAAAAGTTTATCAAAACCCATATTATTCATCATCATCTCAAAGTAATTAGTAAAACTTTTCAAAAGAAAAAAAAACCATCTAAGCAAATCTTTGTTGTTTGCAAGACTAATGTGATATCTGAAGAAATGGGACAGGCACTGAAAATCAGTGGTCCCGGTGCAAAGAAGGAATTGGTGACTCCTAAGGAATTCCAGGAGGTTCCTGGGATCCTGCTTTCTAGGAGCTTTCCCTGTTGTCAGGAGAAATGCTTACTGCTCCCCAGAGCTCATGGCAATTGAAATTTTTTAGTTCTTCAAGTAATGGGATGAACCCCAATCACTGTCCTTTAAGCACGCAGGGGTTTTATCCTACTATCTATCAAAATTACTGAAATAAAAATAAACAAAGCTTGAAAAGGACTGATGTGATCTTGATTCATGTGTCTAGTAGAATAAGGATGTGCAGAAAGTCTGTTGTCTTCCCATTAGAAAATATTTGTTATTTAAAATGCAATAGCATCTTAAAGGCTTTCTATATCAGAATTTAGTCTGGAGGAGAAAACACATCTCTCCCAACCATTAGTTGACTACTGGAGGGGGTTTGATTAAGTACAACACCATTACTGCATCATAGAAGACAGAGCCTTCGAACAGGAGGCTCTTTGATTTTTTTTCAAAGCTGAAGCATAATTTCCTTTAAGAGGCTGTACCATCTATATTGAAATAATTAAAGATTTGGTATTGCTGCATTTACAAAGCTTCCCTTAGAGAATATACAAGGTTTACAATGCAACAACTCCATATGTCCTTCATGCCCATCCGTAGCATACACAGATTCCACTTATAATCCTCTGTGGGGCTTAAGGTTTTTCAGTTTTTGTGGGGAACTTGGGTAAGTAAGAGGGTAGATGGTATGTATGTATATTGTCGATGTTATTCCTGGGCAAATAGAAGCTTTTGGAAAAGGATGAAAACCTCCAAGGCAATATTGTCAGTTTTGTCTTTAATCCTACTAGATTTCCATTCTGTAGGTTAGATGTCCATGTTCCATGATATAAAATGTACTGATTAGGATAAATTCAACACGAATTGACTCCAGAACACCCTAGGCACAAGATATCAAACTTAGCAGTTCAGACCCCTCAACCAGAAAGTTTAAGAGAAAGTAAAGCCAAATGGAATCCGGATTATGCCAGTGCAGAAGGTAGGAAAGTCCCAGCTGCAGAACATCTGGGTTGGGGACACGTTAACAATGACAGCTACTTCCCTAAATCCAACCCTTCCGAAATAAGGTCCTCAGAAATGACTCACAATCTCTTATCTCCAAGACCACCGGTGGTGGTCAAGAATATGGAAATGTCACCCCCCCACCCCCACCCCCAGGAGTACACACTTCTTCCTAGGCCTTAGCCAGCAAACAGTGCTCAAGGATTTACTCACCAACTGCCAGACAGATAGGGAGCAGAAGCCTGAAGATCAGTCCACAGACCACTTCTGAGGCCATCGCTTCGGGGGTACTTTTGACAGAAACCTGGGATCCAGCAGGCGACAACAGTAAAAACACAAAGCTAGGCTAAGTCACTGCCCGAGGACAGTCCCATGACAGTCTAGGTGGTCCTGCCTGAGACTGATCTCATTTGGTCAAACATCCTTTCTCTCTCTCTCTCTCTCTCTCTCTCTCTCTCTCTCTCTCTCTCTCTCTCTCTCTCTCTCTCTCTCTCTCTCTCTCTCTCTCTCTCTCTCTCTCTCTCCTTCCTCTCCCTCGAAGCCTTTTCCTCTTTTCTTCTCTCTTTCAGTACACTTTCTGCAGCAGACACCTCAGTAAACGCCCCACATCAAGAGAGTAGCCCGTGAATTCATTTAAAATCCCAAGCCAATGCTTCTTCAAGGTGTCCTTTGGAGTCCAGGGTTGGATCGTGACGGGCTGTTTGGTTGCTGTGAATTTTCTTGCTGTTGTTTTCGTTTGTTTTGCTGTGTTTTCCCGAGGGGGTGAGGTAGGGGTACTGAAAAGTCAGTGCTTTCCTCTTTTCCTTCTTCTTTGGAGTTGTTCGCAAAAGGGAAGGGCGTTTTTGATGGGAAGGTACCCCTCGGAAGCCGCACGCTTTCCTCGCCTACCCTTGCCTCTCTCCTCGGTCCCCACCCCACCCACCCCCAAGCAGGTTTCGTTGCCCAGCAGTCAGCCCCACTGCCCCAGTAGGTCGGGAGTCTCTGGAGGTGGAGCGCGGGGCTGCCCAGCTGCCTTCTAGAAATCCCCTGTTCCAGACCCGTCACGCAGAAGAGCTCGGGAGCGCACTACAGACTTCAGTCGAAACGCCTTCAGCCTCTGGCCACAAAGACCCAGACCTCGCTAGCCAACCGAGCAAAACCATCCCCGGACACTATAGGCTTTGCATTATTCGTTGATTTACCGTATTGTAGTTTTGAACCGGTAGTCCAAAAGGATCTCAGTTTTGAAGGCAAAAATAGAACTTATTTACATAGCTAACAGCGGCTGGCTTTGCTTGATTTGTCCGCTTTCATTCCCTTTAAAGAAAAAAAAAAAGAGAAAAAAGCAATCCAAATGACCAGCCCGCCGACTCCACCTCGTCTTGCTTCTCCTGCCACTGCTAATGCTGCTGCTGCAGCTGCCCGCTGCCCCTCGAAGCTAAAACACGACTCCAACTGTGCTCTTTCCCCCACACTTCTCCACCTTGAATGAAACTTTCCAAGACCCTACTCTGTGATGGGCAGGCTTGCTAGCCAATCAGACCGATCCGCCCAGAAAACACAGGGATTGGGGAGCTGAGTCTTGGCTCTGGAAGCCATCCTATGTAATTGAGTGGTGAGAGGATGAGAAGATGCTCTTCACCTTTCTTTCCAGAGCAGAGTGTGGAGCTGGCTGTATGAACTAGGACTTCCTTGGGAAGCTGTCTTAGTCTCCCCTGTCTCTGGCTAACTGGATTCTCTTCCTGCCCAGACCTCCTGCTTTCTATACAGCTATAACAGATGTTCTCTGTCCTCCACCCACCAGCTTATTGTCCATCATGCCCATTTTGCCCAGCTGGCCAAGTTCAGGGTCAACCAAGAACCTGAGAGGTAACTGATAAGGGAATAAACTGTTTAAGAGCAAGAATGTATGTTCAAGTCCCTGAAATAAGAGGAAAATCTTCAAGGACTTTATTGTTCAGACATACACCTGTCTTTTTCATTTTTACCTGCCTCTAAGCTAATCATTCCTTTGAATTTTCAATAGAAAAGGAATTGTTTCCCCTTCATTAGACTTTATAGATATCTAACCTCATAGTAGGTTTAGTATGTTTCACAACTGGACTGAAGGGAGGAAAAACCCTATTTTTATTGGAGGACATGGCAGTAAGTTGTACAGGTATTTTATGTTTTCTCTCCAAGTTGTGTGCGTGAATGTGTGTGTGCGTGTGTGTGTGTGTGCGTGTGTGTGTGTGTGTATTTTCCCCTGTGAGTGGCTCTGGATAAAGTTGGTATTTCCTAACCTTAATCTTCTTGACTGTGTGCTATGGTTGAGGGATTAATTTCATGGGTCACTATCTTCAATATCATCTTTGCAAAAGAAAGAGTTGATTTAAATGTTGTCAGTAATAGAATCTCTTATAAATTTTTTGTTTTGCTATTCTATACTCTGAGTTTACCTTCTATGTCAACAGATTTGTCAACCTAGAAAGAAATTTTCACTACAGGTATAGTTAGTGATAACAAACACAAAATGTCTAGTGAACACAAAATGGAACTTTGCTCATTATTGAGCAATGATTAACAATAATTAACAATAATGATTAACAATAATTTTATTAATGATAAGAATATTAATAACCCTTTGTTCTCTTGATTTTAAATATTTTTTCAAATAATATAGTTTTGTGAAACCTTTTGCAAACCTTAAACTCTATATAAATGTCAAGTGTACTAATGATTATTAGTATACATTTAGAGCCATTTGAACTAGATCCCACACATCTAACAGAACATGAGGATAGAGATTGCTTCATTTTTGTCTCTATATGCCCAGCACCTAGCACAGTGTTTTGCAGGTAGTAATCAGTTAGCAAATGTTTGCTAAATTAAGTTAGTTTAAAAGACAGCAGCATAATGCAGTGGAAATAGCATTGACTTTGGAGTCAGAGAGTCTTGTTTTAGTCAAAAACAAAAATTTATTAAGTACCTACTTTGTTACAGGCACTGTGCTAAGCACCTGGGATACAAATAAAGGCAAAAACCAGTCTCAAGGAGCTCACATTCCCATTATGGAGCTCATGCAGGCAACTATGTACAAAGACTACATATATGTGGGACAAATTGTAAATAATCAACAGAATGGAGTCACTAGCATCATGGGATATTCAGAGCATCTTCTAGAAAAAGGTGAGATTTTATCTGGAACTTGAAGGAATCCAGGAAAATTAGGAGGCAGAGATGAGGAGAGAGAGTGTTTCAGGCATGAAAGATAACAAGTGAAAATGCCTCGAGTGTCTAAGTCAAGGAACAGCAAGGATTCCACTATCCCTGGATTTCAGATTATTGATGCAGGGTTAAAAAAGATTAGAAAGGAAGGAAGGGGCCACATTATGGAGATCTTTAACAGGCCAAAAAACCCACCAACAACAAAACGAGAGATTTTACATTTTATCTTGGAGACCATAGGGAACCACTGTAATTGATTTAATAGGGGAGAGGGACACGGTCAAATTTGCTCTTAGTAAAATCAGTTTGACAGTTGAGTAGAAAACTGACTAGCATGAGGAGAGATCTGAGGCAGGGAAACCAACTAACAGGCTTTTGAAATAGCACAGACATGACAGGATAGAAACTCGTTCAATGTGGTTCAAATTTTACTTTTGCTGATGACTACCTTTGTGACCGTGGGTGAAGTTGGGATTTAACACAGTTGGGTCCTGGGATTACTTTCTACTACGCTGTGTTCCGTGACAATAAAGGGAGATGTTAGAAGGCTGAAAAGGCCCTTTGAAACCCAGTGATCATCACCATTATAATTGAGGTTCTTGGGATATCACATACCTATGCTATTTTCAATCTGTAATCTACTGCTGTTACTGTTGTTCAGTCATTTCAGTCATTTCTGACTATTTGTGATGCCACCTGGGGTTTTCATGGCAAAGATACTGGTGTGGTTTGCCATTTATTTCTCTGGCTCATTTTACAGATGAGGAAACTGAGGCAAAAAGAGTTAATTGACTTGTCCAGTGTCACAAAATTAGTATGTGTCAGAGGCTGTGTTTGAACTCAAGTTTTCCTGACTCCAGGCCCAGCACTTTATCCAATGCTCTACCTAGCTGCCCCCTAATCAACTACTAGTCTCATATAAAACTGCAGCTCAGCCTTCCATCTACAAGGGAATTTTGCATTTTGTTATAAATGAGCTCTGTGATATACTGCCAAAGCCAAGCTTTGTGAAAAGAACACTTTTTAGGATTAGGAGTGGAGCACTTTAGTTTGGACCCTGGATGTTATTTACTACCTGAATGATTTTGGTCAAGCAACATTTCTTTGTTTTATTTTCTTCATTTACAAAATTAAAAGATAGGATTTCATGATCTCAAAGATTCCTTCCAGCTCCTAAACCTAGAGTAATGAGGGCCACCTCATGAAGTACCCTCAGAGTTGCCTTTCCTGGTTCTAGTCTACCATGTGAAAGCTTTGGGGTTTACTTCCAGGCACAAGTGACACATGGATATTTCAAGGTGAAAAAGAGTCCCTTTATTAGCTACAGATCCAGAAATGCTAGTGACTAAGTAGTTCTCTCTTCCTTTCTGGCTTTTAATCTTATGTTTATAGCTACTTCCTAATAAGAGTGTTGGGGCAGAGGTGGCTTGCCCTATGCCATACCCCACCTTTCTTGCCACCATGTGCACATGGTCTCTAAAGAACATAACTTGTCCAGATAAGCCTGAGCCTGAGTTTAATCTATTTCATTTTGTTTGATCTTAGATGAATAAATATCTGTTCTTAGATGAATATGACCAGACTTGGTGATGAACTTGTGAGTTTGAGATACCTGGTGGTACTGAGTTCCATTGAATTGGAGCTAAATGATGTCAAGGGGGAGAATTCCCTAGTAATTCCTCCACCATTCCTGAGAGGACAGTCATTGATAAGAACACTGGCCCAAGTCTAGCCATTTTACCAGCAAACGTGACCTACATGTTGTTTGGATAAGGCAGAGCTAAGGACAGATGTAAAATACCTAATCAATAATCTCACAAATTGCTTTATGTTCTGATGACATTTAGGTATCAACCTCCCAACAGATTGTAGTGCTAGTTAGAAATTAGATCCCATTTTAACTTCATATGAAGGTTTCATACGATCATTGCTTTTGTGTGTAGGAGATGAATATTATGTCTGATTTATACTGCACATTGAAAACCTTTTTAACCCCTCCTTTTGAGAAAACCCTATGCATTAGCCTAATCATAAGTTTAAAATATTTTTTTCTCTGGGGCAATATATAGCAAATATTTAATGAACTGAAGAGTATAAGAAAAGGGAGGCCAACTCTCCTTGCATTAGATGCCCGACTGCCACAGTACTAAATCTAGCATACCTTAGTCCAGAATGAAGAGTTTCCTGTAGTAGTGAGTGTTTTATTTGGAGTGAGAAATCAGAAATCTCATCTACTATATTTACTGTGTGACCTTAGGGTAAATCAGCTAACTTCACTGGACCCTGGTTTCCTCATCTGTAAAATGAGGAGACTAGATTCAATGACCTCTAAGGATTCTTAGGCCCCAATGCAGTTCTTTATTTTTAGACTATGATTCTCCTATGAAAGAACTTTAGCTACTTGGAAGGATCTGAAATCTCATTGGTTTAGACTTTGAATCAGTGTTTGTTTGAATCTATTCTGTTGGCAGAATTGAGGCCAATTTTACTCTTTAATAGCTTTACTAATATCAAGTCACAAAACTGACTCATTTATTCTATCCCAGGGTTTAATTTGATATTACTTCATACGACTCTATCCACACATATTATAATTTCTCTTACCCTCAAGAGATGATATCCATGATCTTTTTGTGTCTCTCAAAACTCATCAAGTCATGGTCAACTCTTTGGCAATAAGCTTCTCTGAAATGAGCTAGACTAGCTCTTGGGTGACAAACATACAGTTCATCATTGAGTCCTGGAAGACTTTCAAGTTTGGTAAGATACTCCACTGTCATAACTTGTAAAAATTTAGAATTATCTCCATACCACAAGTCATAGAGAGGAGTAAGATTTCAACAGAGAACCACAGTAACTAAATTATTTCAGTGCATCTCCATGGAGGTCAGAAGAGAAAAAAATTCTCAGTTGGCTATGGAGTTGGTAAATGAACCATCTGTCTTCTTTCCTTAAAAATCAGTACTCTAGACTAAATTAGAACACCATCAGTTGACTCCCTGGAATACCTTTAGATAGCCAAGCTCACTAAAAAAGATTTTCTGACTAATTCTGCAAAGCTGTATTGCAATCTAGCCAGTCTTCTCTTACAACTCTCAGCAGAAACTATACTATAGTATCACCACATGTGGACATGATAAAAAGTGTTCCCATGTAGTAATGGCTATCAACTGCCTCAGTAAATGTTAGGATATCATCTAAATCTGGATTTCAGGGAGCATTCTTAGGATTAAAAAAAAAAGTTAAAAGCAGTAACTTCCTTCCTAGTGTTAACCATTGTTATGGGATTGAATTTGAGTGTGGGCATTAAGGATATATTACACCTGTTTTTTAAAGGAAGATTTATCCATATCTTTCCTATTACTCTATTGAGCAATGGTCTCAAGAACAGGAAGGAGTTTGTATGCTCCCAGTCCACAAAAACACTGACCATACTTTTTAGGTTCCCACAAACTGGTGAAACATTCTTTTGAATGAATGAATGAATGAAAAAGCATTTGCTAAATGCTTTCTTTGTGCAAAGTACCATACTAAGCACAGGGGATACAAAAAAAATTCCAAGTTAGTCTCTGCTCTCAGTGATCTAGCATTCTAATGGAGAACAAAACATATGGAAGGTTTCAGCTATAAGTTACGTGGAAATGTCCCACAGTTCTTTAGATGCAGTGGCTAAACAGATGATGATGGCTCTTCTTGAATGCCATTTCCACTAATAAATCTTATAGCTTTTTGAAATTGAGCCATTTGACAGTGGCAAGTGCTTTGGTGGCAAGAATTTTCTTTTTTTGGGTCTTCAGTATCTGTGGCTGTAGTACTTACAGGAGCAGTTTCCAGGCTACATCTCCACAGGGTTATTTCTCAGGATGATGGTTAAAGACACTACCCTCTAAGCATTGCTCTTTCCAAGGCTCTTGATTTCAGTCATAGGCTGTCTCCATTAGAATCTGAGGGGAGTTGGTGGTCAAGGATTGACTCTGCCTGCTGCTTGCTACATCCTGCCTCTCCTTCAGAGAATGTAAACCTAAAATATTCTTATTGTAAATGTGAAAGTTTCTATGAAGAGAAAGGAAGTAGTCTCAGATTTAGGCGAGGTAATAGAAGAATCATTACTATTTGCAGTTCTACTAACTTTCATTGATTTAGCTGAGTCTAAGCAAAAACCAAAACAAAACAAAAAGCTGGTGATGCATTTACCAATATTTAACCAACTGAAATTCCTTGTTCTAGTCTGCTTCCCTAGTGATACCCTGAAAACATATTGTCACTTTCTTAAAAACCACAGGATCATATATTGTGGAGCTAGAGGGGACCTTGGACTTAGACTTAGACAAACTAGAAGTGATGTGAGAGATTATGTAGATATTTCCTAAAGATATGAGCATACACTGATATGGCTTAAGTTTCTTTGCATCCTGTGAGGTTTGATTTGATCTGCTAAAGGTTGTGTCCTTTCTCAGCTTGACTACCATAGAAGTGCCAAATTTCTATTTCCCTTTGCAAGTCTAAGTAAATATCATCCAAATATAGGAAATAATTCCCTAGCTACTAGAGTTCTCCAAGGGTAGTGAGTTTTTCATGAATAACCATTCTTTGGGGGTTATTGTGGACATCTGTCTAAGTAATGAGAGGTCAGAGTGAGAGCCTGGAGTCAAGAAGACTCATCTTCCTGAATTTAAATCTAACCTCAGACACTTATTTGCTTTGTGACCCTGGGCAAGTAACTTTACCCTTCTTTCCTCAGTTTCCTCATTAATATAATGAGCTGGAGAAGAAATGGCAAACCATTTCAGTGTCTTTGCCAAGAAGACCCCAAATTAGGTCACAAAGAGTTGGACATGACTGAAATGACTGAAAAACAAAAGGGGATTATTACAGAGGGAATCCTTGAATTGAGTAGCTGGTTGGACTCAATAATCTTTAAGATCCCTTCTAACTCAATAAGAGTTTAGGAGTCTAAGTTTAAGGACTGAATTAAGGTGTATTTTTTCAAGTTTTTTGTCATGCTAATCTCCATTCTCAAGACTATTACCTAATTTCATATCTTCTCAAGTGCTACGTATCTTCCTCTGAAGCATCATGAGGGCAGATGTTATCCCAAGTAATAACTTTCTAAAAACAATACCTCCCCCAAGGAGTAATGAAGGTTATTCAGACTGGCACTTTCTTCTTCCAGTGAAATCCGCCAAAAATTTACTGGCGGTGTCCAGGCTAGAGAATATCTTATCTCCTGCCAACTTAAGCAGGATGTCATGTAGAATAGGTAATATGTATTTTTCTCACTCTCTCCACTCAGTCTTTTCAGGTCTATACATTCATATTTTTCCATGTGGTTTTACTACTGTCACTGTAGGGCTGTGAATACTTGAGTTATAATCCCCAAACATTCCATTCTTTTTAGTTTTTCTTTCATTGGAGCAGAAGAGGAATGGGAGCGCTTCTGGGTAATAGTCTACTTTATGGTTGGATAAATACTACTAATTTACTTTTTATAGGATCCTACTGTAAAATCTTGAACTCTCTTCATGCCTTGAAGGCAAATTCTAATCATTTGTATATGACTTAGTCTGTTCCCTGCAGTCTAGCTGAGCAAGTTATGTTCCATTACTTTTACCACAGTAGTCAACAGTGGAAATGCCTCAAAGTTCTTGCCAAATTCTCCCCTGGACTATCAACAAAGTTTTGCTTTGGTCATTACCTCCTTTCAGGTTGAACTTTGGATCATTGACCTCAACTGAATATTTGGCAAATGTTAGACTTAATAATTTTATATAATTAATAAGTAATTCACTTATTGTAGTATCCTATCTTCATCTAAAATATTTGTAATCCTCTCTCTCAAATGGGGTGGCCCAAGATCTGCAGTTGGTACTTCTCTTTCACCACTGTTTGACTGATTTGGCAATGAATCTGTCAAGAAGTATTTATTAATTCAGTGCCAGACACTGGGATACAAAGTAAGGCAAAAAAAAGGTCCTTATCACAAGGAACCCACGATCTAATGGGAGAGACAACAGGCTAATAACTGAGTACAAACTAGATATAAATAGATAGATGAAAGATCCAAGTCTAGATCTCATTCAAGTTCAAGAAGGTGACAACTTGCATTGGAGAAGAGAATTACCTCAACTGGGAGTTTCAATACCAGTGAAATCATAGGTGTAATCTCTATTCCTATCCTTATTCTGTCATGTAGATCTCTTGGGAAAATCTAGCTGTCTTCCTCTCTGCTGTAGTTGTAGTAATTAACTTTTCCATAAATAAAATTGGTATGGAGATAGGTATTTTCATATTTCCCCAGGATGCTTCCATAGCCTAATTATCTTCCTCCATTCTTATAAAGTAGAAACAGTTAAATAGACATAGGCCCTGCTGCAGATCTTGCAGCACAGGTATAGAATTGTCCCAAGACATTCTTGACTCTTACAACTTTCCAATAACTGTACTTGGGACCATACAGGAAAATTTGAACAATTTAGATACTCTCAGTGTTCCTTTCATGCTATCCCTCCATCTGTGTCCCTTTATCTACTCTTCTTTTACCATTTCCAATATCTCCTCTCTACAGACCTACTTTTTCAGTCAAATTCTTTTTCTGCTAATATTACAGGCAAATTTTCACCTCTAAGATTTTACTCATGCCTTCACTCCTGCCTGGCTCGTTTCAACTCTTCTCTCAAGCTTCCCTGTATTTCCCAGAGCATTAGGAATTTATCTCTTCATCCATTTATAAGCTCCTTGAAGACTGAAACTCAAGTTTCTTTGTTTAATTTATGGCATTTAAGACATTCTCACAATGCCTTCCATTTTTGGTGACATAATGATACCAAGAATAATGTTTTATCTTTATTTCATTTCCTTTTTTATTTCTGCTTCTTGTCATCTGGTTCAGTTAGCAATGATGCCATAGATAGGGTAATAAACTTCAGAATAGGGAAAGAGAAGACTTCTAAAGTTATGTCATACTTGGGTCAGTCCAGGAAGCCTCTGGTCTCCTTAAGAACTGAGAAACAAGTTAGTTGTAAGAGTACTTATCACATAATGAACTATAAACACTTACTGAGAACTCAAGTTAACAAGAAAGGTTCTAGTAACAGCCTGCTTTGATAGTATAAAAGCAAGCACCCAGGTAAACACAGTAGGGCCTACTATCATAGGTTCTTTGATGTGCTTTTCTAAGAGGAAAGGCAATTTTTGAGGGGTTAACAATCTCCTTTAATCAAGCGCATATATCAATCACCAATAGAGAAAAATACAAGAAGAGAAATAAAGACCAACAGACACACTTCCAACTGTCTGTCCATAAGCAATACATACATCACAGATCAACAGAGAGATCCAGTTATTTGGTCATAGTTACCAGAGAGGAAAGTACCAACATCTGGGTTTTCAAAGCTGAGGGACTCAATGGCTACCCAGAGTCTCATCTGGTCAAATAACTTTCTTTGCATGAGTGAGTCCCAAAGTAAAACCTCACCTCAGAGTATTTATACACTTTTCAGAGCCAGAGGACATCATGACTCTTGAGAAGGAGTGCCTCATTAACAAAAGGTATACGCCTTCCTATAAATCTTCCCAACCCCATTAATGGGTGAGGAAGATCTTTAATCACATTATTCAATCAGAGGAACTTGATTACACTAAAACAAAAAATGCATTATCAGTACATGTAGACACACTGCAAGGGCAACATCATTAAAAAAATTGAAAAGAAAAAATATGCATGTCACAACTAATAAAAGGTAAAACTTTTGTGGCAAGAGCATATTTAAATCCAGAAGATGCTCAGAAAGTATGATGCTTAGATTGTTTGCTACTAATGTTGCCTGCAACATATTTATTGGTATATATGTATTCATATATGCATATATGTTTAAACAACCATAAATAATATACATATATATGCATACATGCATTTTTAAATGATTGTTATTCAACTTACAAAATGCAAAATAGTTTCTCCTTTCCTCCCACCACCATTACTCCTATAATCTTCATAAATAAATTTTTAAAAGTGTTCTATATGTATTTAAGAGGCATGAAAGTTTCCCCCCCCATTTTAAATATGTTGATCAAGTAGGTAATAATATTGTCTGATCTTTGATCTCAATAGGCAGCAAAAATGTCTGGATGAGACTGCTGAAACTGCTAACTCCTACTTTGAGTGGATACCATTTTGCCCAAGGCACCACAGGCACACAGGTGGTTGACAGTAAAACATGGAAAACATCCATTCATTATTCACAGCCAAACCTGGACAGATTTTTATCTTAGAGGTTTTCTATCTGCCCTTTTAACAAATGGAAACATAGGCAAAATAGAGCTTTTAAGGATTTTAAGAAATAAAGACATCCAACTTATATATTTTTTACCTATTTAAATGGGTACAGCCTGTCTCTCCCAATAAAATTTCAGTTTCCTGAGGATAAGACCTGTTCTTTTTTTGGCTGTGTATGCCCAGTGCTGATCACAACTTTTGGCACATAAAAAGTTCTTAATAACTGCTTGGCAATTGATTGAACTGATTGATTAATTGATTCCCTATATATGCTAGAATCAGGCGGATGCTTCTCTTTATGACTGAAATCATACTGATTACATCATGTTTTGGAATACTGCAGAGTCTCCTAAATGAAATCCATAATCACCAAAAGTATTCAGCCTAATGACTTAAACAAAAGGAAAATGCAAGAAAATGGCCTCTTGTGACCGTGAGAAGCACTTTTGTGGACAAGTTGTTGAGGTTGGATTCTGGATTAAAAAAAAAGAAAACATCAGATTTTAAGAATCTAGGAAACAGTGTAATGATTTTAATGGAGGCATAGAGGTATAGTGTAAAGTTGACTGACTCAGAAATCAGAGGACTTGAGTTCAGATCTCATCTCTGATAACTGCTGAACCGTGAGACGTTGGGCAAATCACAGCCTCAGCTTCCTCCCTTCTAAAATGAAAAAGTTTTCTTAGGTAGCTTTTAAGGTCCCAGTTCTAGAACTTTGCTAAACGTTGTACGTAAAGAATTGGAGTAAGAGAGCTAGCAAATGGGGTTCCTTTCTAAATAGATCTGCCAAACAGGTAGAACACACACACACACACACACACACACACACACACATGCACATACACACACACACACACATACACATGCACGTACACACACACACACACACACACACACACACACACACTAACCTGATCACAAGATTAGTGAATGGATAGTCTTAAATTTTAATCTTGTGCTGTTTCTAATCTTGTTTATTCATTCTCTAAGATTTCCTAAATGATTGTCAGAATACTGACAATACAGAACTTTAGGAGTACTCTTAAGACATCTTCTGGTGGGCTATGTTTTCAGGATTTGGAACCAAGTATTAGGTCTTTTTCAGTACGTAGTGAGAAACTGCAACTCCAGCTACATAGCCTAAATTTAATCAAAGTCAACTAAAATGAGGCAGCATCTGTGCTGCTGCAGTGCCACCTTTTGGCTACATGTCTTTTGAACAAATATAATCATGATAAGTAAAAATAGTTCAATAAGATGCATTCACAGTACATTTTCTTTTTCACAAGTTTTTATTGATGTCTTATTGTTTAACATCAACATATTTTCCCTCAGCATTCTTGCTCCATCTCCTTCAAGAGACCCCTCTGTATAACAATATTTTTGAAAACAAAAAAGAGAAAACAAATCAACATGCTGATCAGTATATAAAAAGTCTAAAAATATGCATGCCTACTTCCCCCTTTGCAAAGAGAAGGGTGAGGTGTCTTTTAAGGTTTCCTCTTTTGAACCATGCTTGTTCTTTACATTTTTCCAATATTTACTTTTGATTTTTTAAATGTGGTCATTCTCTGTTTATGTTTTTGTAATAATTATGCATGCTGTTTTCTTGGCTCTGTCTACTTTGGTCTTCATCAGTTCATGTAAATCTTACCATGCTTCTCTGCATTCATCACAATCGTCATAGGTTTCAGCACACTAATATTCCATTACATTTTCATTCCAAAATTTGTTTAGTTACTCTCCAAGTAATAGTAATATGCTTTGATTCCAATCCTTCTTTATCACAAAAAATCCTGCTATGAATATTTTGGTGTGTACAGAACCTCTTATCAATCGACCTGCTTGGAGTATAAAACTAGTAATGAAAACTCTGGGTCAAATGGTATGAATATTTTAATCATTTAATTTGCATAATTTCAAAATGCTTCTTAAGATCTTTGTGCCAATCCATTTTCATGAACAATGCACCAGTGCACCTATCTTTCCATGCTCCTCCAACATCATGTATTCCTTTCTTTTGTCATCTCTGACAATTTGTTGCATACAAGATAAAACCTTGGGGTTGTTTTGACTTCCATTTCTTTTAGTATTAATATCTAGAGAATTCTTTCATATAATGGCTAATTTGCACTTCTTTTGAGAACTGTTTGTTCATATATTTTGATCATTTATGTATTGGGGAATGACCTTTGGTTTTATATTTGTACAGACACAGACATACATGTGGATACACTAATTTGTGTATGTATCTAGGATATAAAATCCTTATCAGAGAAAATTGATATATTTTTTCCTCATCTGATCACTTTCTTTCTTATCTCAGGTTCATTAATTGTGTTGTGCAGAAACATTTCAGTTTCACATCATCAAAGGTGACTATTTTATCTTCTTTAATTACTTTGCTTTTGAGAATCATTTTTCTTTTTTAAAAGAATTATTTATTCATTTTTAGTTCTCAACATTTATTTCCACAATATTTTGAGTTCCAGATTTTCTCCCCATCTCTCCCTTCCCCAAAACCCAAGAAACCATGCATTCTGATTACCCTTTCCCCCAATCTGCCCTCCTTTCTATCACACCCCTCCCTTCCCTTATCCCCATCTTCTCTCATTTCTTGTGGGGCAAGATAAGATTTCTATACCCCATTACCTGTATTTCTTATTTCCCAGTAGCATGCAAAAACAATTCTCAACATTCGTTCCTAAAACTTTGAGTTCCAACTTCTCTCCCTTCCTCCCTCCCCACCCATCCCCTCTGAGAAGGCAAGCAATTCAATATAGGCTATACTTGTACAGTTATGCAAAAGACTTCCATAATAGTCATGCTGTGAAAGACTAACTATCTTTCCCTCTATCCTGTCCTGTCCCCCATTTATTCTATTCACTTTTTTGACCTTGTCCCTCCCCAAAAGTGTTTATTTCTAATTGCTCCCTCCTCCCATTTTCCCTCCCTTCTGTCATCCCTCCCACACCCCACTTATCCCCTTCTCCCCTACTGTAGCATAAGATAGATTTTCATACCAAATTGAGTGTGTATGTTGTTCCCTCCTTAAGCCAAATGTGATGAGTTTCACTTTTTCCCTCTCACCTCTCCCCTTTTTTCCTCCATTGAAAAAGCTTTTTCTTGCCTCTTTTATGAGAGATAACTTGCCCCATTCCATTTCTCCCTTTCTCCTCCCAATATGTTCATCTCTCACCCCTTAGTTTTATTTTTTTAGATATCATCCCTTCCTATTCAACCACCCTGTGCTCTCTGTCTACATGTATATGTATATATATATGTATGTATATGCATATATGTATATGTATATAATCCCTCCAACTACCCAAATACTGAGAAAAGTTTCAAGAGTTACAAATATTATCTTTCCATGAAGGAATGTAAACAGTTCAACGTTGTTAAGGCCCTTATGATTCTCTTTCCTGTTTACCTTTTCAAGCTTCTCTTGATTCTTGTGTTTGAAAGTCAAATTTTCTTTTCAGCTGTAGTCTGTTCATCAAGAATGCTTGAAAGTCCTCTATTTCATTGAATAACTATTTTTTCCCTTGAAGTATTATACTTGGTTTTGTTGGGTAGGTGATTCTTGGTTTTAATCCTACTTCCTTTTGACTTCTGGAATATCATATTCCAATCCCTGTGATCCCTTAATGTAGAAGCTGCCAGATACTGTGTTATCCTGATTGTATTTCCACAATACTCAAATTGTTCCTTTCTGTCTACTTGCAATATTTTCTCCTTGACCTGGAAACTCTGTAATTTGGCTACAATATTCCTAGGAGTTTTTGTTTTTGGATTTCTTTCAGGAGGTGATTGGTGGATTCTTTGAATATTTATGTTGCCCTCTGGTTCTAGAATATCAGGGCAGTATTCTTTAATAATTTCATGAAAGATGATGTCTAGGCTCTTTATTTGACCATGACTTTCAAGTAGTCCCATAATCTTTAAATTGTCTCTCCTGGATCTATTTTCCAGTGAGTTGTTTTTCCAATGAGAAATTTAATATTGTATTCTATTTTTTCCTTCTCTTGGTTTTATTTTGTAATTTCTTGGTTTCTCATAAAGTCATTTGCTTTCAGTTGTTCCATTCTAATTTCTAAAGAACTATTTTCTTCAGTGAACCTTTTGAACCTCCTTTTCCATTTGACTAATTCTGCTTTTTTAAAGCATTCTTCTCCTCATTGGCTTTTTGGCTATCTTTTGCCATTTGAGTTAGTCTATTTTTAAAGGTGTTATTTTCTTCAAGATTTTTTTGAGTCTCCTTTACCAAGTTGTTGACTCACTTTTCATGATTTTCTTGCATAGCTCTCATCTCTCTTCCCAATTTTTATTCCACCTCTGTTACTTGATTTTCAAAATTCTTTTTGAGCTCTTCCATGACTTGAGACCAGGGCATATTTATTTTGTAGGTTTTGGATGCAGAAGCCTTGACTTTTATGTCTTCCTCTGATGGTATGTTTTGTTCTTCCTCATCTGAAAGGGTGGAAGAAAATACCTGTTCACCAAGAAAGTAACCTACTATAGTCTTATTTTTTACCTTTTTTTGGGCATTTTCCCAGCCAGTTACTTGACTTTTGAGTCCTTTGTCAAGTGGAGGGTATATTCTAGGGACCTGTAAGTTCTTACTTCCTCCAACATGGCACAATCAAGGCAGAGGAGTTTACTCCTCTCCTGGCCTGCATTCTGATCTGGGAGTAACCACAAGCTTTTCTACCCAGCATCTGTTAGTAGAATTTCCTCTTCAGAGCCTCCACCAGCTCCACCAGGCCAGTGCTCCTCCTCACCCCAGGGTCACCACTCAGGGCTGAGACTCAAATCAGCTGCTCAATTCCCCCAGGGTCTTTAGGTCAAGTGCACCTAAAATGGAAGCTGCTGCCTCCATGACAGCCACTGCCCTGGGGCTGGGGCCAGACTGAGTTCCCTTCTCACCGAGGTGAAATAACATTCTTACTGACCTTTGAAGCTGTCTTTGGTGTTTGTGGGTTGAGAAATATGGGAACCACAGCTGCTACCCATGATTCTGTACCCTGAAGCCTGCTCCAGTCCTGTCCATGCTGTGCAGCATGCCCAAGGCTGGACTACATTGTCTTTGAGCCTTGTGTGATAGACTTTTCCTGTCAGCCTTCCAGGCTGTCTTGGACTGGAAATCTGTTTCTCTCTGTTGTTTTGTGGCTTCTGCTGCTCTAGAATTTGTTTAGTCATTTTTTACAGGTATTTTATGGGCTATGGCAGGGTGGAGAGCTAGAGCAGGCTCATCCTTCTACTCTGCCACCTGAGAATCATTTCTTACCCAGATCTGTGAACCACATGAAATCTGCTTCTCTTCTAATTTTTAATAGTATGATTTTTAAAATATTAAGTCACTTATTCATTTGGAATCTATTGGCAAATTTGGTCACAAATTGTTGAGTTAAGCCTATTGTTTGCCAAATTTCTCTCCAATTTTTGTAGCAGTTTTAATGAAAGGGCTGGTTATTTCCTGAGTAATTTTGTTCCATTTTATCAAGCATTGAATTATTGAGCTCCATTGTTTCTGATCCTCCCTTTTGTAGTCTGTTCCATTGATCTGGCACTCTATTTTTTAAACCAATATTATATGGTTTTGTAGGCTGCCATTTCTTAATATACCTATTTTCCCTTAGTCTCTCCCCTTTTCACAATTCCCCTTGATATTCTAGATGTTTTACTTTGCCAGATGAGTTTTGTTATTATTTTATTGATGCAAATAAAGCATCCTCTTGATAATTAGATTGATATATCATTATAATTGTCAATTTATTTGATAGTATTGCCATTTTTTATTATACAGAGTTTCCCAAGTCTTTGTGCAATTTTAGGTTTTAGTACTTGAAAGTACCTCTAGTTACTTGAAGTATTAATACCTTAAAACTGCACTAAGATTTTTGGAACACCCTGCATTGACATGTCCAGCTATGAGCACTGAATATTCCTCTAGCTATTTAGGTTACTCTTTGATTCTTCAAGGAGCATTTTCATTTGAATCTGTATGAGAATTTTGTGTGGTTTGGTAAATTGATGGTCAGATATTTTATGTATTCTGTAATTATTTGGAATTGAATTTCTTTTTTTATCTTTGTGTCTTGGATTTGTTATTATTAAATAGAAATGCTCTTGATGTTTAAGGTTTTATTTGATAACCTATAATTTTTCTGAAGCCATTAATTCTCTCAAATAGTATCTTTGCTATCTTTGGTGATGACCTGGAATTTCTAAAAATAAATCATATTTTCAGGAAATTGGAATAGTTTTATCTTCTTTGTGCCAATCTTTCAGTCTTTAATTTCTCTCTCTTGTTCCCTCTCTATTAGCATTTCCAGAGCTATACCAAAAATAGTGGATAGAGTTCAAATCCTTCCTTTATGTCCTATATTTATTGGGACAGGTTCTCTTAAACTGTATATAATACTTGCTTTTGGTTTTAGGTATTTTTTAATAATATGAAACATGGTCCTTCTATGTCTACATATCTAGGCTTTTTTAAAAGCATAAATGAATATTACATTTTATCAAAGCCCCTTTCCCATATTCATTAATATGATTATAGTTTTGGATGTTTTGGTTTTTAATACAATTGATTATGGAGCAGTTTGTGGTGCAGTGAATAGAGGCCCAAGACTCATCTTCCTCAGTTGAAATCTGGCCTCAGGTACTAGCTGTGTGACCCTGTTAACTTAAATCTGTTTGTCTGAGTTTTCTCATCTGTAGAATTTTCTGGAAAAGAAAATGACAAACCACTCCAGTATCTTTGATAACAAAACTCCAAATGAGGTCCCAAAGAGTTGGACACTTCTAAAATTATTGAATATCAACAACAATAATCAATTATGTTGATTATTTTTCTCATGTTAAAACATATATAACTGGATAGATACTACACAGTCACAATGAGTGATTTCTTGGATAAATGACTATAGTCTTTGACAGGATTTCATGTGAAATTTGAAATCAATATTCATTAATTTTATTGATCAATAATTCTCCTGTACTTTTTCCTTTCCTGGAATTAGATCAGTATTTATCTCATAAAAGAAATCTGGTAGGGTAGGTTCCTTCTCATTTTTAAGAGTAATTTCTGTAATAACTATACCATCACAATATATTTTCAAAGGATATATGAAGAGTCAGACAATAAAATTTCTAATTATTTCTGCAACATGCTATAGTGGCGGGTGACCCTAGGCTCTTGAAGACTGATAGTGTTTTTTGATGTTTCAGAACCAAAATTGTTAAGTTGAAAGAGGTTCCCCTCCAGAGTGTTGACAGCGATGGATTTTTTGAAGAACTTTTGTTTTGGTCACAGTAGTTATTGGAATCCAAATATGTGCTAAGATGTTTATGTGATATGGAGGGGACTATGATAAGTATCTGAAGAAGTACTCACATGGGTGAAATTCCCAAATTCTTGAAATACTGATGTATGTACTTATTAGAAATATGAGTCTACTTTCCTCTTACCCAGATAGTAATTGTTCTAATTCAACTCATTTTATTGCAAGTTTTCTCTAGCTACAGATATTTCACATTTTTAAAAATGTATCAGTAGGAAATTACTCTTCAACTTGGACAGTGCTGTGTTTCTCTGATATCCAGATTTCCAAGTCCTCCTAACTGGTATTTATTTAGATGCTAACAATTGCAGTGTAGTCTTTGGGTAGGAGGATAGTTATAAGGTAATCACTAATTTGTGGTTTAAATATTTGAAAATTCTCTCAGTATGGAGCCACTTCCTTCAGAGGAGAAAATGTAGCAAACTTCTTTCTATATAACATGAATTAGTAAATTTTATTACATTATGTACAATGCTGTAAACTCCACACTTAGATATCTCACATATAGGCAATGCATTTCTTCACCTTGGGTGACTTTTCTTATTGCCTACCTGATACCACATTGCTATTCTAATATAAAGAAGATTTTTTTTTTAATTTTGTGGGGTTTTCTATTTATTTTTGTAGAAGAAGGGTACCAGGTGGGGTAATCTGGTAAAGCATGTTTTATGAAAAGTAGATAGCATTTAGAATGATAAAATCATAGAATTAAAATATTAAAAGTTACCTCGGAAGTAATTTGTTTCTGCCTCTATGCAAAATGTCAATCCTACCTATCCCCTTATAGAATTTCTGACAAGTTCTTTCAGTCTTCATTTTACAAGCTGTAGTGATGAGAAACTCATAACTGCCCTCATGGGGGCAACTTTAATTCTTATAAAGGATTGGGTATTTTTTTCCTTTATATTGGACCCAAATATGACTCTCTTTCATTTCTACCCATTGGTCTTTGTTCTTCCTTTCCAGGACCAAGCAGATCTAATAAAATTGATCCTCCTCATAATGGCCATCCAAATATTTTTTGACAACTATCACTGGTCTCCAAATGTTCCTGGTTGTTTTTCCCCTCCAGCAATTCACAGCATAATTTCTAGAACCTTTACCATCTTAATCATTCTCTTCAGCATGTGCTAAGACTTACCAATATCTCCTCTAAAGCCAAGAACTAGACACAGTACTCCAGGTATCATCTGACCAAAATAGAAAACAAGAAGTGTGTTGCTTCCTTTGTTTTAGACACTATATTTCTTTTAATATAACCTTAGTCATATTAATGGTTTTGGTAGTCTCATTAAATTGCTGATTCATATAGAGCTTGAGTTCACATAAACTCTTTGATCTTTTTCACAGGAACACTTGTTTTCTAGATTATAGGTCTTCCATCTTGTATTTGAATTGTTGATTATTTTATCTTTTTTTATATTAAATTAATTTATTTAACTTTTAACATTCATTTTCACAAAATTTTGGGTTACAAATTTTCTCCCCTTTTATCCTCCCCCCCAAACCCAAGCATTCTAATTGCCCCTATGACCAATCTGCTCTCTCTTCTATAATCCCTCTCTGCCCTTGTCTCCGTCTTCTCTTTTGTCCTGTAGGGCTAGATAGCTTTCTATACCCCTTTACCTGTATTTCTTATTTCCTAGTGACAAGAACATTACTCGACAGTTGATCCTAACACTTTGAGTTCCAACTTGTTTACCTCCCTCCCTCTCCACTCCTTCCCTTTGGAAGGCAAGCAATTCAATATAGGCCAAATCTGTGTAGTTTTGCAGATGACTTCCATAATAGTTGTGTTGTATAAGACTAACTATATTTCCCTCCATCCTATCCTGTCCCCCTTTACTTCTATTCTCTTTTGATCCTATCCCTCCCCATGAATGTCGACCTCAAATTGCACCCTCCTCCCCATGCCCTCCCTTCTATCATCCCTCCCTCCCTCCCTGCTTATCCCCTTATCCCCCACTTTCCTGTATTGTAAGATAGGTTTTCATACCAAAATGAGTGTGCATTTTATTCTTTCCTTTAGTGGAATGTGATGAGAGTAGACTTCATGTTTTTCTCTCACCTCCCCTCTTTATCCCTCTACTAATGAGTTTTTTGCTTGCCTCTTTTATGAGAGATAACTTGCGCCATTCCATTTCTCCCTTTCTCCTCCCAATATATTTCTCTCTCACTGCTTGATTTCATTTTTTTTTAAGATATGATCCCATCCTCTTCAATTCACTCTGTGCACTCTGTCTCTATGTGTGTATGCGTGTGTGCATGTGTGTGTGTGTAATCCCACCCAGTACCCAGATACTGAAAAGTTTCAAGAGTTACAAATATTGTCTTTCCATGTAGGAATGTAAACAGTTCAATTTTAGTAAGTCCCTTATGACTTGAATTGTTGATTATTTTAACCCAAATATAGGACTATACTTTTATCCTTATTAAATTTCATCTTTTTCTCATTCTAATCTAGCTTGGTCTTTTTTAATCTGATTCTGTTATCTAATGTATCATCTCTCCTTACCACCTTGAATTGTTCATAAATTTGGTAAGTATGCTTCCTTCATTCAATCAAAATAGAAGTATCTAATACTTAACATATATATACTAAAACATTTGGAGACACTAAGAACTCTTTTGATAATATTAATAAATGCTTCTTCATTCAAAGATTGTGGTGTGAGCAATGCACTTCTAAATAGAATATATCTGATGTTGAAATTACTTACTTTTAGGAGATGTATTAGATTCAGAGTCTACTGAACATAATTAAGCACTGAGAATGCCTCCATCCTCCCCCTTCTCACAGACTGATGAGGAAGCTCTTTGCTATCACCAAGGTAAGAGTTCAGGCTAGTTAGGAGACCATTGTAATATCATTTTTTTTTTATTTGTAGCTTTTGAAATTGAAGCATCTTGGCCCGCAGCTTTCTGTGAGCTATACATAAGCAAGCAGGGAATTTGACCAGCATGCCAGCTCTGGGAACAAAACAAAACAAACTACTACCTTGGGCTGATCGTTCACATGAGGTAAACTGTTACTGCCAACATTTAGTGTTTCTGTGATGTTTTCTTGTCTTTCCCATCTACCCTATCTTTGGATCTTTGATTCAGTTCAAGACTTCTTGCTTAAAACTTTGACTCTAAAGCATTCGTGAGTAAACAGCTTTTGACTCTGGGCTCACTTTCTATTACTAGTTTGGATCTCACCCCCTAGGTATGTTCTTTCCCTGCTGATTGCCACTGATCTCTCAAAATTTTTAGCACCACCATCTCTCCCTGTAACCTCCTCCCACTGTCATCCTTCCCAGGGGAAAAAGTCCTGATATATAGCAATTAACATTTATTCCACTTTGCCAATTACAGCCATGCTATTATATATGGCACTTACAATAGATGGCAGAGAAACTGGGCAATCCAGTTAGCCTGATTCCTGATGTGCTCCTACACAAAGGATCCTATGCCCCTGGCTGTAAGGAGCCAGGTGGCAAGGTGAGGCAACAAGGCAACAAGGGAACAAATATTTATCAAGCCCTTACTATGTGCCAGGCACTGCTAGAGATCTAAATACAGTGTCCCAAAAGTCTTGTCATAAATCTGCAGTAGAACTTTTGGGACACTGTACAAGCAAAAAAAAAAAAAAGTCTCAAAGGAGCTTTCATCCTAATGGGGAATACAGATAAAAGAGAGCTCAGAAATGTGGTCAAAGATTTTCTTAGTCCTTTTATGACTCTTTTTTCCGGGTCTAGGTGAGTTAAACATTAATTTAGGCATTATGACAGCTTTGCGTTCATTATATATGTTAGCATAGGAAAGCTTACTAAACTTGGCGCCCTAGTGGGACATGTAAAACACTGACAAAATAAAAAGAACCAAATTATGTTTATTAAAGGACATCATCTGGCATGTAGTTAAAACTACACAAGTAAGGGGATATTTTGCTTAAAGTGCTAAAAGGACAAATAATGACCTTGCTGATTGTTCCCCTCCCTCCAATTATGGCCATCAGCTACAATAAATCCTAACAACATAAAAGCTTCTAGGGAAAAGGCCCTTAAGTTCTTTATCTCATGAACTACTTAGTCTGTTCAAGCCTATGGACCCCTTCTCAAAATAATGTTTTTTAAATGCATAAACTAAAATACAGAAGATTATAAAGGGAATAAATTATTTTGAAATAAAAAGTATTTTTTCCCATTGAATATCATCAATCCCCTAAAATCTATCCATGGATCTCCTGGAACAGGGTTGTGAATCCCAGATTAAGAACCCCTACTCTATAGCATCAAGAAGGAATGTTAGTACTAGTACCAAAAGGTGGCACACCAAGTCATCATGCCTAACACACAGCCTGGGGAAGCACTTGGTTACCATCATTCATATCATAACATTGGCATCCTCACCCACCCTTCTTACTGCTTCTGCTGTCTTAGATTTCTTTACCATCATTTAATTGACTAAGAATGATCTGCACACATGGAGATAATGCAGTGTCAGCACCAACCAGACTCTCTATCCTCTGTCTTAGCAATATGTGCCAGGGTGAAAAGATTTCTGGTGCCAGCACTAGAGCCCAAGGACCACTTTTTATGGATACTTGTTATAGGAAGACTTCATAGCACTTAGCACGTGATGGAAGGTCAACAACAATGAAATCTATCCTATACCTTTATTATTCTCCCCCACCCCCCAAAAATTAACACTATAGTTTTTGAGCTTAGTCTCCTAAAGGCAATGGTTTAAGTACATTTCTGTCTCCCTCCCCATACCTCACTAGAGAAATCCACCATTTGACAGCAAATGTATGTTATGTATTTACAGACGTATATGTGAAAACATACCATGCATACTTCTATTTATCAGTTCTTTCTCTGGAGATGGATAGTATCTTCCTTCATAGTTCCTTTGTAGTTCACTTGAGTATTTATAAATACTTAGAATAACTTAGACATTCACAGTTGTTTTTTGAACAGTGTTGCTGTTACTGTATATAACATTCTCTTAGTTCTGCTTATTCCACTCTTCATTATTTCATGCAAGTCCTTCCACATTTTTCTAAAAACCATCTTGCTCAGTATTTCTTATAGTGCAGTAGTATTCCATCACAATCATATGCCATAACTTGTTTAGCCATTCCCCCTTAAGTACAGTTCTTATACATATAAGCACTTAATTCAAAGTAAAGAAATATGTACTTCTGGTAAGGAAAACATGTATTTGGCTGCTATGTTATATGTCTAAGTATGTAGTAAATTTAGAATAACTACTTTACTTCTCTGTCATCTTAACTGTGCTTAATAATCAACCAATCAATAGGCTCTTACTACATACCTATAATTTACCAGGTACTATGCTAAGAACTGCAAATACAAAATGCCAAAATCGAAATAGTTCCAATATTCAGGAAGCTTACATTCTGTCAGAGGAGACCAACATGAATATATTTAAATATATGTAGAAGAAATACAAATCAAGTATAAACTTGTTAAATAGATGAGCAGAAATGGGGAATAGTGGATAGAGCGCTGGCCCAGGAGTCACTTTAACTCTGTTTGCTTCAGTTTTCTCATTTGTAAAATAACTGAAAAAGGAAATAGAAATCCACCCCAGTATCTTTGCCAAGAATACCCCAAACTGTATCAAGAGGAATCAGACATGACTAAAAACAACCGAATAACAACATGAGTTAAATATGTTCAATAGAGAAAGTAGGGAAAAAAACACAGAAGTTAACCAGTTATGGGAGGTACTTCAGAACCTATATAGAAAGCAAAGGGCTGCTAGAAAGGAAGGAAGTCATGACTAAACCATTTTTTTTCCTGGAGCATGAAGGTTATTGATAACATGATAATGGTAATGGTGATACCTTGCTTTTATCTAGTATCTTTCTCCAAAGAGCTCAGAGTGCTTTGCAGACATTATCTCATTAATTCCCAAATCATTCCGTGAGATAGGAAGGAAAGAAGCCAAGGGAAAGTTTTCAGCTTATTCCTTCATTGAGAGATAACATTAAATCATAATATTTAAGAACTGGAAGGGATCTCTAAGACCATCAAATTTCTCCATTTCAATATTATTGGTTGTCAGCTTCTACAGAGCATATGTTTATATTTGTACAGTTGCATGTTTTCAAGTTTATGCACATGTACATGTACATATTTGCTGTTCATAACAAAAAAAAATAACAAATTCATTCATTGAGCTAAAGTTAACATTTTCTTTTCCTAAGGGAATTGCAGAAGAGGAACTGGTGTCTAGAGATGTAGACTAGGCTCAGCCAAGCCTAAGGCCCAGGGCTATGTCCATTGCACCTTCTAACATATTATAGTACTATGCCCAATGCATCTTTGGCATATTGTAGGGGTTTTTTTGAATGATTCCAAGCTCTCCTTGAAATAAATGCCTATTCTTCCATTATTCTTCTGTTATTGCATAATTGTAACACACTAAATGTTATAGATTATGAAGAATTAAGTATCACCTAGATGGCAACAGGGAAAATGATGATAAATGTTAGAAGTTTACAATGTACTACAAATGAGAAATTATGAAAGATAACTGAAGGAATGGAGGGATCAAATAAATATCTAAGCAAAACGGAAGATGTGTGGGTTGTGTGCCAATAGTGAAGCATGGATAGAATCTGTACTTCATGGGTACATTCAAAATGTCAAGAGGAATCAAGAAAAGCCCCCAGAAATTTGAATGGACCTATGAGGATAAATGGGCAAGAATCATTCAGGATGAGCAGGTGTGGATGGATCTTGATTTGCGCTACAGCAGATAATACCTATATTGATGAGATCACAGATCTTTTAGAATATTTGAGTAAACATAATACACCGATAATGAACCTTGTAAATTTACTGTTTGGAAAAGTCTCTACATTCAAAGATGATGCTATAGACAAGGAACAATATGCACGTGACTACAGCTAATATGGCCAGTGCATTATCAGCAGTCTTTGCAATTTCACATACATTAAGCCCATCCCTTGTTTTGCATTTGTGTCTTTGCCAGCTGCTGCTCTGGGGCTCATTAAAGAGCCATGACCCTGTAGAGGTGGGGCCCTATCTGTAACACAATGGTGTTTCTGGCTCATTTTATAAATAACTAAGAGGTCCAACTGAAGGATTACATGAGGAAATATCAATATTTGCTTCATTTCATTCCTAAGTTTTTGTTGGCTTAGGTCAGTGTGAGATTTAGTCCCGTGAAAGGATCATGTTAAAACAGCCTTTATGATTCCAAAGAGTCTGCGTGAATTGAGACATTTGGAAGGTTCAAGATTATAATCTTAGCATCACTAGAGCATTTCTGGATTTGCTATGCAGTTACTTACCTGATTACTCTAGGGAAACCTCAAAATTGACTTGGTTTATGATTTAAATTGACATACTCTCTTTTTTTGGACATTATTTTGTACTACATTAACTTAAAAGTCATGTCATTTATCTGTAGAACTTCAATTAAAGTCTCTATTAAGCACTTATTATATGCAATTCATTGGCAGGATATTAGGGATACATCAACAAAAATAGATAGCCCTTGTCCCAGCGAACTTACATTCTACTGAGGAATACTACGTATACACAGAAAAGTAAACATTCAATAATTTCATGTAAAGAAATTAATAACTAAGAGGATCAGGAAAAGTTTCTTATATAATCAGAACATTCCAGGGGCCTCTGGATTGGAAGAGGTAGAAGTGAGGGTGAAGTGAATTTCAGGCCTGGATGACAAACAACATGTGCAAAGGCATGTGGGTGGTAGATGGAATGTCACATCTAGGGGAACAGAAAGCAGGCCATTGGAGTTAGAATACAGAGTATATAAAAGACCGTTACATTAAATAAGTCGAGACAAGTACAATTGAACCTGTTTATAGAGGGTTTTACATGTTAGGATGCCTAGAAGGGATTGGGAGTCCCTGAAAACTTTTGAGTCAGGTACTATCAAGGTAAGATACATGCTTTGGGAGCTGATGGCAGATATGTAGAGGTCGAATTGGTGAGAAGGAAGATCATTTTAGAGGCTACTGGAATTATCCAAGTGAGGTATGATGCAAATATATATGTACACACATATACATACACACATGTATACACACATGTGTACACTATATGTACATTCAGTGTACAAATGAATATGCCCATTCCTAAGCATGGGTGTATACCTACATGCAAATACACAAATAATACACACATAAACATACATATATATTATATTGCAGTAGTGCAGGAAAAGCAATTCAAAATCTCATCTCATCCTTTAATAATTCTAGTATTTGAAAACTATCTATTAAGGTCTTAGTATTAGTTGATAGGAATAGAACACAAGATCCGTTTAATTACCAAATGCTCTGCAACCTTGGGTGCTCCACCTGCTGGTTACATAACAGGGAACTCAAAAGGAGGATGAAGCTGCATTATCCCCAGTAGGCACCCCTACATAAAAATAATGGTCTTTCCAGACTTAAAATTGAAGACTAGATATTGTTTGAATAGAATTAAGCCTAGGCATTAACTGGGAAATCTAAGTTCTAACTATGCTGAAACCATAGAATGGGAAAGAATATCCTACTTTTCAAGTAAATGGAAAGGTAGAAATGAAGCAAGAAAAATTTATGTTAGGCATAAAAAAATCTAAACTTTTCTAAATGAGAAGTTTCAGCTTCAAACTGCTGGTTATATAAACTTAATACTTTAATGGGTAATGGGTTAATCATAAAATTAATGTGAACCAATGAAGACTGCATCCCATTCACAGTTTTTGTCCTGTGAAATTGATTTATATATCTTTCACTAAAACTTCGAGTGAATTTATCTGATACCACAAAGGCCATTCTTTCAATCTTTTAAAAATTCATGGGTAACAAAGAAATACTTTGACTTTCCACTTATTATCCCTTACTCTCGCTGCCTAAACAACTAATCTCCTTTTATGGTTATACATGTTTTGGGTGACACCTTTTGTGCCACACTTGTACTTGCAAGTCATCATTAGTAATATGGCACAGGCTACTTCCACCCTATCTTTTACCTACCATGTATCTCTCCATTGTTCTTCAGATTATGCATGATTTTGATTCTTTGGAATCTGTGATATGCCAAGATGTATAATCATGTAGCATCTCCAAAAGAATTTGATGTTAGATTTGAAGTGAAGAAGTGGATTCTTGTTTCAAAGAGCAATTCAGGAGCTTTGTAAGTACTGAACAATTTCACAAATACAGTCCATCTGACACTTTATTGCTTCTGTTCAATTCTGGATTCAGTTTATCATGTAACTTTAAAGAGATAAGATGGATAGGTAGGTGGGTAGATATGGGGGAGGTAGAGGAGAAGGGAGGACAGGAGAGAACAGAGAGAGAGACAGAGAGAGAGAGATAC
This sequence comes from Notamacropus eugenii, assembly GCF_028372415.1. Lineage (NCBI taxonomy): Eukaryota > Metazoa > Chordata > Mammalia > Diprotodontia > Macropodidae > Notamacropus > Notamacropus eugenii. Next base: position 231,626,673 of record NC_092875.1, on the reverse strand, counting down.
ACTGAGTAACTCAGTGAACTGCTTATCCAACTGTATGTCATAATCAATAAAAGTATATCGTTTATGCATTTGGTCATATGAAAGTGATCTTTCTGTGATACTGCTTCATTCCAGGACTTGGTTCAATCAGCACAATGTCATCCAGAAGCCAAAGCATCTGGATGAATTCATTTCTATAGAGAAATCCTGTTCCATTTGAACTCTGTGCAAGATTCTGTGGCAAGTACCTTTACATCTTGGTTTATCAGAAGATATTTGAATAAAGTTATCTCTATGATTGCGCTTATAAAGAAATCCTTTATAATTTTAACATATGCACAGGAGACATTTTGTTGGAAGACTTTTAAGACAGTGTTTTGTTCTGCTGTCAAGTGTTTTCTTTTCATGTAATGGAGCCATTTAGTGGAACATGGACAAAATAAAACTCCAGATGATTCTCCAAATTACTTTATTAACTTTAATACCTGGATGATGGTCTTCCTTTCCAAATCATCCACTGACAATTATCCTTGGGAAGTTCAATATTCATGTCATCCTCTTTAAAAATTAAAATATGCAATTCCTTAGCCTCTTAAACTTTAACAACCTCTTTCTCCATTCTTTTGTTATCCATACATTGGTATAGTTATACCTAAGATATCATCATCTTTTAGAATTTTACTTTTATATAAAATCACCAAGATTTGAAGTGTTAAAATTCTTCATGTTGGCCATTCCCCTCTCTCTTTGTCTCTCTCACATTAAACTCATATTTCACCCTCATTGTGACTTCTGGGTCCTTGAGCCATTCCTGTTCTCCCAGTCTATCTTCCTTTTTCTGGCCTCACTTGCTTTTATAACCGTTATGATGTCTGGCACTTTAATATTTTACTAATTACTGCTGTGAAATTCCTTTCCCCGATAATCTTCCATTATTCTTAAATGGGAATCCTCATACCACTTACTCTACCCATTTCTTTTCATTTTCATTTTGAGTTTTTCTTTTTGTTTTGTGAGGCAATCAGGATTAAGTGACTTGTCCAGAGTGACACAGCTAATAAGCATCAAGTGTCTGACCTCAGGTTCTCGTGACTCCAGGGCTGGTGCTCTATGTACTGTGCCATCTAGTTGCCTCTACCCATTCATTTTCCAAAATGGTTGATTGTGCCTGAAGAAAGTAATGAGATGGAGTTGAATCCACCTGTTAAAAGTTTATGCTGGAATATCCTTGCTTCTGGATACTTACTCTACTTTATCTTGATCAACTCATTTTCTCATTTAAATAACCACAAGAACTGTTACAAAGCTCTTCTCTTACCACCAACCATAATTCTATTTGCCAACACTTAAATGACTGTGTAGAATATAAAGTCTTTGATGATTTGGATTATTTCCATTTTTAAAATCTTTGTATAATCAGAGATAGCACACAATAGGTATTTAACGAAGGTTTGTTGAATTGAATGATTTAGCACACTACTTCACCAAGAAGACTGAGATCAGCATCAAGAGCTCCTTAACCTCCTTCCTCAGCACTTAGTATCATCACCTGTCCTTTCCTCCTTTCTTCAGGTTAAAGCATATGATGCATCCTTATTTCTCACTAAACTAATCCCTCTTTATGCTCTTCTGATCTGTTATTGTCTCTCTTCCCCTCCCAGACATTGATCTAGCAGTTATCCCCCTCTTCTCATGCATCTTTAATCTCATCCATTAGCTTTTCCTCATCTGTTTTACAAAATGCTCAGGTCTCTCAAGTCCTTAAAAAAGAGTCCTTAATTCATCCATCCGATATGCATCATCCTATCTCCTTCCTTCTCTTCACTCCAAAACTTCTAGGAAAATCTATCTTCTTCTAATGCTTCTACATACTTATTACTGTCTTCTCTATCTCTTCAGTATGTTGCAGTCCAGTTTTCATAGTCACCACTCTACTGAAGCTATGGTATCAAAGATTTCCCTTGATTCCTAAATCAACAAACCCATTGGTTTTGAATTACTCATCATCATTGACCTTTCTGAAGATTTCTGACACTTGATAATCTGTTTCCAATTGGCTCTTCTAGTTATTATCCAAATCATCCAAATTCTCTCTCTCTCTCTCTGTCTCTGTCTCTGTCTCTCTCTGTCTCTGTCTCTCTCTCTGTCTCTCTCTCTCTGTCTCTCTCTCTCTCTCTCTGTCTGTCTGTCTGTCTCTCTCTCTCTCTCTCTCTCTCTCTCTCTCTCTCTGTCTCTCTCATTTTAATTTATCAGAGGAAATAGGGTGAAGGTTTGGGGGACAGAAGAGTGACATATTCAGATGTATCCTTTAAGCACATTAATTTGTCATCTATATGAAGGATGGATTCGAAAGGAGAGATGCTAGATGTGAGGAACAAATAAGGAAGCTGTTATAATAGTCCAAACAAGAAGTAATGAGGGCTTGAACTGGGAAGATCATGGTATAAGTGGGGAGAAGAGGGTAGATGAGAGTGATACAGCAGAGGTATTATCTACATGATCTTACAAATGACTGGATATATTTCATTGGTGAGAGTGAAGAGTCAAAGATGAATCCTATGTTGCAAACATCTCAGGCCATGATCCCCTATTCAACCCCAAATCAACCTCCCCAAGAAGTAAAAAGTACAAAACTTAGTTACTCCTTGGCTCAGCTCCCCATGGAAAATTGAGTAAACAAAAAAATACCACTCATGAACTAGGTAGGCAATAGTGATTGTGCTAATAAACAGAGAAACCTTGAGGTAACTGGTGTGATTGATGTCTGTATATGCTGGTCACAATTGCACAGGAGACAGGAAAATGCCAGATCTAGGAATTCAGAAATTATTGCCGTCCATGAACCTAGACTTCACTCAGCTGTAGTCTGTTTCTGAACTTTCCCAAAACTTAAATGAGATGAAGAAATGCATCTGAGAAGATATATTAACTTGCTTCATTCTGACTGTTTATAGTAGTAAGGGGACTAAAATGGTCTTGGAGGCAGCTAAGTGGTGCCAGGAATAGAGCACTTGGCCTAGAATGAGAAAGACCTCAGTTCAAATCTATCCTGACACACTTATTAGTTGTGTGATCCTGAGCTAGTCACCACCTTACTTTGCCTTGGTTTCCTCCATGTAAAATAGAGTTAATAAGAGCAAATATTTGTAAAGTTCAGATACTATTTATAAAGCACTTACCACAGTGTCCAGCACATAGTAGGTGCTCTATAAATGCATATTCCCTTTCCTCCTTTCCATTATGTCCCTTCTTCCTGTTTCCATATTGCTCTTCTGCCTGTATCATTGACCTTTTAGTCATGGAACAAAGTCTATTGGTTTAACCCTCAGAGAGTTATTGTCTAATACCAGATGCCTTTCAAAAATGAATAATGAATTATGGGGAAGGGATGTTGGTGAGCTTCTTTGGTTCACTGGCATTGTTTTTGCCTCAGTCTTGACCTAGAAAATCAAGTAGAGAATTCTCCTCCAGGGCATGCTCCATGTTAAGCATGACAATAGAATAGCTTAGCCAAATGAACCTTATGAAATATTTAAGAGTAACAACTTTGGGGGTACATAATAGAGATATTATTAACCCCATCTTTTGGGGAAGAATAGAGAGGAACTAAGCCTCTGATTTCATTGGTGTAGGCAATTCCTTGAAAGTGAATTCTTTCAACCAATGCAGGTGACTTCTAGTCTTAGAGAGTTGCCTAGGGCTGTGATAATCAGTGAATCAACAAATATATATTAGGTCCCTAATAATGTGCCAGGCATTTTGATAGCCTCTGGAGACATAAAAATAATTAATTCCAATTATCATAAGCTAACACATACTTGTCAGAGGTAGAACCTGAGTTTAGGTCTTCATGATTCCAAGACTGGTCTATCTACTAGCGTAGAGATGTCAAAGATATGTTGTAGCCTACATGCAAGCCAGAAACACTTTTGAGTACAGCCAAAACCAGATAAAAAGAGGCAGCTAGGTGGTACAGTGCATTGCTGGTCCTGGAGTCAGGAGCACCTGAGTTTAAATCTGGCCTCAGACACCTACTAGCAGGGTGAAGCTGGGCAAATCACTTAACTCTGTTTGCCTCAGTTTCCTCATTTGTAAAATTAGCTGGAGAAGGAAATGACAAACTATTCCAATATCTTTGCCATGAAAACCCAAATAGGATTATGAAGAGTTGGATGTAACTTATAATAACAAGAAATATTTAACAAAATACAATTAATTGTATTACAATAAACAATTGTACAATACAATACAATAAAATTAATTAATTATAAAAAACAACTAATTGTAATACAGTTAAAGACAATGTTAATATGTACTTTTCTAAGTCAATACAAGGACAGTAAGGACACTTACGTATGGTTTAGTGGCTTCTATTTCTATTCAAGTCTGCTTCCACTGTACTACAGTATACTGTCACTTAACCCCATTTTACAGATGAGGACACTAAGTCTTAGAGAGATAAAGTGACTTACCCAATGTAAAACAATTAATCCTTTTGATATGGGATTTGATGCTAGGTCTTCTTAATTCTAAGTCATCTTGTTAACTACTATGGCAAAAGTACGTTTCTCTAGTCTATCCCCTCACATTTTCCAAAAGAGTAAGCTGAAACTTTGAGAGAATAAGTGATTTACCCCTTTTTGAATTGGCAGTTAGTTGTAAAGATGAAATTATAACTCACTTCAAGGGGGAGGAGCCAAGATGGCAGAGTAGAAAGATACACACATGCTAGCTCCAAACCTACAGCCCATAAAATACCTGTAAAGAAGAACTCCCAACAAATTCTGGAGCAGCAGAAGCCACAGAACAACAGAGTGGAGGAGATTTCTGTTCCAGAGAGACCTGAAAAACTGACACGAAAGGTCCATCACATACTGGACCCAGAGCGGAGCCCAGCCCTGCCTTGGCCGCATGGCACCAAGAGGAGCAGATCCAAGCAGGCTTCAGGGACAGGATCTCCAGTAGCTGTGTAGGTCCCTCCACCCACAGGTACCGAAGGTCAGTGAGAGGGTCTCTTTGGCTGGCCGAGAGGGCAGTGGGGTGTCCCCCATAACTCAGGCCCCCTTGGGAGGCAGCAGTGGAGGCAGCAGCAGACGGGGCTCCCAAAGCAGGCAGGAGCTCAGATCCATTGTTGAAGGTCTCCACATAAACCCCCTGAGGGAACTGAGCCCCGTATGGCAGCCCTGCCTCCACCCACTCAGAAGTCAAGTAACTGGATGGGAAAATGCCCAGAAAAGGGGGAAAAAAAATAAGACCATAGAAGGTTACTTTCATGGTGAACAGGTATCTCCTCACTTCCTTTCAGATAAGGAAGAACAATGCTTACCATCAGGGAAAGACATAGAAATCAAGGCTTCTGTATCCCAAACATCCAAAATGAATATTCAATGGGCTCAGGCCATGGAAGAGCTCAAAAGGGATTTTGAAAATCAAGTTAGAGAGGTGGAGGAAAAACTGGGAAGAGAAATGAGAGAGAAGCAAGAAAAGCTTGAAAAGCAGGTCAACACCTTGCTAAAGGAGACCCAAAAAAATGCTGAAGAAAATAACACCTTGAAAAATAGGGTAACTCAATTGGCAAAAGAGGTTCAAAAAGCCAATGAGGAGAAGAATGCTTTTAAAAGCAGAGCTAGCCAAATGGAAAAGGAGGTTCAAAAGCTCACTGAAGAAAATAGTTCTTTCAAAATTACAATGGAACAGATGGAGACTAATGACTTTATGAGAAACCAAGAAATCACAAAATAAAATTAAAAGAATGAAAAAATGGAAGATAATGTGAAATATCTCATTGGAAAAACAACTGACCCGGAAAATAGATCCAGGAGAGACAATTTAAAAATTATGGGACTACCTGAAAGCCATGATCAAAAAAAGAGCCTAGACATCATCTTTCAAGAAATTATCAAGGAAAACTACCCTGATATTTTAGAACCAGAGGGCAAAATCAGTATTCAAGGAATCCACAGATCACTGCCTGAAAGAGATCCAAAAAGAGAAACTCCTAGGAACATTGTGGCCAAATTCCAGAGTTCTTTGGTCAAGGAGAAAATATTGCAAGCAACTAAAAAGAAACAATTCAAGTAGTGTGGAAATACAATCAGGATAACACAAGATTTAGCAGCTTCTACATTAAGGAATCAAAGGGTGTGGAATAGGATATTCTAGAAGTCAAAGGAACTAGGACTAAAACCAAGAATCACCTACCCAGCAAAACTGAATATAATACTTCAGGGGAAAAACTGATTTTTCAATGAAATAGAAGACTTTCAAGCATTCTTGATGAAAAGACCAGAGCTGAAAAGAAAATTTGACTTTCAAACACAAGAATGAAAAGAAGCATGAAAAGGTAAACAGCAAAGAGAAGTCAGAAGGGACTTAGTAAAGTTGAACTGTTTATATTCCTACATTGAAGGACAATATTTGTAACTCTTGAAACTTTTCAGTATCTGGGTACTGGGTGGGATTACACACAAACTCACACACACACACACACACACACAGAGCACAGAGTGAATTGAATAGGATGGGATCTTATCTTAAAAAAATGAAATTAAGCAGTGAGAGAAATATATTGGGAGGAGAAAGGGAGAAATGGAATGGGGCAAATTATCTCTCATAAAAGAGACAGGCAAAAGACTTTTTAGTGGAGGGAAAAAGAGGGGAGGTGAGAGAAAATCATGAAGTTTACTCTCATCACATTCCACTAAAGGAAGCAATAAAATGCACTCTCATTTTGGTATGAAAACCTATCTTACAATACAGGAAAGTGGGGGATAAGGGAATAAGCAGGGTGGGGGGGATGGTGGAAGGGAGGGCAGTGGGAAGAAGGAGCAATTTGAAGTCACCACTCTTGGGGAGGGACAGGATCAAAAGAGAGAATAGAAGCAATGGGGGGCAGGATAGGATGGAGGGAAATATAGTCTTATACAACACAACTATTATGGAAGTCATTTGCAAAACTACACATATATGGCCTATATTGAATTGCTTGCCTTCCAAAGGGAATGGGTGGGGAGGGAGGGATGAAGAGAAGTTGGAACTCAAAGTTTTAGGAACAACTGTCAAGTTCTGTTCTTGCTACTAGGAAATAAGAAATACAGGTAAAGGGGTATAGAAAGTTATCTGGCCCTACAGGACAAAAGAGAAGACAGGGACAAGGGAAGGGAGGGATGATAGAAGAGAGGGCATATTGGTGATAGGGGCAATTAGAATGCTTGGTGTTTTGGGGTGGGGGGAGGGGACAAATGGGGAGAAAATTTGGAACCCAAAATTTTGTGAAAATGCATGTTAAAAGTTAAATAAAAAAATAAAAAAGAAATAATAAAAAAAAGAAATTATAACACTTCTTTGGGGTCATTTAACTGTATCATGGTGTTCTCTTAAACTATGTAGATCTTTGTGTCTTTAAAACTAGAGATCCCCACCTGCATGTCTCAGTGTCTCATATTTATTATGTCTTTAAAAATGAATGTTTTTGCATTCCTCATACATATCTCACTGCTGTGCCTCTTTTTGATTCCCCTTGTTCTGTCAATAGCACCACCAATTTCTCTGTCACAAGGCCTAAAGATACTGCCATTTTAGTGTAATCTCACTCCCCTTTCCTCCAAATCCAATGAATCCTTAGATCCTGTCACTTCTTTCTGCCAAATATTTCATGTATACTTTCTGTCTAGTCCTATTGTCAACATGCTAGTTTAGGCTTACTTTATCTTTAGATAAGCATCAAAGTACAGTGGAGAGAGACTGCCTGGAATCAGAGGATCTGAGTTCAAATCCTTTGACAAACAACGTATATGATGTTACATATGCCTTAGCTTCTTTGAGCCCCAGAGATCCTGTGAAATGAGGGATTTGGACTAGATGATTTCTCAGATCTCTTTTAAATCTAGAGCTATGATAGTACAATTGACTGCTTAAAGTAGACTATGGTCTGCTGCTAATACCCTAGTCAAGATTCTCTCACACTTCACATTTGTCCAATTTGTGCCTGTCAAAATAATTTATAGATGGAGAGCTGGTTGAGCAAAAGGAAGGATGGGAGGAAGGAAGGAACAAGGAAGGGAAGGAAAGAAAGGAGGGAGTAAAGGAGAGAGGAAGGAAACGAGTGTTTTTAAGCACTCGATATATGCCAGGGAAATTAGATGTCACCTGGTAAAAGTAGCTCATTTTACATGTGAGTAAACTGAGACCAAGAAAGTTTAAGTGACTTGCTCAGAGTCTTATAGGCAATATGTGGCAGAATTAAGATTCAAACCCAGGTTTCTTGACTCTGAATCCAGCATGCTTTCCACTGTTTCCTCAAAAATAATAACTAATGATAGATAGATAGATAGATAGATAGATAGATAGATAGATAGATAGACAGACAGATAGATAGACAAATAGATAGATAGATAGGAAGGAAATAAGCATTTATTAAATATCTACTGTACACCAGGCATTGTGCTAAGTGCTTTACAAATATTATCTCATTTCATCTTCAAAATAACTCAGAAATGGGTGTTACTATGATCCCCATTTTATAACTGAGGAAACTGAAGTAAAAGAAAAAAACATTGTCTTGCCCAGGGTCACCCAGTTAGTGAATGTATAATGCTGATTTTGAACTCAGGTCTTTCCAACTCTAGGCTCAGCACTTTATCCACTATGCCATCTAGCTGTTTTACACCTTATAAAGCACTTTAAATACATTTGAGCATCATAACAGCTCTGTGAGGTAGATTCCACAGGTAATATTATCTCCATTTTACAAAAAAATGAAAAATAAAAATAAAAGGGAAGCAAAAGGTGTTAAAATTACTTGACCTAGGAAATGTCAGAGGCTGGATTCAAGTTGAGATTTTCCTTACTCCAAATCCAGTACTATATCCACTGTGTAACTCTGTCCCTTCCTCTGTTCCTTTGTTCACATTGCATCTTCAGCTTGAAGTGCCCTTTCCTTACTGCTCCAACTATCCCAATTCCTAACCATACTTCAAGGCTTACATCCCATGTAGCTCCTCTTTCCTTAATCCTCCAAGCTGGAGAATTTCTCTGAATTCCTATAACATTTTAAACCTCTCATTCAATTAAGTTCAACATACATTAAGAAATGTTTATGTCCAAGGTGCCATGTTAGCTGCCAGAAATGCCAAGATTAAAATTGCACAGTATTGCCCTTATGAAATATATATTGGGATGGGGAAAGGGGGAGACATAGTGTGCACATAGATAAGTGGGAAAGGTAGATAGACTATGAACTGATGGTGGCAAGGGAGAGATGCAGACAAAGTGCTCCAAGAAAATTTGAAGGGGGAGAAAATCCTTTCAGCAGAGACGATCAGGAATAGCGTTCTGAAGGGCAAAGCACCTGAACCTCAAAGCCATGAAAGTAGCATTTATTAAGCACTATGCCTAGTACCAAGGATCCAAAGAAAGGCAAGAATCAGTACTTCCTCTTAATAAGCTCATTATGGTGGAGAGAACACACAGACAACTATGTACAATGTCACATATGTACAAACAAGATATTTATCTGTATGTATGTATATTGGTACGTATGTATATATGTATGTATGAATGTGTGTATAACCAATTAGAAATTATCAACAGAGGGATGGCACTAACATTATGGAGGACTGAGCTAAAGGCTTCTTATAGAAAGTGGGACTTTAGCTGAAACTTGAAGGAAACCAAAGAAACCAGAGAAGAAGAGGAAGTGAGATCTAGACATGGATGGAGGACAATGAAATGCTCAGAGTCATAAGACAGAGTGTTTTGTTGGAAGAAGAGTAAGGAGGCAAGGGTCACTGAATTACAGGATTCTGAACTGTAGAAATGAGAAGGAAATATTTGCCAGTCAGGAGTGATGGCTTGTGCAAATGCATGGTGACAGGAGATGACAGATGGAGCTCAGAAAACAATTAGTGATCCCTTTTTACTTAAACGTAGAATTTGTGAAGGGAAAAATGTCATATCACTCTGAAAAGTAGGCTAGAACCAGACTGATTATGTTTTGCATAGAAGACCAAAAAGTTTCCTATTATCCTTTATGAAACACACAGCATTTGGGGGATTGATGGAATAAGTACATAAATGTGGATGCTACTTTATCCATGAGCAGGATCATCCAGAGGATATTGACTATACAGGTGACCTATACTCTTCAATGGATTTCTTCTGTCTCATCAGTGAATTAGCTAATATAGTGGACATTAAAAATATTTAATGAATTAATGAATGAATATCTTTTTTTTCTTGTGTTCCTAAGTATGCTCAGCACTTTCCCCCCCTATACTGTCTCATTCCATTCATTATAAGATTTCTCTGGGTAGGTAGAACATCAAGAATTACCTATTGCATCTGAATATCTGAGTACAGTCTTCCACAAAGGGTATGTACTCAGGTGTTGATTATTCCACAATGCTGGCCCCATAAAGGAACTCCCACAGTCACAAATCTGTGCTGACAATAGAAAGCTTCATGTGGTAGTATGAAAATAACAGCATTTGTTGAAGGTTTCCAAAGCAGTGTGCATCCCTGAATGTAGAAGAAATATATTTTCAATCAATAACATTATATGTGTTCAAATAAATATTTTTACTTGCTTAAGTTATTTTAATTTATTTGTAATTTATAAATAACGATGAAAAAGTAATTCTAATTTGACATGTCTGGGTTGTAAGTTAAGGCTGAATTCTTTCAGGAATTCTGAGAAAAAATATTTCCCACAAGTATTTAGACTTTTAAAAATATGGAAACAAAATTCTTTTTCAATTTAAAAGCAATTTGTTATGTTATCTTGTGCATGAATATTTTAAAAATGTTGTTAACAGTTGAGGTTTTCTATGTGTCTTGATCTTACTAAGAAAATGTCCTTTGAATAGTATGATAAGAAGTTGAAAACAGTTATGTGGTAAATGACTGAAAAGTCTCCTTTGAGCTGGTACAGGACAAAATTTTATTAACATCCTGCTGTCGTTTTGTGATTTGAAAACTTTTTATGTCCGTAATGTTTTTCTTTGATAGTCACATAGCTGCAGTATTTAATGTCATAATTTTATTGGCCAAGTGCTTATTTCCCTGCCAAGAGTGAAGGCATCAAAACATTCCCCCTACTCACTTCTGTGTAGAGAAAAAAAAATCTAAGGAAATGACCAGGAAACTTTTAGATTAAATCAACATGAAATGGATAAATATCAGCACATAAAAGAGGAGAACATGGTTCCTTTGAGGTTCTCATTGCAATAACAGAGTTCACATTTTTTCTTGATCTTTCTTTTCTCTTTATATTTCTTCTCTTCCTTCTTCGTTGTCCTCCACTCAAATTTCCTGCAGTCTTCTCGGGCCTAGCTATCAGGAAGCCCATATGACAGCAAACTAGGATTTTCCCAAGGAAAAACATGTTGCTTAATCCTGAAGCAACTTTCCCCCACCTCTCTCAAGATGTCAAGCATCTAAATGTCTTCTGAACAGACAAAACTGAATTAAGTTAGTGGTCTCAACATTATTCAAATCTGCTGAGTGCCTAGGGTCAGTATGTATAGCATATCCTTAGTGCCACTTAGCAGGCCATACAGCCTTACTTATTCATCTGAGGAGATTGGGGGGTAATGCCGTCTAGGTTGAGATGGAAAGAGGGAGCTGTTCCTTGGGTGCCCCATGTTCCTTGATTAGAAGTTCTTGGACCATATAGAAAAATTCTCTGCCAGGGAAGGGAGACAAACAAACTGACTTTATTTCCATGAACCTTGGGACTTTCCTAGGCCTTCCCAGCTCCTAATCATATATTTAGCAAGAAAATTGAACAGCCTGGTTCTCTGAGAGAGGATTCTTTTTTTACTCTATAATCTTTGGAATGACACTAAGTTCATAGTTTTTTGGGGGGAGGGGAGGTTGTTTTTCAAGTGAGCATATGTGTGAAAACCCCCTTTATTGAAGAATAACAATTTATCTATACTTTATAGCCTTAGTGAATAGTCTGGGGGCACAAACAGGTTAACTTGTATGCAGATGAACTCGAAAGTTCCTTCCAGACCTCATTCCAGGATTCTAAAATTTGATGTTTACTGTCCTAGAACATTGAGGAGGCAGGGCTTGAACCTTTGGCTTCTTAACTCCAAGACCAACTCTTTAGTCATTCTGACCCAGTGTATCAAATTTTTAGTTGATCTTACTGTTTTTATTTGTCTAATTGGTCGTTGAATATAATTCCAGAATGGGGAAAGTTTGAGGTGAATGCTATTCAGTTCTTTGATCCCTTTAGGCATGTAACAGTCATTAAGTAGGGGGAAGGCTTATACCCAGCAAACCCTTCTCCACCTTTGATAGCTTATTTACTTCCCTTCCTACTGCCTTTTGTTTTTGGAGGCAGTTGGAGGTAAGTGACTTGCCCAGAGTCACACAACTATTAATTGTCTAAGGCTGGATTTGAACTCATCATCTTCGTGTTCACTTCATGAGTTCACTGATTCCAAGCCAAGTCCTTTATCTACCAAGCCATCTAGCTGCTCTTTTAATGAAGAAATCAAGAATCATGTCTCATATTGGTAGAAGGGACTTCGAAGGTCAAAAAATATCAAAGCTAAAGCAACAAATGTGTCAGATAACAATCTATTTTATGCTATTCTTTGTTGAATTCAATGACTAATATTAAACTTTGGTGAGGTCAGTGACCTTAGGAAAAATACTACTGGATATTTAGATATTTTATCACATCCTGGGACAGCTACATCCATGCATAAACGCTGAAAACTGCCTAATTGTGATCTATGTTAGTAGGTACTGCTGTGAAGGGGGCAGAGAGCTAGACTAGTCATCAAAAGTCTTAGACTTCCGAACTCATGGAACCTAGGAAAATCAGTTCACCTCTCAGGGGCTCAGTTTCTTCATCTATAAAATGGGGCTAATACTACTTGTACTATCTGTTTCAGAGATATCTGGGGGGGGTAGTTAATTAGATTAGAGGTCAGCTAAGTGTCACAGTGGATAGAGCATTGGGTTTGGAATCAGTGAACTATTGAAGTGAATATCATGAAGATGAGTTCAAACCCAGCTTCAGATACTTACTAGCTATGTGACCCTGGGCAAGTCACTTAACCCTGGACTTCTCAATTCCTCATGGAAATAAGCTTTGAGAAGGAAATGGCGAACCACTCCATTATCCTTACCAAGAACATCCCAAGACAGTCACAAAGAATCAGATATGACTGAGCTGTACCAACAACACAACAAATTAGATTATGTATTTGGTAGCATTTTATAAACTTCAGTGTTACTTTTTTAAAGAGACATTGTTACTTATAACTCTTGCCATGATTAGTACGGATAGTTGCTGTCTGTAATTTGCTTAGCTTAAAGTGCTCATTCCAGAGGTTGCTGAGGAGTGGGTTAGATTCACATAAACCAGAGCTGACTTTCTATTATTATTCTGTGACCAAACACTGTACTTTTAGTTTCATCTAGCCATATTCTGAATGGTTGTCTTTGGTCCCAAAGTGACACAAGATAGAGAGTATTGGAAGGATTCATTAGAGGGAAGATGCATCACCGATCCAGCAACAAACAAATCAAGCACACTGCCCACTAGTGGTAGCCAGAGGCTTCTATTATTTCTTACTGTTTAATAAGCTAATTCATGGGAAAACCCTCTGTGACTGCCAAACACTAGAAAAATATAAACTGCTATCACTAATTGGTAATCTTTCATAATCATAACCCCAACAGAATAGAAACTCCTTGAGGGAAAGGATTGTATTGCTTCTTGTCTTTGTATGCCTTGTACAGAGGATGGATAGAATTTAATTTATCATTTAATCTAGAGATTCTTAACTATTTTTTTTTTTTGTATCATGCACCCACACCCAACCCCCTTTGCACATACATGTTGGCAATCTGGCAAATCCTATGAACCCTTTCCTGAATAATGTTTTTAAATGCATAGGAATTCAAAGGAAAACAATTGTATCGAAACACAGTTATCTAACTTTCTATCTTTCTGTCTATATATCTTGAGGACCCAAAGGGTCATGTCTGTCCTTGAGGCTGCAGGTTCCCCACCCCTGCATCCATCCAGCACACCAAGAAAAATTAAACTAATACAGATGAATAAGAATCTATTTAAAATGGGTTGTTCTACTGAGAAAATGAAATCTTTTTTCTCAGTAACTTATTCTATTACCTAAAACAGTAAGAGTTAGAGAATTCTTTCCTAAATCTAATCTAAATCCCTCACACTTCAGTTTAAGCCAGTTTTCAATTTTTTCCTCTTTAGTCAAGATGGAGAACAGTTAAATTTGGTCATGAATGTTAACCATAATTAAGATTTTCTTTTAAGATACAAAATGATGCCCAAAGGTTTAAAGTGAGCAAGATAACAAAGTCCAACAGAGGGAGTCCTTGGCTGACAGATCCCAGAAGGCTTCTAATCTATGTCCAATCCTACCTCAGATTTAGGCACTTTAGTCCTCTGTGGATTACTGTTTTCTTATGGGCAAAATGAGTGGTGGTGGTGGTGCTGGGATGATTTAGGAATTAGTAATAAGACTGCTTTGATACTTTGAGAGATCCATGATTTCATTGGTGTGTATGCATTTCAAGAATTACTACTAATGAAAAATTCATCACTTGGAGACTGACCTTTCCATGACAAGTTTGTTTGAACTGAGTTATCTTTCAAATATGGTTCTTGGCCAATGGATTCATAGTCCTTCGTCAGTACCATTCCCAATGGATTCACAGCTCAACAGTATCTGCCAGAATATGTGTTCAAGTGACAAAGTCTTCTACATTCTAGCTAGGGCCACCTTCAAGAGGTAATGGAAAATCACATCAGGACTTAGTGGAGAATATGAGAATAAATGTGGTTATCTGTGAATGTCTTTCAGTGTATTTGTTCATTTTAAAAGATATCTTATTCACTGTGTCATCGGTGAGACTGACAAAGCAGAACCAAAAATAGAAAACTAATGAAACAAAATCCCTCATCCAAATCACGGCAAGAGACTAATAATAACATTTTAAGATTCCTTTTTAGCATATAATTGATCAGATATGATATATTGTGATTTAAGATCCTGAATTCCATGTCTTGGGGAGAAAAATGGGAAAAAAATCATAAAGTTTCTTTTTAAAGTTTTGGTTGGCTCAGGAGAGGAAATGTTAGAAAAGTTAAATCAAAATTATGACAGCAAAACTGAAGGCCCCAGACACAGAGGAATCAAGATAAGCTTCATATAAGATGGAATTCCAATGATTCATAACAAAATTGGGCACTTAAACCAAGGAATGCCACATAATTCTTTAATAAACTATTAAATCTGGTACAACCATTTTAAATATAGAAAAAATTTCCTGATTTGCTTCCCAAGATTACTTCATAAACTCAAGTTATTTATGCAATGATTTGAAGGATTTTTTTTTAAATGAATTACTGGTAGCAGAGACAAAAGAGTGTAGTTGAAGTAGTATTGGATTGGGTATCAGGAGGTGTGGTCTCGGCTCTGACACTAACTAGGGGTATGACCCTGGGCATAGCAAGAAATTTCTCTGAGACTAGATTTCCCCATCTACAAAATGGGATGGGGGCAGAGGGAAGGGACTGGACTTCCCAACTAGTTTTAAACTTCTAAGATTCTGTAATTCTAATGATGCCCTTTCAAGTCTGAGAATGACTTGCATTTGTAGAATCTAAAACAAAAGAGGGTCTTCAAATAGAACTAACACCATGATAAGACATAATGAATCAAAAGAAGTCAAATAAAAATGTTTACAACTGGATAATGAGGTGTACGGATATGTCATCAGAATATCCTTTGTATGCCATTTGAGAGGTCTATGAAGCCCAGACCCATGACTACCTCAGGCATTGATATGTCCTGTGGTAAACAAAGTGGTTATCTGTAAAATCCATGCCTACTGATCTGGAGAAACCTAAGGAAATTGCTGCTTTTTAAAGAGTTGTTCTCTTGGCAAGAAATAGCCAGAACATTGTCTTAGTATCAGGAAGACACCTTAAAGGTCTGTTACTTTACAAGTGTGGAAGCTAGGTTGAAGGCAGCCTAAGTGATTTCATGTCACACAGGTAGTTAAATATTAGTGCTAGTGCTTGAAACCTTAGGGCAGCACAGTGGCACAGTACAGAGAGTGCTGGGTCTGGAGTCAGGAAGACCTGAATTCCAGTCCAGCCTCAGACATTTACTAGCTGTGTGATCTGAAAGTCACAAGTCATTTAACCATATTTGCCTCAGTTTCTCATCTGTAAAATGAGTTGGAGAAAGAAATGGCAAACTGTTCCATCACCTTTGTCAAGAAAGTTCCAGATGGGGTCATAAAGAATTGAACATAACTGAAATGCCTGAACAACTTGCACCCTAAGTTTTCTGACTCATATACTCCTAAACCATGCTCCATCTAGGCATGTAAATCAAATAAGGTTTTGTCTATAGAATAACTGGCTATCATAAGATGTAATCCATTTGTGAAGTAAATATTTACCCCCTTAATGTTTTTTTTTGTTTTATAAACCCCATTTTTAATATACAATAAGCCTTATTAGAACTATAGAATCAGAGAATTCTGGAGATGAAAGAGATTTCAGAGGCTAAAATGCATAAATCCATTTTACTACTATCCAACCATGATCATATGCACTCTTTGGAGAAACTTTAGAAACAGGAAACTTACTAATTTTTCAATTAACTGAAAGGTAGAACAGTCAATTTGTGGATGGCTCTAATGGTTAAAGTTCTTATAGTAAGTGAAAGCTGCCACTTATAACTAATATTCACTGGTCGCCATAGTCATATTGGACCAGTTTAAACCATTTTCTACATGAGAGTTCCTCATATATTTGGAGATAGCTATGCTTCAGCCAAATAAACCCTCTGGTTTCTTAAATAACATTTCTAGCCCTCTCCAACTTGTCAGTGTCCTTTGAAAAATATGGCACTAGTACTGAACACAATACTCCAAATGTATTTTTACTATGGCAGAATATAGACTTTTCTTGTGCTGAATGTTATACTCTCAGTAATTTAGCCAAAATGTATAATTTTAATAACCATGCTTGTCATCAAAGAGGAGATAATAAAATGTAACACTGTCCTTCTGCGCAAAGATGAGTGACTATGGTTCTGTAACATTGCATATATTTTCAGACTGGATTGCTTTGTTGGTTAGTTTTGCTGAAATCTATTTCTTTTTTTTTTTTTTTTTTTGTCAAGAGGGATGACTCACTGTGTGGAGTGGGACAGAAGGATTTATTCAGAAATGAAGGTTATGTAAAAACAAAAATTTAAATAAAAATTTCAAATTAAAAAAGCAGATGAAGAATTTGGATAAGGGTTGGATTGAGGCTTAAAAGAAAAAAAAACTTAACAAAACCTTCTCTCTTCTCTGCCCACTCACAGAAAGACCAAATTCGTAATAAAAACAAGAGTATGGGAGAAACACTTAAAATACTGAAGTAAGCAAATTAAGTACCTTAGAATAACAATTTGTCTAAAAGTAATTGATCTGTTCATTGCAAATCATTCATTGAAATAGATCCTTTCTAACAATATCTACCAAGCAACAATTTATTTGATTAGTTTGATGTACTTAAAAGCAATAAAATGCATTCATTAACAAGAATAGTGTATACCTCAGAATTATCATTATTTCAAATTGTTCTTTCCCTCATTTAATTTTAAATAATGAAATTTTTGTGTATGGACGATTCACACCTATAAGTATGTCAAATTCCAAAATTTGCTTTTTAAGTTAGCTTTGGTCCCAGAATGTATTTTTCAAATGAAATGCTATTGTTATTAATACTATTTGGGTCCCTAGAACAATATACAAAGATTCATTTAACTCATTTTACTCAAACATAAAGATGTTTTTTTTGTTCAATCATGTCTGTCTCTTCATGACCCCAGTTGGAGTTTTCTTAGCAAAGATATTGTAATAGTTTGACATTTCCTTTTCCAGTTCATTTTTACAGATGAGGAAACTGAGGCAAACAAGATTAGGTGACTTGACCAGGGTTACATAGCTAGTAAGTATATGAGGCCTGACTGAGTCTTCCTGACTGCAGGCCCAGCACTCTATCCACTTTACCACTTAACTGCCTAGGCATACAAACATTAATAGGTATTCATGGAACACAAAGCTGGTAGCCACCTTTGGGAAGGACCAGTGGTAATGCTAACTCCCAGATGTTCCAGCACACCCAGGATATGCTCTATGCAAACCCATAGCATAACACTTTGATGGGGGTATAGTCAAGGATTTGTAAAGAGGAAGAAATAGGTATAGGGATTTCTAGATTTCACCAAGGACAGGAAAAAATCTCAAAGGTAAAATAAGCTTCAATCTTCTTAAGTGTTACACTTTCCAGATAATGTTGCCATAACAGAAGCTTTGTCAGTCAGTCAGTAAGCATTAATTAAGCTCCTCCTATGTACAAGGCACTTTGCTAAGTGTTGAGACAAAGAAAGACAAAAGATAGTAGTCCCTGATCTCAGTAGCTCAGAGTCTAGTGAAGGAGACATGCAAACAGCTATATGTAAATAAGAAATACACAGGATGAATTGTAAAGACACTAGAGTTAAGGAGGTGGGAATGGAAAAAGTTTCCTATAGCAAGTAAGATTTTTGCTGACATCTAGAAGAAGCTAGAGGGTCCCGGAGGTAGAAGAGAGAGTATTTCAGACATAGAAGCATGATTGTTTACAAGAGTGTAGAAAAATTTATATATATACAGACATTAAGAATTTGTGTAACTCCAGTACTTTTTAGGTAAACTGATGCCTTCACATATTTGTTGTTGTTGTTGTTGTTCATGACCAATTCAATTCAATTGTATAAATCCTTATTATATTCCTACTATACAAGAGGCACTATGCTAGGAGGTGACAACTTAATTCTCAAATGGATCTGTAATCTCATTACTAAGGAAATTATCTCCCAAGATGCAGATTGAAATTCATCTATGTCTGCCTACCTTGTGTGATTGTTGTTCATGTCCTTTCACAAATTTGCCACAGGAGGTCCAGTGAATGTGCTAGGGATCTTCCTCTTGACATCAGAAAGGTATCAAAGGAGCACGCAGGCTGTCCAATCACCCTTCAGCATCATTTTGTGACAAATCCATTTTCTTTTTAGGTCATTTTTTTTTTTTGTATAGTATCCTTTACTCTAGTTGTGTGGGAAATCAAGATAAAAAAACTAATCATAATCCTTGACCTAAATAAACTCATAACATAGGGTTGGCTGCCATACAGTATGTAGAGGAAGTGTAATGCAAATTAGAGTATGACAAAAGCAAAGAAAAGCCAGAGTTCTTTTTTAAAAAATCAGTAGACCATCTATCTACAAGATAACTATCGACAAGAGAAGGCAGTGTTACTTGGAAATGTGTGGCTTGGAGTACATAGCATCTGTGACTAAAGGAAAATGTGGTAAATAGCATTCCCATCTAAAGAGAATAGCATGGCCATCAAAGGGGTAATAGGGGACAACAGAAGATGTGCTTTGGGTTTTGGACCCCAGGAAAGCAAATCAAACATAACGAATTGACCCCTACCAGGCAGCTCAACAGATTTCAAGGCCAAGTGGGTATGATTATTTATGAACTTGTCAAGATTTTAGCAGTACATAGGCTTATTTAGAACATGGACTTGGAGAGTACATAAGTGATTATTCCTAAAGGTGGGGGCAAGGAGAAATTGTGACTCTAACCACTTTCCTACAGTCCTTCCTTGTAGAGCAGGACAGTTATTTATCTGTGGCTTGTTAAGCTTTTTGTTTCTCCTCATTTGCCCTCATTTTAAGTTTTGACCCTGAAATTAAAAATAAATGTTTTAATTATACTTTTTAGAAGAGTGCCACACTCGAACAGTTTCACTAATATTAGTAAAAACAATTTTTTTTCCACTAAGAACTTGGTCCTTGTCACTTTCATCACCAGATTTATCTCTGAATAGGCAAAAAGCATAGCAAGGTCTATAAGACAGTTATTTTTAATGCACTATTCACTTAAAAAGTGTTTCTTTTGCCTAGGATGTTAAAGAGGTAGATTTTTTAAAATTCCAGGTCCAATCCTCTGAAGTCTAAAAAGCATTTTCCCTTTCCCTTTCTTCCCCAGAATTAATAGCATCTTTTTCTTTTCTTTTTATGAAGTCAATCAGGGTTAAGTGACTTGAACAGGGCTATATAGCTATTAAGTGTGAAGTGAATGAGGTCACGTTTGAATTCAGGTCATCCTGACTCCAGGGCAAATGTTCTATCCAATGAGCCACCTAGATGGTCCTAATAGCATTTATTTGAAACTCAAAAATGCTTTGTCATCAAATCAGTTTGGAAATTTCAGCTGTAGAACAGAGTTCCTGTAGGAACATGGGAATCTCAGTCTATTGTGGTCCTTTTACATGCACACACATACACACACACACACACACACACACACACACACACACACACACAAAACCCCTTAGTGAAACTCCTTGGGACAGGATGTGGATGGTTGAAGAACAATAGAGATACTCTAAGTAAGATAGCAATCAGGACCACACAGCATGATGGGAAAGTTGGGGTTTCAGTTTTAGGGTTTGGGGCACTAAGGATAGCTAGGAGCTCTGCTATGGAGGGGATGAGGACAGATGTGTGTGTGTGTGTATGTGTGTGTGAGAGAGAGAGAGAGAGAGAGAGAGAGAGAGAGAGAGAGAGCGTGCGTGTGTTTGAGCGTGTATGTGTGTGTGAGTGTGTAATAATGAGGAGCACATCTAGCATGAAGCTGGCTCTTTCCTTTACTATTCTTTCTTCCTCTCCCATTTTTTCCACTTATAAGTTTAATATTCTTGTCATGAGGGTGGCAGGAATGGGGGAAAGATGGGCAGAAAGTAACAAGTAGGGATCAGGAAGAACAGCAGTGATCACCGTGATGGAAAGAAAGGAGGAGTTTTCATTCTTCTGCTGTCCTCTGCCCTTCCCTTTCTTCCCTTTCCTCCCCCACTTCCCTTCTTTTCTTTCCCTGCCATTCCCTTCTTCTTCCTTTATCCCTATCTTGCCCCTTCCTCTGACCAGTCCGTCCCCTCTCTTATACTCCCCCTTGTCTTCCCTTTCCCATCTCCCTTCCTCTCGTACTTCCCTTTCCTTCCTGTTCCACTTTCTTTCTTCTCTTATTTCCCTTCTCTTCCCCTCCCTTTTCCTCACTTCCATTTCTCTCCTCTCCATCTTCTCCTCCAATTATCTTTCTACCTTTCCCCTTCCCTTTCCTCTCATCTTCTTTTATCCCCTTCCCTCCTTTCCCTTCTCTACTTTCTTCCCTCTCTTTTCCTTCTCTCCTTTCTCCTCCATTCTCTTCCCTCCTCTTCCCTACTCTCCCACTTCTCTTTCCCTATCTTGTTTCTCTTCCTTTCTATCCTCCCTCTTTTCTCTTCCCACTCTCTTTCTCTCCCTTCCTGTCTTCTTCCTTTGTCTTTTTTTAAAATCATCTTTCCTTCCCTTCCTTTTCCATGTCCTCTGGCAAGATCATTCTTATTGCCAGGTGACAGTACTAGAGTTGGGGAGAGAAAAAAAGAAAGGGGAAGGAGAGAAGAATGGTAGAAAAGATGAGCACTAGGACAGTGCTTCCACATCCCCACCTTTCCTATATGTGTGTATGTTCATGCTTCGTTGCCAAAGAAGACCATGCCATCAGAGAAATAATGACATGACTTGCATTTGACTTTGTTTTGAGTGAGGGAGGGCTGTGCAGGTCACCAGCCTCACTTCTCCTCCAGAGCCATGTGGATCCAGTGACAAGATACTCATCAGGATGACTGGAGATGGTCCAGGATGAGGTAATTGGGGTTAAGTGACTTGCCCAAGATCATAGTTAGTGAATGTCAAGTGTCTGAAGTGAGATTTGAACTCAGGTCCTCCTGACTCCTGCACTGGTGCTCTATCCACTGCACCACCTAGCTGCCCACTTTTCCTATGTAGACCTGCTAGGGATAGTAGTGCACCCCTGATATTGGGGGTGGGGAGGTGAGAAGCAATGATTTCCTCCCTTTCCTTTCTTGTCAGGAGGTTGAATGTGAAAGAAGGAGAAATTTCTGACTGAACCTGCTTCTGAAATCATCAGATACAGTGAAGCATGAGGTCAGATATAGGTAAGTAGCTGCCTGTATTACAGAAGACAAATCTATAGCAGTTGGTTCATTTGGTCGGGGCATTGGAAAAAGAGGCAGAAGTCAATTCCTGTAAAGGTCAATTAGTTTGCTCTCTTTTATGGCATATAACTACTTCCTAGCCTTTGACAGGTGTCTCCCAAGTGCCTGCCACTCCTCTCTGTGGAGAGTGGGTGAAAGTTTATGGGTAGATCAGTGAACATTCATCAACAAAGCCTCTTGATGGGGCTCAGAAGCATTGACATTGAATGAGATAATAGCAGAAAAATTTCATTAATGACTTTTTCAAATATATAATTGCACCCAGAGACATTTACCTGACTTCTTGACTCATAAACCAGTACTTTGTGTTCCATATAGCAGTGTTTGTCGAGGTATAAAATGTCAGGTAGTTTTTTAGGCTCCTAAATCCCAGACTGCTTTAAATTCTAGGAATATTTGCTATAGAAGGACACTGCCCAGGTTTTCATGATAATTATTGCTCAAACTTCACATATATCATGTGAATTTAAAAGAAATATGGCACAGAGAATATAGAAACAGATCAGATATTTCATTCCCTTCCAATGTGCATGTCACTGATAATTACTGGAGGACATCACTGTACAAGTTTGCATGACAACTATTGATCGAAATTCACATATATTGACAAGTTTTAAAGAACAGTGACCCAGAGAAAATGAAAACAGAGTAGGTGTTTTTATTCCCTTCTAAATGTTCACTTTCATTCATGTCACTGCTTATTAGAAACTACTTAAGCTTTTAGCATGCATACTGCAAATGTCCATCACTTCAGCCTAAGACATAGGCACAAAGTGAATCTCAGCTCAAAGCAGGATCTGACCATGGGAAAGGTCCCTGAAACCAGCTTTTCATAAAACACAGAGAGTCATCCACTAGATAGGGAGCAATGAAATCGAGCAGTCTGGAGAGGTCAGAACTTGAGGAAGACTTAGTCATTCAAGACTCAATTTAGAGTTTCGTGTCCAATAGGACAATTAGTTCCTGGGATAGAAAGAACATTCCTTTTCTACAATTTCCATTTTTGCAATACGGGACATTCTCTCTTATAGTTTGTAATCCATCTTTGAAGATTTTTTTGTTTTGGTTTTTCAGTCATTTCAGTTGTGTTCCATTCTCTGATCCCTTTATAGGCTTTCTTGGCAAAGATACTGGAGTGGTTTGCCAGTTCCTTCTCCAGCTAACTTTATGGAAAAGGAAACTGAGACAAACTGGGCTAAGTGACTTGCCCAGAGTCACGTAGCTAGTCAGTATCTGAGGTCAGAGATGAACTCAGGAAGATGAGTCTTCCTAACTCTACTGTATCACCTAGCTGCCAAATCTCCCTATTTACTATTGACTGATGGTTTGTAATGCCCAAACTAACTTCTCATGATAACTTCAGCACACCTTTTTCAAAGACCAAATTGTAGATAAATCCAGTTCTCCTACTTGAGATTTGATTTCCCCATTTGTGAAATGGAGCTAGACTAGATGATCTCTAAGGCCTTTTGTGAATCCCAAACCTATGGATATTTGTGTTTAAAATATCATCATATATCCTTGATCATTCCTTTCCTCTCCCTACCCTTCAATTTCCCTGTGTGCATCTACTTCCACTCAGCATTATTGGCAAATAATCATCCAATGTCTCTGTCTCCTTCTTGATTCCTTTCCAAGTCAAAAGAAAGAGCTGTGTATGACTCATCCCTTTCTGTGCCTGGATGAGAGGTCAGCTTCTAATGACTTCCTGATGTAGGGGCACTAACCATCTGAGAGTTATTTGTAAAGTCTAATTAACTGTACATGTCATGACATGGATCAAAGTAGATGAAACGGAACATACTAGGATAAGTAGTGCTCCTGTAAGGCAGATATTTGAGAAGAAGGTTAGATAGAAGAGATATTTCAATTGTTATTTTCTCAGAACTCTCTTCTTCAGAATATAAAGGATGAATAATAGGGGGAAAATGCACATTAAAACCATGAAATGTGTTCCTCATGCTGCATCATAGAAATCACAGCATGTTAGAGTAAGATCATCCAACAATCTCATTTTTCTTTTTTTTAAACTTGCTACTTTAAAACTGAGTAACACACTATTTAACGCATTAAAACTGAGTAACACTATTAATTTGGAACATTAAAACTGTAACATACATATTTGTATGTACTGTTTTAGGACTATCCTTGTTTCTCTATGGATCTGGTTCATATGAGACTATCATGTAATCTCTATAGGAGCAAGGATCTATGGTATTTATTTGTTCTTTAAAGTATATTGAGATAGTGTAGGACCAAAACAAATTCAAATTTGTAGAGAAATCTCAATAGAGTTCCCCATAAGGAAGTCTCTGTTCCTATTTTCTCTGTTCTCCCTTCTCTCTATATTTAAGAAGTCTAGTAATTTTCAACTATCTATTAAATATTTTAAACCTGATATACTATAGACATCTCCAGGCTAACATATCCAAAGCAGAGCTCATTAACTTTCCCAACAAACCTACACCTCTTCTAAACATCCTGTGTCTATTGAGTGCACCCCTATCATGCCACCTTTATTGTCTTTCTCAGCTTTTCACTTCTACTTACCCCCACATATCCAGTTAGTTGGAAATTATTGTCATTTTCAGTTCTGCAATAAAAATGAGAATAATAGCTAGAATGCTAGGTGCTTTAAGGTTTGTAAAGTGCTTTATATAGATTTTTATTTGATCCTCACTCCAACTTTGTGAGATTTGTGCCATTATTATCCCTATTTTACAGATAGGGAAACTCAAGCTGACAATAAATGACTTGTCCAGGACTACAGAGTTTGTAAGTGTCTGATGTAATATTTGAACTCAGGTCTAACTTAGTTCAAGTTCAATACTGTGTCTTATAGCTGCCACTATAATATCTTTCCTTCCTCTCTGTTAACCACTGACCAAGTTTAACATCTCATATCCTCTTGTCTGGATTTCTATGGCAGTTTCCTAGTTGATCTCCTTACCTTAATCTCTCCACACTATAATCTATCTTTCACACAGCTGCTACAACAAGTCTGACCATCTCATTCCCTGAATCCAAAAATACAACAGCTTCTGAATGCTTCTAGGATCAAATTCAAGATGCTTTAACTTTTTTTTTTTTTAAAGCCATTGGGGTTAAGATTTGTTCAGGGTCATGTCTAGTAAGTGTCTGAAACTGATTTTGAACTCAGGTCTTCCCACCTCCTGGATTCAAGCTCTAGTCACTGCACCACTGAACTGCCCCCTTTTGGCTTTTAAAGCCCATTGCTGTCTGGATCCAACCTGTTTTCCTGGCTTGGTTATGTATTCCTTTCTTTCCTGCACCCTGTGGTCAAGACAATCTGGCCTTCTTGCTATTTCTCACCTAGAACATTCAATCTCCTATCTTGATGCCTGGGCCCTGTTTATCCCCTCAAAACTGGAATGTACTTCCTCTTCACCTCTGCTACTTAGAATCCCTTGTTTCCTTCAAAACTCAGATTGAGTGCCATGAAGGTTTTTTTCTGATCCATCATCTCTGCTTGTGCCTTCTTCCTGCAACATTTCTATGTACACATATATTTCATACATCTATGGACAATATAAATGGTATATATACAAATTTTACTTGTGTATGTTTACACATACATGTGCATGCATACGTATGTATGTTTGTTATGTCTACATGTACATTAATGTCTATGTGTATATACATGTTGTTTTCCCGATAGAATGTAAATTCCTTGTTGGCAGTCAGTATTTGATTTTTTTCTCTTTCCATCTCTAGTTACTAGGACAGTGCTTAGCATGAAGTAGGAGATTAATAATCACTTGTTGATTAATTGATTAATTATCTGGTTTAAACCATACTCAACCTATTCTATGTTTTTAGATCTATACCACATAAACTCTGACCAAGCCCAAACTCTCATTCTGGGAATCAAACTCTGACAGCTCCAAACTCGGACAAATGATATAGACAGAAGATCTAAGCTGACTCAGTTATTCATTCCACTGTATTTAATATAATGAACTAAAAGTGTACTAAATTTTCATGAGCAGGGACCATATTTTCCCACCCTCCCCACAGTGTCTTACTAAGGGCCAAACACACAATGAACTCCCAATAAATATTTGTTGATTGATTAACCTTTGAATGACTTGATAACCCCATTACATGGGATGAATGGGGTATTCCAGGAGCACTAGCACTGGTGTGAGGGCTTGCCAAGTCATTTTCAGAGTTGCCCCTCCATCTCTGGTGTCTACCTTTTGCCTAATTCACACCTGTTGCTCCTATGAAGCATTTGCAGCGGCCATACCATAGTAAACTATCTTGCCAGACAGGTTAAAGGAGCATGAAGATAATCAATGGGCCTCAAATCCAAGGGTGAGCTAGGGGTACGTCTACCCCAAGGATGTGAAGACTTACCCTGATGAATGGGTAGATGAGAACAATTTGTTCCAACAGCCATGAAGGTGGCTGAAGCAGGCACTGTGAAGCACTTAAAGCTTAGTCAGATATTGAAGATACTAAGGTCATTCATTGCATCCCAGGCCATCACAAATGATCTTGACTTTTGTCCTTCCACTGGACTTCAATGACTCTGGAAGAGAGAGTGAAGCTGATGACTTTGTTCAACTCTGCTTCACTTAAATCTAATTCACCCAAGTCAAGACCTCACCCATGATGTCACTGGTCCTCTTCAAAAATGAAGGACAAAAACAACTCATTACCTACAAAGTTTGAATAAATTATAACTGAAAAATAAAAGGGGAAACACTAATAAAGATCGTGATGAAAAATTGATGTGCCTTTGCCCACATAAATTGCTCAATAAACATATCTTGAATGAATTAATGATGTTGCTTTCACCAAAGCACAAGTCTCATAATGTGAAAATTACTTAATATCTAAAAATTCTGAGAAATTTAAGTAGAAATCAGGATACAGAGTTTAAGTGTTTAAATGGATAATGTAGATAACTAAATTATTCATTTATATTTCAACAATATAGGACTATTAAGCTTCTTTGATGGTTTAGAAACAGAAGGTAGCATTTCTAGAAATAATCTCTCTCTCTCCCGCCTTTCTTCATATATATATATGTATGTGTATGTGCATATTTATATATATATGTGCATATTTATATATGTGTATGTATACACATATAAATAAATAAAATATGTGTGCTTATAGGTAGACACACATATGTATATATACATATCCATAATGGAATAACAGGAACAAATTGATTGTCATGTATTTTTTAAAGTTCTCTTTTACCTGTGTGTTGATGTGCACTTGTGATCTCAGCTATTAGGGACTCAAAGGTAGGTGGATCTCTTGAGCTTGGGATTTCTGAGCTGCAGTGAGCTTATCAGATATCTGCCATAAGTCTCGTAACAATATTGTAAGCATATTAGAAGCAGGCAAAGCCATCAGGTTATTTCAGAAGGGGCAAAGTGGTCCAGGTCAGAAACTAAGCAGGTTAAAGCTTCTGTACCAATTAGAGGAGAATGGACCAAGGAGTGCCTGGCAATTGTCCCCTGAAATGCCAGCCTTGGGCAAGGTGAGTATAAAATTAATAAAGAAGTATTTTGAAAAGTTTTGATTATTAGTATTATTATTATTATGAGCTTGACAAAATCAATACAGTCAATTCCATATATAAAGGAAAGGAGTATTATATGTGAAACTTCAATTTTCTTCTACATAGAACTTTTTAAAGTATGCAATGAATTTAGCAAGTCCCCAAACTTGACTGCTCTTCTCTTTCTGAACTTCTTTCTGCTCTCTTCTGTGTAGATTTAAAATGTTTCATTAACATTCTTTTCTTTCTTTATTTGAGGCATAATTATCACTATCTCCTCATGTAACTTCTTGATCCACATAAACCTTTCCTCTAAATAAGTATAATCAAAGAAAAAATAATCCATACGTTCACTATAACTGAACTTAATATATTAAGGCCAGAATTTATATGAACTAAGAACAAGTAAGGAAAACCAGATTCCAGAATGAAGTCCTCTTTAGTTCAAAAGGAAATAAAAGTCTGACCCATGAATCATGAAGAAAATAACTAACGTTTTAATTTAGAAATGACTATTTAGAGCTCCCCTCTCATAACATACATTTCACAAAGTAATCAGAGATTTTAGAGTTGGAAAGAACCTCAGAAGTCATCTGTCTGTTACCCAGTCCATGTCTATACCTGAATCCCTTTGGTTATACTATGGTATACACACATGGCATACAGGCAGAGCTTGAAGGTTGTCAGAAATGGGAAACTTAGTATTACCTTTGGAAAGCTCTAATTGGCACTTAGCACAGAGCCTACCACATAGTAGACATTTAATAAATGTTGGCTGATGGTTAGAAAAATTTCCCTCTATATCAAAAATGATTCATTTGGAAACTTTCATCCATTGTTTCTAAAGTTGCTTCTGGAGCCAAGAAACACAAGTTTTTCTCTTCTTCCACATGACAATCCTTCAGATATTTCAAGAAGACTATCATGTCTCATGCTCCCAGTACCCCCTCTAAGGGGGATTCCACAGACTAAATCCTGTAACTCATCTTCATTTGGTATAGTCTCAAGTCCTTTCATGATCCTGTTCCAACCCTAGCTTATCAAGTCTATTCTATTTCTTCCATTTAATTCAGTTCAACTAAACAAATATTTATTCAGCCCTCATTATGTGCAAGACAGTAAACAAACCCCTTTAAAATATGGACCTGGAACTGAACACAGTTCTCGAGGAGCACTAAAGAGATGTATCTGAATAGGTTTAGATATGTCTGTGTGTGTGTGATATTCCAAACAAAGAGTATCTCTAAACATGAATATTATTCATTTGAGGTGAATGCTTCCAAATGAAGGATGCTGACCTACAGTAGACAAAAATGTTATTTTTGGTTTTATTAAAATTATTAACTTTTAAAATTAAGCATTCAGGGTCTTGTCATGTAAATAAGTTTTAGGCCATTTGCTTTGCTGTAACTTAATCATCAGAACAACTGAGAAGTCATTTCAAATTAATTAATTAGGTCTGTTTCCCCAAAAAGCCTATTTCCCAATTTTTAATTATGATTCTAAGTCTTTTGGAAGCCATTCATTTTCATTACTTGGCTGAAATGCCTGCATTCTAAGAGCCTAAAAAGCTGGGTCATCACTTTCAAAACCACACTGTAAAGGAAAAGTGAACCACAAAATGCAAACTTGCTTTTAAGTTCACAGGGCAGTTTATAAAGGTTACTTGGATACTTAGTGCAAATTGAATCACACAGAAGTCAATACATAAAAAATATATTACCTTTGTTCAATAAGGATGTTTTCTCAAGCTATGCCAATTTGTTTACAAACAGCTTTGCAGAATCAGCAAACTAACAGCAAAGGTAGATTTATGGAGCCCTTAATTCAATTTTGAAAGAGAGAGAGAGAGAGAAAGAGAGAGAGAGAGATGAATGTGACAGTGCAATCATCCAGTTATCTAAGGAATATTTTGTTTATTTAGCAGAAATTATAGAGAAAATTTGGCAGTAACTTATTTCAATTATATTCAACTATATAACAGCCTTATTCACTTATACCATGTATGGAAAACATTATTAAAATATTTACAGTTCTTCTATTATGCCAAACAAAACCATTAAAAAGGCTAATTACAATATTAATACCATATACTTAGTTTCTATTTAGACATATACAAGAAACCCTGAGTATAATAATGTAACTAGTTGTGAGTATTGTGGAGAAGGCACATCCAGGAATACGTGTCTATTCGTCCTTGGTTGCTGAAGAAGACCATGCCATCAGAGAAATAATGATATGACTTGCACTTGACTTTGTTTTGAGTGAGGGAGGGCTGTGCAGGTCACCAGCCTCACTTCTCCTCCAGAGTCATCTGAATCCAGTGACCAGATATTCATCAGGATGACTGGAGATGACCCAGGATGAGGCAGCAGGTGGGGTTAAGTGACTTGCCCAAGGTCACGCAACTAGTGAGTGTCAAGTGTCTGAGGTAACATTTGAACTCAGGTCCTCCTGACTCCTGCACTGGTACTCTATCCACTGCACCACCTAGCTGCCCTCCAGCAATATGGAGAAGGGAAATGAGCATAGATCTGAATTAAAATTCTTTTCTCTTCCCAAACTT
Organism: Notamacropus eugenii; assembly: GCF_028372415.1. NCBI lineage: Eukaryota > Metazoa > Chordata > Mammalia > Diprotodontia > Macropodidae > Notamacropus > Notamacropus eugenii. The sequence continues at coordinate 231,596,412 of NC_092875.1, read as the reverse complement.
CAATCCTCTCTGTCTCCTTCATTTTAGGTTCCTAAAACCCTAGCTCTTTGCTTTTGGACAATGCACCACACTGTAAGAAAGTAGGGTTTTATATTACCATCAGTCTTTACAGAAAAAATAATTCAATTCAAAAGCATTTGTTAAATACTTTTTCTTGTGTCAAATTCCATAAAACATATTGGTCATGTAAAAAACTCAAGAGAATAGTTGATCTTATGGATGTCAGTATTTGCTCCTATGATGCAGATGACTACGCATCCAAGCCTGCTGATCCTATGTGACTCTTGTCTATGGCTTCTTATCTCCTATAAATTAGACCTGAGTAATTCATTCAATGGGCCAGAGGCTTTCCTTGATTTCTTCCAGTATTCTGAGAATACCAGTTGATCCTTTAAAATATTTATGTGCATATCATTCTATACACTCACCATGCCACCAGCCCATCATATTTTCCCATCATATATTCTCCTATTCACATCTTTTCTACTTAAAAATTTCTCATTTGTTTTCCTACTGTTCTCTGTTCTGTTTCCTTCAAAGACTATTGTGTTTCATACCTAGAAATCATGTTAACCCTGATGAAATGTTGGTTTTCAAATTTGTTTCTGAGACAATTTGAAGCAGTTTGATAATTTTGTAAAGTCAGTATAGCCCCTTATCTTCCTCTTGCTAATTCTAGGTCCAACTCATCGGTCATTTGTATTATCTTTCTCAGATAGGAAAGTCTATAGATTGTCCATCCAAAAGAATATCACAATCTAGGTAACTGACATTATTCATCCACTTAGTTTTTCCTGTGTAAATGATGAGGCAAAACTCTTTTAAATTATTACATATATTTTCCAGGAAACTGTTATTTTTCATGATTTCATACAACGATCATCTTATATATGAATAATAGTATCTGAAGGACTTCATAATCTAGAGAAATACTTCTTCAACTTGACCATTCAGTGGATCTTCACCATTAAATTGGTCAATATTGTCTCCTTAATTCATACTTTGCCTGACATTTATGCAGTTTATGCAAAGGGGATAGAAAGATGAGAGGGGGAAGAGAGAGAGAGAGAGAGAGAGAGAGAGAGAGAGAGAGAGAGAGAGAGAGAGAGAGAGAGAGAGAGAGAGAGAGAGAGAGAAAAGAAGGGAGATTCACATTTTTATAGCATTGTAAAGTTTACTCATAATTTTACCTATAACAATCCTGTGAAGTTTATGATGCAAGAATTATTTTCATCAAATTGCAAATAAGAAAACTTTGGGAGAGATGAAGTGATGTGCTTGTATTGGCATTTGTAACCAGTTATTAGTGCCAGTATTCAAACAGGTCTTCTCACTGTTAAGTCCAGTGCTCCTTCCACTACTCTTAGTATCTTATTTTAGTTTACATTAGATTCAATCTATCCAAGGTAGAATAATTCAAATTTTCAAAGGCAGGGCTCCAAAGACATTATTAAATAAAATCACTATATGTGGTTTCTTTCAGTGTCCCATGAACAAAAATTATCCAGAGCTAAGATAGTAATGAAATAGAATAGAGCTGCAAATGTTCTAGCAACTATTGCAGGACACTGTGCTGATGATGCTTTTAAGTCCCCTTTCTTCCAAATAATATGGAATAGTCTTTTGAATCCCCAGTATAGTTAAAGCTTTAGTACTTTCATTTGAACAAGATTATGAGTGACAGATGAACAATAAGTGATTTTTCAATCAAATTCCACTAGCATTTTGGGGAAGAAGAAAAGTTTTCTCTCAAGCATACTGGCCAAATACCAATGTATCCTTTCCTGTGGGTTGTCTACTGTTAATTTGACTTGGTATTCTTGTTCTATTCTGAGCTTAAATACTTCTGTCAAAAGGTTCTCCAAAACCAATGATGGCTAATTTGCTACAGGCATTGACAATGTCATTTAAAAAATTCTATCAATGAAAGAAGTTATAAACAAAACAGAGAATAATTGATTAAAAACTCTTCTAAAAAGAATTGTTAGAGATATAGCGCTCATATATTAAACCCATCCATGCATGCCAAATGATAGTGTCAGGCATACTTGAATTTTCAGCCACCACATAGTTGTCTGCTCCAGATAGAAGATGATAATTTGGTGATCTTTCTAAATTAATTGGAAAGGGATCTTGGACTGATTTCTCTATATGAATTTGATCTCCTTATTAAAAAACATATTCTATCATGTATAAAAGGAGACTTCTATTGAAATCTGAAGATGATTCTCTATCATTTTAATAGAGTGGTACCTCAATACCCCATTGAAAGTTAAAAGGACAAAATAGTTCTACCAGGAGACTCAGCTAATAATTCAACAACCAGTATGCATATATGGAAACAAACATGCACATAAGCAAATACATATACATGAGAAAAGAGACAGAGAAAATGGAGACACAAGAGATAAGATCTACCAAATATCACAAAGGACAAAGGACAAATCACATTTGTACTTGGAAAGTATTTTCCTGGGAAGAAAAAAATGTGTACATACATATACATATACATATACATATACATATACATATACATATACATATACATATACATATACATATATATACATACACATACATACACATACATATACATATACATATATATATATACATACACATACATACATATACACCATCAAAAGGCATATTGGCTTATTGGCAGAGCCACCAACTTAGTTTTAAAAACAAAAATGCTTCACACAGCCTAGGCTAGTATGACAAAGTATTTTGGCTTGTCAAATGCCTGCCTTTCATCATAGTGAAAATATGAAAAAGATTTCAGCTTGAAATATCACAATTTGGGAGCAGTTTATATGTGCAAATCTACTAAATATATAATTTGTACCAGATTCTCTAAATGGGGTATTTTTTCTCCTCACACGCTTAGAAATCTTCAAAAGAGATAATCTTCTGGGAATACTTGAAATTCTTTCTCACTCTGCCCATCTGTTATACTATTCATATGCTACATTAGAAATAACCCAGTGCCTCTTGAGCTTTTACTGTAGACTTTTCAAAGTGTCGCATATCTCAGTATTATAAAATTACTACCACATGAGTAAAGTTGAGTTGAGGGCAGAGTAGAGCACAGGAGTTTAGAGCCAAAGGACCTGATATTGTATTAGAGAATCATTAGATTCTAGAACTGTGAGGAACAATAGAAGCTCTCAAGTCCAACTTTTGGCAGAGCAGAAAACTCCTCCACAACATTCCTGAGAAGTGACTATCAATCTTCCATTTGAACTGCTCCAACTCTAGGCCACTCACTATCTCCCAATGCAAGCCATAATTCTTTTGTACAGATCTCTTCATTAGAAAGTTGTTTTTTCCTCTCATGTCTCGTAATTCATATGAACTTCACATTCTCTCTGTCTCTGTTTCTCTTTCTGTCTCTGTGTATTTCTCTCTCTCTCTCTCTCTCTCTCTCTCTCTCTCTTTCTCTCTCTCTCTCTGCTCTCTCTGCCTCTATCTCCCTTCCCTCTGTTCCACAACTACACACATGTGTGAAATGACTTTCGTATGCATGTATGGGTATATGTGTATGTGTACACACCTGTAGTGTGCATATACTTGTGTATATTCAAAGGCAATGCGGTATCTTGGGAAGAACTAATCTAAAAGTCAGAAAAACATGGGATCAAATCCTGCCTCTGACATATACTTGTAGAATAATCCTGGGAGAATTACTATTATCCTAAGTGCTCCAAGCAGAGCTCTATGATTAAGTCTCAGAGAAGGTGACAACTGGCATTGAAAGAAAGATTTCTTTCCCCAGGAATTCCCCTTACCAATGACACCACAGGTCCAGTTCATAACAGTATGCACATATGTATTATTTTTGTGCACATGTGTATACACATATGTCTATTCATGTGCGTATTGTATGTGTATAAATGTCTGTAAGTACATACTGACATGTTTGTGTATGTGCATCTACACATCAGTGAAATCAGAGGTCTAGTTCATAACAGTGTGCATATGAATATATATATGTATGTATGCATATATGTGTATACCCACAATGCACAGGTGTATATATGTATGTATGTATCTATGCATTCATGTGTGTTGAAATCACACATTTGTTCCATAACCATATGCATGGTTGTGTGTGATATACATATGCATATTATTATATATATTATTATATGCATATGTACATACTCAATACATATATGCATAAGACATGCATTGATATGAGTGTGTACACACACACACACACACACACACACAGGGTTGCTGGTTGCTTTCTGGAAACTAATTGAGTAAACATTACTATTGCTTCTAGAAAGGGAGCTTCAACTGAATGACTTTTTGTTCCTTGTACCATTCTGATACTTCTCAGACCCAAAAGTCTTCCATAGCTGACTCTTCTATTTGTACAGTTTCCTGGCATTACAATGTAACTTCTTTGAGGGGAGGGGCTTTCTTTTGTATTTATAATTGTATCTCTAGCAATGAGCATAGTGACTGACCCTTAGTGAGTACTTAATATATATTTTCTTGTAAATTCATTTAAAAATCTCACTGTGATATTTCTAAAGCAATGGATAGGCATACCAGCTTTATTGGTTTGGTTTTTTTCTCCTTATTTACCCATTGCTCCTTCTTTGAGGCCAAGTATAACAAATGTAATCCCTCTTCTAAAATACATCCCCTCAAATATTTGAAGATAATATTTATATGCCTCCCCTTTGAGTCTCCTCTAGGCTAAATATGTCTTACTTATTCAGCTGATCCTCTCTGTATGTGTTTCAAATCCCCTCAAGTTCTGGGGGCTCTGTATTGGAAATATGCCATTTTTAATGGCCTTCCTAAAATGATTCAGTTACAACTGAACACAATATTCTAAATATCCTCTGATTAGGTCAGGGGATTTTGTTCTGTATTTTAACTGGACCTGTGATTTTACTAGTGTAGAGAGCTACCCCAAAAAGGACCACCTCAGGCAGTTGAAACTGGCAATTCTTTTCAGCATAAAGTTATTGAGAACTGCCCTGAAATATCAAATAACTTGGGCAATGCCCTGTGTATGTGTCACAGGAAACAGTTAAACCTAGGTCTTCCTGAGGACAAGGCCAGATCTCTCCTCATTATGACATGCTGAACCTCAGTGAAGAGTACATACTTAATCCACTGACTCTGCAAACTGTGGTTCTATTGTTGAGGGTGCAGGTTAAAGGGCAAGTACCTTTTGTTTTTTTCTGTTGAGGCACTGGGTCAGAGGATTATGCCCTCTGGCTCTAAAAAATGTACAAATACTCTGAGAGTTAGGTTTTACTTTGGGGCTTAGTATTTGTAAGAAGGTTTGAATTCCAGATGAGGACTCTGGGGAGCTGTTTTAAGGAGACCCCACCCCCCCCAGCTTTGAAAACCCAGATATCAGTGCTTCCCTCTCTGGTAAGGATGGTCAGACAATTGGACTGTCTGTTGAATTATGGTCAGGCAGAGGAAGCCATGTCTGTAGACTTTTGATTTAGTCTGTTGATTTTAGGGCTTACTGCCTGGAAGTGTTTGTTTGGCAAGACAAGCTCTCTGGGAAGTCCCTAAAGGAGCCCTTCAGCTTTTAAAACTCAGATGTTGGTACTTCCCTCTCTGTAACTATGGTCAGACAGTTGGAACTGTCTGTTGAATTCAGGCAGAGGAAGCCATGTCTGTAGACTTTTAACTTCTCTGTATTTTCTTTGAAGTTCAGAGTGCGGACTCCCCTGAACTACGTCAATGACATATGTACTTTGTTAAAGGAATGATACATGTGCTTGATAAAAGTGATTGTTAACCCCTTGAAAATTCAGCTACATAGGACAAACACAACCATTATACATATGAGGAAGACAAGAATTGAGTGACCTACTCAAGATCCCATACCTAGTAAATAGTTAAGTCCTGATTTGAACTCAGGTTTTCCTGATTACAACCCAGGTCCAAGACATGTTTTGGGGGTTGGTCAGAACATACCCATAACAAGAGCTTCTGAACTTTCGTGTTTCTTCTACCAAAAGGTACATTAGTTCAAAGCAAAAGACATTTATTTAAATTAACTAGCATAACAAGACAGGTGACAAGTATTGTTCACCTTGTATATATGAGTACACTCTCCCAACTTTGGAGGATGGGTGTAATGGTAAGCACCCCAACATACACAGGGTGGGCTGCTCCCACAGGTTCTTAGATCTTCATTCACAAAAGGAAACCAACTTTCAATGGAGAGAACATGGGACCCTCCTACAAACAGCTCCCCTAATCAAGCTTCCCACAATGGGCAGTCCCATCAATGGGTGAGAAAGATCTTCTTTAATCACATATTCAATTAGAGGCACTTTTAGTAAAACAAAAACAGCAAAAGATCCTAATTTGATTGCCATCACAGCATTCATAAAAGGAAAGGCAACTTTTGAGGGGTTATCAACCATTTTATTCAAGCACATGTTTCATTCCTTTAATCAAGTACATATATCATTCAGTTAGTTCAGGGGAAAAAGTCAGCGGACTTCAGAGAAAATACAAAGAAATCAATGATCAATAGACATAGCTTTCTCTGTCTGATCATAGTCAATACATCTATCACAAGTCAACACACAGGTCCAACTGTCTGACCATAGTTACCACCTGGGTTTTCTAAGTCGGGGTGGGGATGGGGCTGAGGGGGTAGGAGTAGGGGTGAGCATGTGGGAGTGGTGGCTGCTTAGTGACTTCCCAGAGTCCTGTCTGGCACACAAACCTTCTTCCAAAACCTAAGCCCCAAAGTAAAACCTCACCTCGGAGTCTTTATACATTTCTTAGAGCCAGAGGGCATCACATCCATTGAGAACCAGTGCCTCAGTAACAAAAGGTGTGGACCTTACCACAAATCTTCACAGGACCAACAATGGGTGGGAAAGATTCTCCTTTATCACATTATCAATACAAACACATATACTGTTTCTAGTTAAAGAAACGCTTATTTCTGTATTTTACTCCTAGTAAAGTCTCTTGGTTGATAAAGGCAAGATTTAATCAGAGGCATTATACTTCTTGATTATACTAAGATAAGAACAATAAATGATCCTACTTTGCTTGACCTTACAATGGGATACTTACAAGGAACCCCAGAATTAGGGGATACCAAAGGTGAGACACATGTAAGAGACTCATGACCAGAATACACACACACGCACACATACTGTGCGTGCGTGCGTGTGTGTGTGTGTGTGTGTGTGTGTATTTAGTGGGGTAACTCATACCTCCAGTTCTACAGAGCCATTGGAGTCCTCAAGTGAGGTGTTTTTTCTGCTCAGCATGACGTCTTAGGTTCTTTCTGTCACCTTATTGTCTGTTGGATGTTTCTGATACTCATTTGTGTGTGCCTAATTATTAGCATGTTGTCTCCCTCCTTAGAATGTGAGCTTCTTGAGAGCAGGGACTTTGTTTTTGCCTTCCTTTGTATGCCCAGAACTTAGGGCAGTGATAGACAAAACAGTCAACACTTAAATGCTTGTTGACGGACTCACTGACTGTTGGACAGCTCCAGTGCTACTGGACAGCTCCACTACAGCTTCTGCCCTCTGCTAGGTATCTTTGCTACTGCAATTCTGGTAATCTGCTAGCATTTGCTGGTCTTCAACTACTACAACTACTATGTAGCCTTCAGTATGGCAACTGAAGAAGAAATGTGTCTGAAGAAATATATGAAGAAATGCCCTTTCTTATAGTCAAACAGCGAGATAAGCCAACAGATATTATAAGGTTTATCCTTTGGATTTTAATCCTGTTGCTAGTCTTTGGTCACTGCTTCCTGTATTGGGATTATAAAAATTCTTCTCACCTCCTCGTTTATGACATATATCTGTCTTGAAATTTTCCCAGGGCTTTGACTTAGCAAAATTGTCAAATGGTGAACTAGAGTGACTACATCATTTTCATTCCCCATAAAGCTCCTGATTGCCATGCAAACCAACATAGACCAAGGCTCAAAAGTTCAGGTGGGTCTGGGAACCTCTTTCCTCTATTCTAAATTCTATTTTCTTCCAGCAACAAAAAATATTATCTCTGTACTTATAATGCCTCCATAGCTTCACAATACCTCACATATCACATTTCTTGAAATCTAGAGTACAGTTGAAGTCAAGAGACTGGGATAAATTCCTCTGCCTTAGTTTGGAGTTACCTCATAAAATGTTTATTTTATTAAACAATTATTTCATAGTTGAACTATTTATTTAAATATTAATGTAACAAATAAGCAATTACTTGGTTAAAAAAAAGATAGGGAAAGGAAACTAGCTGATTTATAAGGAAAAAAAGAGAATTAACAACAGATGAAGGAGAAATTGAGAAAATTGTTAGAAACTTTTGCCAAATTATAAGTCAACAAAACTGGTTACTAAGAAGAAATAATGAATATTTATGAGAATATAAAATTCCTCAAGGAACAAAATAAGAATTCAATGATTTTAACTATTTTATCTCAGTTAAGGAAATAAAAAAGCTAAAAATTAATCCTCAAAGTAAAAAAATAACAGATTGATTTATAAATAAAGTCTGTCAAAATTCGATGAAAAACCAACTCCATGTTACATAAATTGTTTGCAAAAAGAAAGAAAGCATAATATCAAATGCCATCTATGAAAACAAAATGGTCCTAAAACTAGCCAGGCAGATATAAAATAGATAAAGAAAGCTTTCAACCATCTTGTATCATCTTGCTACAAAAAGTATTGAATATAATATTAGCAAATAGTCAATAACAACAAATTCAAAAGATTGTGATCAGGTTTGATTTATGCCAAGAAGGCAGGTTTATTTTAATCTTAAGAAAACAATTGCATAATAACTAATATTAATAATAAAGCAATAAAATTTATTTAATTATATTGATGAGTAAAATACTTTGATAAAATACAACACCAATGCTGGTTTCTGTTTAAAAAAATAAAAAAGGCATAGATATAAAAAAAGATACCATTCCTTAAATACAGTCAATGCTAATGATCTAAAATCAAGAATTTGTATCTATAATGAAAAAATCCCAGAGATTTTTCTAATAAGATGAGAATTAAAGTACAGATATCTTTTTACTACTATTATTTTATATAATTTTCAAAATGCTAGCTATTTCAATTAGAGAAAATAAAGAAATTAAGGAAATACACAAGGGAAAAATAAAAGTCACTATTTGTAGATATGACGGCTTACTTAGAGAATTCTACAAGTTCAACTAAAATTTAACTTAAACAATAACATATATATGTTAAACTATACATACTGTATAATATATATGTATATGTATATATATATATATATATATATATATATATATATATAAACACACACACATATACTATTAACAACACCAAGCAAGATAGAGAAATAAATTCCATTAAAATTAACTTTAAAGGGTATAAAATATCTAAAAGTTAACATAGTAAAATACATTCAGGTCTTATAACTTGAAAAGTCTTTATGATAATAAAGTATTAAATAATTGGGGAAATATTAATGCTTAATAGTTGGTCTATGCCAATATAACAAAATTATGCTACCTAAAATATTAATTTATAGAAAATTCTAAACCAGTCAAACCACTAAGGGCTTTATACAACTAGACAAAACAACAACAAATTTTATCTAGGGGAACAAAAGGTAAATGAAAAAAAGTAGGAATGAAGTGTGTCTCTCAGTACTAAATATTAAGCCATATTACAAAGCAGTAATTTAAAAAAAACTATTTGGTACTAGATTTAAACTAAATCTAAATTCTTTTGATTTGATCCAGGGAAAAATTAAGCAAACAAAACCCAGAAACAATTGAATATCTTTTTATAGATTTCAATCAATCCAAGGGCACCAACAACTGTGGTGATAACTTCCATTTCAACAAAAACTGGTGGAAAAACTAGGGGAAAAAGTCTAGCAGGAATGATTTTATACTAACATATTAGACCATATACCAAAACTATAAGCTAATTAGATAAAAGATATAGTAATAGAATATATATATATACATATATATATACATATATATTAACAAAAGGTGATACCATTTATATCTAAGACTAAGGGGAAAATTCTTAAGGAGAAAATTGAGGTAATCATAGAAGACAAAAGGGATAATTTCAATTACATAAATTTGAAAAACTTTTGCCCATGCAAAATCAATGCAAATAGAATTATGAGGAAAATAGCTACCCAGGAAAAAAAGTATAGTTAGTATATTTATCTAGAAGCACTTGAATATCTCAGATATATAGCATGTCTTAGTATTGTTTTAGACTCTAACAGCTTAAAATTGCACTTAAGACTTTTGGGACATCTTGTATAGAGAAGTCAATCAATTAATCAGTGATTACTAGTTAAATATCTAGCATGTGTCAAGAATTGTAACAGACATTGGGGACAGAAAGATGAAAATAAAAACTTTCTATCAAGTGCTTATAGTCTATTGAATATTCTATTATATTCTATTGAACTGATACAAATACCATTATGTTCCTGATACAAATAGCCATTTTTCAATAAATAAGTGGTCAAAATTGTCCACATACAGTTCTCAAATGAGGAAATATAAACTCTGAGTAACCATATGGAAAGTGCTCCAATTCACTAAAAATAAGAGAAATAAAAATTAAATTAGCTCATTCTATATCTTAATGAATAGAGTGATGAAAATGACAAAAGGGGAAAATGACAACTACTTTAGGGATTACACAGGACCTCTAGAGTAGTAAAATTTTGGAAAATTACAGTCATTCTGGAAACCAATTTAGAGAAAGACTCCAGATATCACTAAACTATATATAGACTTTGACTCAAATATAATAGTATCCTGCATATACCCCAAAGAGACCAGTAATGGAGAGAGGAAGTATATATATGAAAATATTTGTAGTAGCATATTTTTTTACACAAAGAATTAGATACAAAATGAGTACCCATCAACTGCAGAATGGCTGAATAAATTGTGATATGTGAATATAATTGAATTGTATTACTTTATACAAATGACAAATAAGATTAACTTAGTTGCATCTGGGAAGACTTATACAACTTAATGTGGCACCAGGAGATGAATTAATGTGAATACCATGATGTAGAGAAACAAAAGAACACAACTTTGAGAGACTACAGAACTTTGTTCAACCCATCATGACTTCTGAAAACTGGTGTTGAGCATGCCACCTGCCCAATGGTAGAAAGGCAATGAACTCGAATTGTATCACACAAGGCAAAAGTGCTGATGGAGCTTGCCTGGTTATGCTTAATCTCTTTTTTGATCAGGGGACAGGTACATAATAGTGACAGAAATGCAAAAAAAGAGCAACATTTAAAACACATAGAATATAACAAAAAAGTTCAAAGGGGTACAAAAGGGCCAATTTTGTTACTGTCATTCTAAAGTCAACTTGTACTTCATGAAAATTGAACTGTATAAGAGGTACATAATTTCTTGAAGTCTTTTTTTTTCAACTAGGAAAATAACAAATTTTATTTATAGAAACAAATGGTAGTGCATGTAAGTGCAGGTAAGTATATTGATAACAAGGCTGTAATAAAAATATTAAAAATATTTAGCAAATGCTCATACTTACAGGGTATATGATGATGGCTCAATGAAATATGTAGCATCCTACGAATGTCTAAATAAAAAGAGAAACTCCACCATATGTTGAGTTTTAAATGATACAGTTTTTACATGCTTTTTCCTGTACAGAAAATTATTAAAAGCATATACATATATAATATTTATATTATTTTGTTATATATAATCATAATGACACAAACTAATATATTTATGTATATATATATATTTTTATGTAAATTGTTCCTCATAACATCCCTATGAGATACATGCTATCTTATTTGCTGTTCTTCATACTTTATGCTCAATTTCTTTTCCCTGTGCCTTTTTACTGGCTACCACACCTGGAATAAACTTCTTTCTCCCCTTCTCTTGACCTTGGTTTTCTTCAAGACTCATCTTAAGTGTTCATTATACATGAAACTTTTTCCCGGTCTCCACTACCCCCAAATACCTACTGTTTATTTATTTTATACACACACACACACAAACACACATGAATATACATACATACATACATATATATATACATATACATCTGTGTATGCACACATACATATATTAAATACACACACATTTATTCACATACGTGTTATATTAAGTGACAACTTGTATGTATCCTAGACTGAAATCTAGACCTTCTGACCCAGCAATCCTTCCAAAAGTTCAAATGATTCTGTTTCTTTGGGTACTCAATAAAAGATTGATGTGAATATGTATAAGTTTTCCAATTGTAATACTGAAATACACATTCTCCTTCACTCATCCATCTACAGACAGAGGATCATTTATTTGTCAGTGCAGAAAATACTTTCCCTCCATGTAGCTGTCAGCAAATACATCTTCTGCTACTGAAACTCCATTGTGATTGTCTATAATAGGCTGTTTACATTGTTTTAGGATAGATAATAGCCTCAAACTCCCAATAAAAACATGAACTGCTAAGAAATATTCAACAGATTGTTCATTAAAACCACCCTTCAGGCAAAACATTATTTGTGGAGTCAGAACAAAGCTTTAAAAATCATGAAGCAGAAATGCAATAAAAATGAATAATATGTGAAAATTTCCTCACAAAGTAGAAAATCAAAAGGGCCAAGTAAAGGATCTGGATTCATGTTTTTTCAAGTGTTTTGTGCTTTGTGAGGATGGCAAATGAAGGGGACTTCTGCATAAATTCCCTAAATAAGAAACTTTTTCTTTATTATTTTCTATTCAAGAAAACTATTGATGGTTTAGCCAAGAGAAATGCGACCTAATTTATTCAGGATAATCTTGCAATCATAAAATTCTAAAACTAGAAAGGAATCTGAGGTTATATAGCCTTTTTTTCTAATTCAAATATGAATCTAGTCTACAACATTCCTGACATATAGTCACTCTGCTATTGATTGAGCATACCACATTATAATTAACATGTTGTTTACCAAGGTATACAATCTCATTGCTTGGCATTTCCAAAAGTTAAAGGTTCTTTTTTTTTAATAAAGAGTTGAAATCGAATCCTTTGTTACTTCTTTCCCTTGGTCCAGTTTTTCTCTCTGGATTTATGAAGAATAAAACCTAAAATGTTTTTCACATAATAAATATTCTAATATTTAAAATAGTTATCATGTCACTCTTAAGTTATCTCAAATCCAGGTTAGTTTTTTTTTTAGCTTTATACACCTTTGAACCTCAATATATGGTAGACACAACTACATTTACTCTGGTACTCTGGGTTAATTCTAAGTAAAATTGTGAATCAAGCAAAATTTATCAACCCATCCCTCTACCATTCTGTAGTCATTACTTTTCTTATATAAGACAATTAAGCTATAACTTTGTATCCAGCCGTCTCCACTGCCTTACTGTAACAATGCACTTGATGTTGCCAAATTTTCTCTCCCTTTTCTTTCCATCGGTCTAGTATCATTGTTTCTGTGCTGCTCTTCCTCTGAATTCTGCTTTCTTCTATGAAAATTATAAAATAATTGAAATTAATAGGGTAGGAATGGTTAATAATGACTTAATGTGTTATTATTCCCACATAATATGTACATTTTATGTCAATCCAAAGGAGTAAATGATATGATAATTTTAGACAAGAAAGAATAGGATAGATATTTTGTAGTAAGGAACCCATTCCTAGAGTCTCATAAAGGCTCAATATTTAGACTTCTGCTTATTCTGTATACACACAAGGCAAGACCTTTACTACTCTGTTTTGTAAATATCTACCTGAAAATTACTTTGCATATAGAAATAAACTACCTTAGTAATTTTCACATGTTTTCTAGGAGCTGATCCACCAATGGATTTTGTGTGGTCTAACATGAGAGGGATGGAGAGAGAAAGAAATGGGAGGGGGAGATAGAAAGAGGAGCACAAAAGAGTAAAGTGAGGAAAATATACAAAGGTGGAGGATAGATATACAAAGGTAAGAGAGCAAGAACAGCAATTGTTATTCAAAGGATAGAGTGCTCCTCCCCTTCATCAAGTGTTAAATTAGACAGAAACAAAAATTTGTATTATCTCTTCCTGTGAGTTTCTTATATAATGAGCAATAGATTTGCAAATGCTGATTCTCCAATATAGGAAGAAATAAGGCCAAAAGAAACAGTGTATGGCAGCCAACTAAAATGCCACAACAGCTGAGTTTGTTTAAAAAATATCCAAAGCCTATGAAATATTATGATGAAAAAGATGGCTTAGCCCCATGATAAGAACACACATTATGAAAAATGTGGGTAACTGTGGCCTAACAAGATGGAAGATTATTACTTCCTTCTTCCAATTGCCATGACTCTCAAAAGTTTCCCCAAGGAGAAATTCTTGAGCAGAGTTAGATTAACTATAGCTTAATGAATATACAGGACAAGAGAGCAAGGATCCCAATAGTATAAGTCTTACAAATAACAATGGAGGAAGCTTCAGGTGTTCAGTCAGCACTCCTCTCTTCCCAGTCTCCACAAAACTACACAGAACAAGAAGTGTCCCCCCATAGGTTACTTTGTTCAGGGACTTGGGCCAGTAGAAAGTAAATTTACCAACATGGAAAGAGGTTGAGATAGCATTGCTATACAGTCCCACTGGTATACCCACCATCATAGTGGGGAAGGAGTCAGGAAGAGTATGACTGAAGACTAGAAGGAACAAAAGTTTAAAACCAATAGAGATTTCAAGAGGAAGAAAATATAATTAAAAACTTCGAGCAAAAGCAGATAAATCAACAGGGTACTAATATTAGAGGGAAGGTTGAGTACTAAAGTATCAAAAACATTACAATTTTCTCCAAATAAATGCTACAAGAGCAATGAAGTTGGAACTTTGTCTGATGAAACAGAACCCTATGGAATCTCAAGAGAGCATAAGAGCCCAACAATGTGTTCCAGGATGGCTCAAAAGGAAAAGTAAATCTTAACATAAATGAAAAGGGAACAAAGGTGATAATCTATTACTTACACAACAGAAATGACTAACAGAATAAAATCTTGAACCCATGGTGGTTAAGTCTCTAAAAAGAAGTGAGAGAACAAAATATTTGATGGGCAAATATAATGGAGAATCTGTAAGAAGGGGAAAGGACAATTATGCTAAAAGAAAATAGTTTCTATACAAACAAAGGCCATTGCTTTTTAAAACAGGTTGCATTGAAACAACTTTAAGACCATAAATCTTGCAGAAGAACATGACAAATGAGAAAATCTTCTTATTTATAATGCAAGAAATAACACAAGAAAATCATCCATTAGAGTTAAAAAATGCCATTTCCAGAAAAAAAACACACCACAAACTATGCTTCTAAGACACATAATGCCTGTTTCATAATTCCAGTTATCAAAAAGTATTCAAGGGAACATATAATGGAAAGGATGTTCTACCAAGATTTTCTTTACCAACCAGAAGACTCAATATCCCTCACATACTTGCTTCAATACTTGAAGAAATCTTTGATTTATTCAAAAGGGTCCTTTCTCAACAATCTCATATCATGATTTCCTCTCCCCTATGCTTTATTAGACAATAAGGAAATAATAATGTATTAAACAACTACTATGTGCCAGATATTATTTTAAGTACTGGAAGTTTTATGAGTTACTGTGTTACCCCTCTCCCAATACTCATACCCTAATGGCCCACCAGTTGCTATTGATGAGTGCTTCCAAATTTCACTAGGATGGTCCCCTGATTGAGAGCCCATTGGAGTTATATATTTGATTTTTTTTTCAGTCATGGAAGAACTTTATATCTTATACTCTTCTGGCATAGGCTTTGGAAAACCATAGTGACTTCCATGTCATTATAAAACACTAGCAAGTGAATACCACTAAAAATACTTACCTAAAGGGATCGTAGTACAAAGGTTCTGCTCTATCTTACCTAAGATAAGATTTTTAGTATGCTAGCAGGTAAAGACAAAGAGAAACACCAAAGATTGTGGCAAAGTTGGAGAAACTATTCCTAAAGGTAGAAACTATACGTATTTTTGGTCCTTCTATGACACTACTCCCTAACCAGACACTGTGTCCCTACTGCCCAGAGCCTTGTCTACTTACACGATTCAGATTTTTCTCTTATCTGTATGACTATGAATGAGCAAATCACTTAACTTTTCTGAGCTATAATTAATTAATTTGTTGGCATACAATACTGATGATGGCTTCCATTTGAACTGTCTTAGGAAGATTCTGAGGATTACCTGACAGGATAAGGTACCAGACACTGAACTGCCAAACATTCAAACTATGCTCTAGAGAGCACAACTCTGATGGGCTGACCATGTTGTTCAAATGCAAAATATGCACTTGCCAAAAAAACTATTTTATGGAGAGGGTCATCTAGGTGGTACAGTGGATAGAGCACCAGCGCAGGAATCAGGAGGACCTGAGATTAAATCTCACCTCAGACACCTGACACTCATTAGCTGTGTGACCTTGGGTGTCACTTAACCCCAATTGCTTCATCCTGGGTCATCTCCAGTCATCCTGATGAATATCTTGTCACTGGATTCAGATGTCTCTGGAGGAGAAGTGAGACTGGTTAGCTGCACAGCCCTCCCTCACTCAAAAAACAAAGTCAAGTGCAAGTCATGTTATCATTTCTCTGATGGCATGATCTTTGGCAACGAAGAAGGAACACACATGCCTTTTATGCAGCGCTCTCTTGGGGCAGACAATCACATGGTGGTCAGAAGAAGCAAAACAAGGACACTCTTAAGGTCTCTCTCTAGAATTTTGGATTTGACTGTAACATGGGAGACACTGTCACAGGACCACTCAGTGTGGCGTGCCCACATGAGAAAGAGTGCTGTGCTCTATGAGCAAAGCAGAATTAAGACAGCACAAAGTAAATGTAGGATATGCAAATTTGGAGTACCCATCCCAAAAATTCATATGGACTATCTGTGCCCAACCTGTGGTAGAGCATTCCGAGCTCGTACTGGTCTGATCAGCCACAGACAGACCCACTGAAACTTCACTTTATCATGGTGATGTCATTTTGGTCCTCTTCGAAAACAAAGGACAGAGGGTGGAGCCAAGATGGCGGAGTGAAAGCAACGACTCACCTAAGCTCCTGGACAAATTCCTCTGGATACCTCTGAAAGGAGAATCTGACCAAACTTTGGAGGTGCGGAATCCAGTGGGTGACAGACTTTGATGGATTCGGAGCCCAGGTTAGACTGGAAGGTCCACGGGAAGGATCTGTTCCGCGAGGGTGAGCTCCCAGCGCACAGCACAGTGTGGTCAGCGCAGCAGGGCGGAAGGGACCTGAGAAGCCCGAGAGCGGCGGGTGAAACCAGCAGAGCAGGAGACAAGCCAAACGGAGCCGGTGAGAGCCGCTGAGTGCCAGATATCAGCGCAGCAGCCCTTGAAACCTTCAGCCTGAAGACTAAACTTCGGTAAGTCACCTACTTGAACTTCCAGGAGCCAGGATGGTGGAGTGATCAGTAAATGCTCTCTCCTCCCCCCTGATGACCGTGAAAGAACCATAAAATATTTCCCCAGAAAAATCCTGGATCAGCGGGAACAGCAGAAGGGGGCAAATAGTCTCATAACACCAGAGGCTAGGAAAATAGCAAAGGGAGATTCTTCCTACTGTGGCAGAGGCGATCCGGAAGGACAGAGGACCCAGGACAGAGAAAATTCGCACTGAGACCCAGGCAAGCCTCAGCGCCAGGAGACAAGCCCCAGGAGGGGTGGGAACACGCATTAGCATCTAGGCGTGCCTCAGCCCTGCAGGGGAAAAGGGAAGACAATAGGGAAGCTGGGATCACCATCCCCTGACCTTGCCTTTGCCTCAGGTCAGCTGAGGAGATCTCCTGTGACCAGACCACTCCTCCCACACACCTAACAAGCTAACCCCAGGGTTGATCTAGGAAACAAAAAACAAAAACCTGCTTTTAGCTTCTTCAAACATCAGCTCAACACAAAGTTCTGTACCTTCTGACTGAAAGAACCAGAAGCTACACTACTCAGCCAACATCATGAATCGGAAAAAGCAGACAAAAAGTGAAAAAACCATAGAATCTTTCTATGGGGATAAGGACCAAAACACAAACACCAAAGAGGTCAGAGCTGAGGCTGTACTTCCCACCTGAAACTTCAGAAGGGACTATGAATTTCTTGCAAGCACAACCAGCTTTCCTGGAACAGCTGAAGAAGAAAATAAAAGAAAAACTGGCCAATGATTTTAAAATTATAAAAAAAGAATTCACTGATGAGAACATCACTTTGAAAAGGAAAATTGAACAAATGGAAAAGGAAGTTCAAAAATTAACTGGAGAAAATAATTCCCTAAAAGGAAGAGTTAATCAAACGGAAAAGGAAACCCAAAACCTAATTGGGAAAATTGATCAGATGGAAAAGGAAACACAAAACCTAACTGGGAAAATTGGTAGAATGGAAAAAGAAGTACAAAAATTAAATGGAGAAAATAGCTCCTTAAAGGAAAAAATTGGTCAGATGGAAAAGGAGATGCAAAAGTTAACTGAAGAAAACAATACGATGAAGATTAGAATTGGGCAAGTAGAAACTAATGACTCAATGAGGCAACAAGAATCAGTCAAACAAAATCTAAAGAATGAAAAAATAGAAGAAAATGTAAAATATTTAATTGGAAAAACAACTGACCTGGAAAATAGATCCAGGAGAGAAAATTTAAGAATCATTGGCGTGCCAGAAACCCATGATGAAGAAAAGAGTCTGGACAATATCTTCCAGGAAATCATCAAGGAAAACTGCCCAGAAGTACTAGACTCAGAGGGCAAAATAGTCATCGAAAGAATCCACCGTTCCCCTCCCGAAAGGGATCCCAAACTCAAAACCCCAAGAAATATCGTTGCCAAATTCCAGAGCTATCAAGTGAAGGAGAAAATACTACAAGCAGCCAGAAAGAAACAATTCAAATATCAAGGACATACAGTCAGGATCACACAGGACCTTGCAGCTTCTACATTAAAAGATCGAAAGAATTGGAACCCAATATTCCATAAGGCAAAGGAGTTGGGACTTCAACCAAGGATCAACTACCCAGCAAAGTTCAGCATAACATTTCAGACAAGGAGAAAGTAATTTAACGAAATAAGGGATTTCCAGAGCTTCCTGACCAAAACACCAGAACTCAATAGACAATTTGATCTTCAAATGCAGGTCTCCAGAGAATCATAAAAAGGTAAACAGGGGGGGAAAAATAAAAACAAAAAACTTGTTACTCAATTAGGGCAAACTGTTTACCTCCCTATAAGGGAAAATGATACCTGTTAATCTTGAGAACTGTGCAGCTATTATGATAAAAGGGATATACATAGAGGGAACAGGTATAAAGTAAATGATGTCATGTCAAAAATATGATTTAAGTATGAGAAGGTATTGTAATAGGAGGTGTGAAAAGGAGGAAGCAGAAAATGGCAAATTACATCACAGGAAGAAGTACAAAACTATAGTAGAGGGAAGGAGGGGAGGGAGATGAGCATTGTTTGAGAGGTACTCTCATCTGATTTGTTTAAAGGAGGGAACAATAATCTTAAGTAGATAATCCTAACTAGCTCTATAGGTAGTAGGAGGGGAAGGGGGAAGAAAGGGGAGGGTGGCTAAAAGGGAGGGAAGAAGCAATAAGAGTAAAGGGGAGTAAAAGGGAGGGGGGCTAAAAGAAGGAGGGGAAGGCTGCAGGAGGAGGGGGAGAAAAGTGAATACTATTGAGGAGGGGAAGGGAGATGGGAGAGCTAAAAGCACAAATGGTGGGAAAGAGGATGGAAGGAAATACACAGATTGTAATCATAACTGTGAATGTGAATGAAATGAACTCTCCCATAAAACAGAGATGGATAGCAGAATGGATTAAAAGCCATAATCCAACAATATGCTGCTTACAAGAAACACATTTGAAACGGGGGGATACACATAGGATAAAGATCAAAGGATGGAGCAGAATATATTGTGCTTCACCTCATGTTAGAAAGGCAGGAGTAGCAATCCTAATCTCAGACAAAGCAAAAGCAGAAATAGATCTAATCAAAAGGGATAAGGATGGAAACTATATCCTGCTAAAAGGCACCATAGACAATGAAGCAATATCATTACTAAACATGTATGCTCCAAGTGGTATAGCATCCAAATTCTTAGAGGAGAGGTTGGGGGAGTTGAAGGAAGAAATTGACAACAAAACTATACTAGTGGGGGCCCTCAACCTCCCCCTCTCTGAACTCGATAAATCTAACCTCAAAATAAACAAGAAAGAGGTTAAGGAGGTAAATAAAACTCTGGATAAGGTAGATATGATAGATCTTTGGAGAAAATTAAATGGGAATAGAAAGGAATATACCTTTTTCTCAGTGGTACATGGAACATTTACAAAAACTGACCATGTACTAGGACATAAAAATCTCACAATCCAGTGCAGAAAGGTAGAGATAATCAATGCATCCTTCTCAGATCATAATGCATTAAAAATTACATGTAATAAAAGGCCATGGAAAGATAAACCAAAAATCAATTGGAAACTAAATAATCTAATCCTAAAGAAGGGCTGGGTTAAAGAAGAAATCATAGAAACAATCAACAATTTCATTCAAGAGAATGACAATAGTGAGACAACATACCAAATCTTATGGGATACTGCAAAAGCAGTTCTTAGGGGAAGTTTTATATCTTTGAATGCTTACACAAATAAAATAGAGAAAGAGGAGATCAATGACTTGGGCTTGCAGTTGAAAAAGCTAGAAAAAGAACAAATTGAAAATCCCCAAGTAAATACCAAATTAGAAATACTGAAAACCAAAGGAGAGATTAATAAAATTGAAATTAAGAAAACTATTGAATTAATAAATAAAACCAATAGTTGGTTTTATGAAAAAACTAATAAAATTGATAAACCTTTGGTCAATCTGATTTTAAAAAAAGAAAGAAGAAAATCAAATTACTAATATTAAAAATGAAAGGGGTGAACTCACCTCCAATGAGGAGGAAATTAAAACAATAATTAGAAACTAATTTGCCCAACTTTATGCCCACAAATTCGATAATCTAAACGAGATGGATGAATATTTTAAAAAATACAAATTGCCCAGATTAACAGAAGAGAAAGTTGAATACTTAAACAACCCCATCTCAGAAAAAGAAATTGAACAAGCCATCAATGAACTCTCTAGGAAAAAAAAATCTCCAGGGCCAGATGGATTCACAAGTGAATTCTATCAAACATTTAAAGAACAGTTAATTCCAATACTATATAGACTATTTTTGAAAATTGGGGAAGAAGGAGTCCTCCCAAATTCTTTCTATGATACAAATATGGTTTTGATACCCAAACCAGGAAGAGACAAAATAGAGAAAGAAAATTATAGACCAATTTCCCTAATGAATATAGATCCAAAAATTTTAAATAAGATTTTAGCAAAACGAATACAGCATCTTATCACGAGATTAATACATTATGATCAGGTAGGATTCATACCAGGATTACAGGGCTGGTTCAATATTAGGAAAACTATTAGCATTATCGATCACATCAACAACAAAGCTAACAAAAACCACATGATTATCTCAATAGATGCAGAAAAAGCTTTTGACAAAATACAACACCCATTCCTACTAAAAACACTGGAGAACGTAGGAATAAAGGGAACTTTCCATAAAATAATAAGCAGTATCTCTCTAAAACCTTCAGCAAGCATTATATGCAATGGGGATAAGCTAGATGCATTCCCAATAAGATCAGGGGTGAAACAAGGATGTCCATTATCACCACTATTATTCAATATGGTACTAGAAATGTTAGCTGTAGCAATTAGACAAGATAAAGATATTGAAGGAATAAGAATAGCCAAAGAAGAAACTAAGTTATCACTCTTTGCAGGTGATATGATGATCTACTTAGAGAATCCCAGAGATTCAAGTAAAAAATTACTTGAAATAATAAACAACTTTGGCAAAGTTGCAGGTTACAAAATAAACCCACACAAATCTTCTGCATTCCTATATATTAGCAACAAAGTCCAACAGCAAGAGATAGAAAGAGAAATCCCATTTAAAGCTAGGGTAGACGGTATAAAATACTTAGGAGTTTACCTGCCAAAACAAACCCAGGGATTATATGAACACAATTACAAGACACTTTTGGCACAAATAAAGTCAGATTTAAGTAAGTGGAAAAACATTAGTTGCTCATGGGTAGGCCGTGCTAATATAATAAAAATGACAATTCTACCTAAATTAATTTACTTATTTAGTGCCATACCAATTAAACTATCAGACAATTATTTTGTAGATCTGGATAAAATAATATCAAAATTCATTTGGAAAAACAAAAGGTCCGGAATATCAAAGGGACTAATGAAAAGAAATGCTTGGGAAGGTGGCCTGGCACTACCAGACCTCAAACTGTACTATAAAGCAGCAATTATCAAAACCACTTGGTATTGGCTAAGAAACAGAGAGGTAGACAAGTGGAATAGACTTGGCACTCAAGACGCAGTAGGCAAGGAATATAGCAACCTTCTGTTTGATAAACCCAAGGACCCCAGCTTCTGGGATAAGAACTCACTGTTTGACAAAAATTGCTGGGAAAACTGGATAACAGTGTGGCGGAAATTAGGCATAGACCCATACCTGACACCGTACACAAGAATAAAGTCCAAATGGGTACATGATTTAGGTATAAAGATTGATACCATGAATAAACTGGAGAAGCAAGGAATAGTGTATTTATCAGATTTATGGAGAAGGGAAAAATTTTTTACTAAAGAAGAGATAGAAAGCATTATGAAATGCAAAATGGATAACTTTGATTACATTAAACTGAGAAGTTTTTGCACAACCAAACGCAATGCAACCAAAATCCGGAGGGATGTAGTAAATTGGGAAAGAATTTTTACAGCTAAGCTCGGGGATAAAGGCCTCATTTCCAGAATATATAGAGAACTGACTCAAATGTATAATCATACAAGTCATTCCTCAGTTGATAAATGGTCAAAGGATATGAACAGGCAATTTTCAAAGGAAGAAATTAAAGATATCTATAATCATATGAAAATTGCTCTAAATCACTATTGATTAGAGAGATACAAATCAAAACAACTCTGAGGTACCACATCACACCTATAAGATTGGTAAACATGACAGAACAAGAAAATGATAAATGCTGGAGAGGATGTGGGAGAGTTGGAACACTAATTCATTGTTGGTGGAGCTGCGAGCGCATCCAACCATTCTGGAGAGCAATTTGGAACTATGCCCAAAGGGCTACAAAAATGTGCATACCCTTTGACCCAGCAATATCGCTACTAGGACTATATCCCCAAGAGATCATAAAAATGGGAAAGGGTCCCACATGTACAAAAATATTTATAGCAGCACTCTATGTAGTTGCCAAAAACTGGAAGTCAAGGGGATGTCCATCAATTGGGGAATGGCTGAATAAATTATGGTATATGAATGTAATGGAGTACTATTGTTCCATAAGAAATGATGAACAAGAAGACTTCAGAGAGGCCTGGAAGGACTTATATGACCTGATGTTGAGTGAAAGGAGCAGAACCAGGAGAACTTTGTGCACAGCAATGACCACAGTGTGAGAGAGTTTTTTCTGGTAGACTTGGAATTTCGTAACAACGCAAGAAATTCTTAAAAAAAAAAAATCTCAATGGCCGTTCTCCAAGGCAAAATGCCTTCCACACTCAGAGAAAGAAATATGGAAGTCATTCGCAAAATGTAGCAGATCATGTTTGTGTATGTGTATGTTTTTGTGTATCATGCTTTGATTTGTTATATGATTTCTTTCATTTATTTTAGTCTGACTACATAGCATGACTATAGTGAAAATATACTCAACAGGAAAGTATATGTAGAACCTATACAGAATTGTATGCAGTCATGGGGAAGGAGGGGGGTAGTGGGGGGTAGGTGTGGGGGGGGTTAAAATCTCAATTGTATGGCAGTGATTGTTAAACATTAAAAAATAATAAAAAAAAAATTTAAAAAAAAGCCAAAAAAAAAAAAAAGAAAGAAAGAAAGCAAAGGACAACAACCAATCAGCCAATTTATTTGTTAAAAAAATTTGGATAGACTAAGGAGTCTCCATGCTTTCTTTCAATGTCTAGATCTATCACGCTAAAGTTGTTCCAGTTTTTAAATGATTATTTTTTAAAATATATTTTATGTTTTATTTTCCATCAATTACATGTAAAAACAATTTTAACATTTGTTTTTTATAAACTTTTGAATTTCAATTTCTCTCCCTCCCCACACCCCTCACTGAAAATGCCAAGCAAAAACATATTTTCATATTAGTCATGTTGTGAAAGAAAATGCAGACAAAAAATCTCAAGAAAGGAAAAGTAAGAAGAAAAGAAAGTTTAAAAACATATGCTGTGATCTGCATTCAGATTTCACCAGTTCTTTCTTTGGAGGTGGATAGCATTTTTCATCATAAGTCCTTTGGAACTATCTTGGATCATCAAATTGCTGAGAATAGCAGTCATTCACAGTTGATCACTGTACAGTATTCCTGTTACTGTGTATAATGTTCTCTTAGTTCTGTTCATTTTATATTGCATTAGTTCATGTATTTCTAGGTTTTTCTGAGAGCATCCTCTTCATCATTTCTTACAGTATTCCGTTAATTTTGTTCAATATATATATAATAGTATTCCATCCCAATCTTATGCTACAACTTGTTCAGCCATTCCCCAATTGATGAGCATCCCTTCAATATCCAGTTCTTTGCCACCACTAAAAGAGCAGCTACAAATATCTGTGTATGCATAAGTCTTTTTTAAAAAATTTCTTTGGGATACAGACCTAGTAGTGGTATTGCTGGATGAAAGAGTATATGCAAGGTTTTATAGTCCTTTGGACATAGTTCCAAATGCTCTCCAGAAATGCTGGATCACAACTCCACCAACAGAGCATTAGTGTTTCAGTTTTCCCTTATTCCTGCCAACATTTTTCATTTTCATTTTCTGTCATATTAATCAATCTGATAATTGTGGGGTGATTACCTTAGAGTTATTTTAATTTTAATTTCTCTAATTAATAATGATTTAGAACATTTTTATATGACTACAGATAGCTTTGATTACTTCTTTTGAAAACTGCCCATTCATATTCTTTGACCATTTATCAGTTGGGGAATGGGTTTTATTTCTCATAAATTTGATTCAATTCTCCATATATTTGAGAAATAAAGACTTTATCAGGGAAACTTGCTCTAAATTTTTTCTCAGTTACAATTGCTAACTATGTATTTTCTTTCATCCCATTTTCCCACTGTTTATCCTACTCTTTTTCTCTTTTCAGAACCGTTTATGCTTAACAGTGTTTTGCTTCTGACTGCCACCTCTCCTGCTTCTCCCTCTCTTCTATCAGCAACACTCCATTTCTTTGATCTTTTCCCCCTTCTAATTCCCTGTACAGTAAGATATGTTGCTATACCCAAATGGATGGATATGTTATTCCCTCAAGTCAATTCTAGTAAGAGTTGGGTTCAAGCATTGTCTATAACCCCACATCTTCCCCTCCACTGTAAAACCTCACTTGTGTCTCTTTTATGTTAGATAATTAACTGCATTCTACCTCTCCTTTTCCCCTTCTCCCAGTGCATCCTTCTTTCTCACTTATTAATTTTATTTTTTTAATTCTAGACTCAAACACTAGAAGTCAAATTCAGAATAAAGAAAAAGAAATATCATAAAATTAAATATTAATTATTGAAACTTAAATACAAAGTAAGAAAAGGAAAAAAAAAGCTTGCCATATGCACGGCATAACATAAGAAAGGATTCAAAATATATAGCAACAAATTATCATTTCAAGAAAGCCTGTGTGATAAATACTACATGATGTGTTGAGAGCTATCCATATTTTCTTTGCTTCTTTGTAAGTTCTCTTTTGTTCTCTGCTGTGCATTTTTTAACTTTGTTCTTTTCCCCCCTTTTTTCCTCCCCCACAGAAGACTACAATTAAGTGTGGATATATTTTTATATAGATATAGATGTTGTTTATATATAGATATAAATATGCACATATACATATGTACATACATACATATGTACATATGTACATACATGCACACATATATAGACACATAGTTTCCCTAACAAATTCTACTCCTGGGCTCCTTCACTTACTTCTACTTGCTCTCTTGACCTCCTACTACTCAACCTACTCCCCAGTCCAAGGATTCCTCCCTTATCCTGTGATTTCCATAAATCTAAACACCCTTTTATGCATCTTTTTGACCCATTCCCTCACCTTCCCCTCCAAAGATCTCTCCCTTAACCAATTTTCATTTTTTAAGATATCATTCAACCATATTCAACTAACACTTGTCCTAAGTGCCTTAGTAATGAGAAAACTCTTAGGAGTTACAAGTAACACCTTCCCACACAGGAATGTAAAAAGTTTAAACTTACTGAATCCCTTGTAATTTCTCCTTCCTGTTTACTGTTTCATGCTATTCTTAAATCTTCTGTTTCAATGCATTTTTTTTATCAGAAATGTTTGAAAGCTCTATTTTATTGAATATCCATTTTTCTCCTGAAGATTCATATTCAGTTTTCCTGGGTAGGTGGTTCTTTGTTGTAATCCTAGCTCCCTTGCCCTCCAGCTCTCTGATCCTTTGATGCTGAAGCTGCTAAATCTTGTGTTATCCTGACTGTGGCACCATGATATTTGAATTGTGTTTTTCTGGCTATTTACAATATTTTTTCTTTGCTATTGGAGCTCTAAAATCAGACCATAATATTCCTGGGAGTTTTCCTTTTGAGATCTCTTTCAGGAGGTGAATGGTGGATTCTTTCAATTCCTATTTTACTTTCTGATTCTAGAATATCAGGGAAGTTTTCTTTGAAAATTTCTTGAAATATGGTCCTCTTTCTCTGACCATGGCTTTCAGGTTGTCCAATAATTCTTAAATTAGCTCCCCCTGATTTATTTTCCAGGACAGTCATTTTTCTGATGAGATATTTCAAATTTTCTTTTTCTTCTTTGATTCTTTTGACTTTGTTTTATTGTGTCTTGGTGTCTTGTGGACTCATTAGGTTCAATTTTTTCAATTCTAATTTTTAAGAAATTATTTTCTTTAGTGATCTTTTTTACTTCCTTTTTTATTTGATCAATTCTGCTTTTTATTTTATTTTTTGAAACTTTAATTAATTAATTTTAGTTTTCAACAATCATTTCCACAAGATTTTGAGTTCCAAATTTTCTCCCCATCTCTTCCATCCTCCAGCCCAAGACACCATGAATTCTGATTACCCCTCCTTCAATCTGCCCTCCTTCTATCACACCCCTGTCTTCCCTTATCCCCATCTTCTCTCTTCTTGTAGGGCAAGTTAGATTTCTATACCCCATTATCTGTATTTCTTATTTCCCAGTTTCATGCAAAAACAATTCTCAAAATTCATTCCTAAAACTTTGGGTTCCAATTTCTCTCCCATCTGCCCTCTTATCCCCACTGAGAAGGCAATCAATTCAATATAGGCCATACATGTGCAGTCATGCAAAAGACTTCCATAATAGTCATGTGAAAGACTACTTATATTTCCCTACATCCTATCGTGCTCCCCATTTATTGTATTCTCTGTTTTGACTTTGTCCCATCCCAAAGTGTTTACTTCTAATTACTCTCTCTTCCCATTTGCCCTCCTTTCTATCATCCCCCCACCTCACTTATCCAGTTCTCCCCTACATTCCTGTAGTGTAAGATATATTTTATACCAAATTGAGTGTACCTGCTATTCCCTCCTGAATCCAAATGTGACGAGAGTAAGCTTCACTTTCCCCCCCTCACGTTCTCCCTTTCCCCTTCATTGAAAAAGCTTTTCCTTGCCTCTTTTATGAGAGATCATTTACCCCATTCCATTTCTCCCTTTCTCTTTCAATTATATTCTTCTCTTAGCCCTTAATTTTATTTTTTAGATATCATCCCTACCTATTCAACATACCCTGTGCCTTCTATCTATATACATACATATATGTATGTATGTACAAAATCCCTCCAGCTACCCAAATACTGAGAAAAGTTTCAAGAATTACAAATATTATCTTTCCATGTAGGAATGTAAACAGTTCAACTTTAGTAAGTCTCTTATGATTTCTCTTTCCTCTTTACCTTGTCATGCTTCTCTTGATTCTTGTGTTTGAAAGTCCAATTTTCTATTCAGCTCTGATCTTTTCATCAACAATGCTTGAAAGTCCTCTATTTCATTGAATGATCATTTTCCCCTGAAGTATTATACTCAGCTTTGATGGGTAGGTGATTCTTGGTTTTAGTCCTAGTTCCTTTGACTTCTGGAATATCCTATTCCACACCCTTTGATCCCTTAATGTAGAAGCTACTAGATCTTGTGTTATCCTGATTGTACTTCCACAATACTTGAATTGTTTCTTTCTAGCTGCTTGCAATATTTTCTCCTTGACCTAGGAACTCTGAAATTTGGCCACAATGTTCCTAGGAGTTTCTCTTTTTGGATCTCTTTCAGGCAGTGATCTGTGGATTCCTTGAATACTTATTTTGCCCTCTGGTTCTAGAATCTCAGGGCAGTTTTCCTTGATAATTTCATGAAAGGTGATGTCTAGGCTCTTTTTTTGATCATGGCTTTCAGGTAGTCCCATAATTTTTAAATTGTCTCTCCTGGATCTATTTTCCAGGTCAGTTGTTTTTCCAATGAGATATTTCACATTATCTTCCATTTTTTCATTCTTTTGGTTTTGTTTTGTGATTTCTTGGTTTCTCATAAAGTCATTAGCCTCTATCTGTTCCATTCTAATTTTGAAAGAACTATTTTCTTCAGTGAGCTTTTGAATCTCCTTTTCCATTTGGCTAATTCTGCTTTTTAAAGCATTCTTCTCCTCATTGGCTTTTTGAACCTCTTTTGCCAATTGAGTTACCCTATTTTTCAAGGTGTTATTTTCTTCAGCATTTTTTTGGGTCTCCTTTAGCAGGGTGCTGACCTGCTGTTCATGCTTTGACTGCATGTCTGCTTTGTCTTCCCAGTTTTTTCTCCACCTCTCTAACTTGATTTTCAAAATCCTTTTTGAGCTCTTCCATGGCCTGAGCCCATTGGGTGGGCTGGGATACAGAAGCCTTGACTTCTGTGTCTTTCCCTAATGGTAAGCATTGTTCTTCCTCATCAGAAGGGAAGGGAGGAAATGCCTGTGCACCAAGAAAGTAACCTTCTATAGTCTTATTTTTTTTCCCTTTTCTGGGCATTTTCCCAGCCAGTGACTTGACTTCTGAGTATCCTTTCCACACCCATCTTGCCTCTAGATCCACCCAGCTAGTGCTTGGGGTCTGAGATTCAAATGCTGCTTCCCAGCCTCAGGGCTTTGGGCAGAGGCAGGGCTGCTATTCAGTGTGAGATTAAGTTCAGGTGCTCAGGTGGGGGCAGGGCCGCCTCTCAGGCTCAGTTCCCTCAGGGAGTTTATGCAGAGACCTTCAACAATGGATCCAAGCTCATGCCTGCTTGGGGAGCCCTGGTCTGCTCCTGCCTCAGCTGCTGCCTCCTGAGGGCACCTGAGTTATGGGGGCACCCCACACCCCTCTCAATCCACCAAAGAGACCCTCTCACCAATCCTTGTCACCTGTGGGTGGAGGGACTTGCGCGGCTGCTGGAGATTCTGTCCCTGAGGCCTGCTCAGATCTGCTCCCTGCTCGGATCCGCTCCTCTCAGTGCCGTGTGGCCAAGGGCTGGGCTCCCGGTCCGCAGCTCGAGGACCTTTTGTGAGAGGTTTTCAGTCTCTCTGGAACAGAAATCTCATCCACTCCATTGTTCTGTGGCTTCTGCTGCTCCAGAATTGTTGGAAGTTCTTTTTTACAGATATTTTATGGGCAGTGGGTTCAGAGCTAGTGTATGTGTGTCTATCTACTCCGCCATCTTGGCTCCGCCCCCAGTTCCATAGTTTTTAAATTGTCTCTCCTGGATCTATTTTTTTGGTCAGTTGTTTCAATGAGATATTTCATATTGTATTCTATTTTTTCATTCTTTTGGGGTTTTTTTTGTAATTTATTGGTTTCTCATACAGTCATTGGTTTCCATCTGCTCCATTCTAATTTTTTTTTTTTTTACAGTGAGACAATACCAATATTTACTAAGATATTAGGGTTACAAAAACAAGAGTGAAACAGTCCTTGCTCTTCATGGGCTTCCAGTTTAGGGATAGGACACAACATGCATGCAGAGAGAAAAAAGTATACAAAATACATACAAGATCATTGATGGAGGGAGTGGTGGAGAAGACAGTAGGAGCTAGAAGGATCAGGAAAGGATTTATATAGAAGGGGCCATAAGCTGAACCTTAGAGAAAAACTGGGCTTCTATTTTTTAATTTATTTATTTTAAGTTTTCAACATTCATTTCCACAGAATTTTGAGTTCCAAATTTTCTCCCCATCTCTCCCCTTTCCCACCCCAAAGTGCCAAGCATTCTCACTACCCCTACCACCAATCTGCTCTCTCTTCTAACATCCTTCCCTTCCCTCATCCCCATCTTCTCTTTTGTCCAGTAGGGCAATATAAATTTCTATACCCCATCACCTGTATTTCTTGTTTCCCAGTTGTATGCAAGAACAATACTCAACAGTTGTTCCTAAAACTTAGAGTTCCAGCTTCTCCTCCTTCCTCCCTTCTCACCCATCCCCATTGGAAGGCAAATAATTCAATGTAGGTTATATATGTGTAGTTTTGCAAATGATTTCCATAGCAGTCATGTTGTGTAAGACTACCCTCCATCCTATCCTGACCCCCATTTCTTCTATTCTCTCTTTTGCCCTTATCCCTCCCCTTTAATTGCTCCCTCCTCCCCATGCCCTCCCTTTCATCATCCCCCTTACCCTGCTTATCCCCTTCTCCTCCACTTTCCTGTATTGTAAGATAGGTTTTCATACCAAAATGAGTGTGCATTTTATTCCTTCCTTGAGTCAAATGTGATAAGAGTAAGCTTCATGTTTTCTCTCTCACCTCCTCCCTTTTTCCCTCCATTGAAAAGTCTTATTCTTGCTTCTTTTATGAGAGATAATTTGCCACATTCCATTTCTCCCTTCCTCCTCCTAATATATTCCTCTCTCACCCCTTAATTTCATTTTTTAGATACTATCCCTTCCTATTCAACTCACTCTGTCCTCCCCCCCAATGTGTGTGTGTGTGTGTGTGTACGTGTGTGTGTATGTAATCCCACTAGCTACCCAGATAATGAAAAAAGTTTCAAGAGTTACAAATATTGTCTTTCAATGTAGGAATGTAAACAGTTCAACTTTAATAAGTCCCTTACAATTTCTCTTTCCTGTTTACCTTTTCATGCTTCTCTTGATTCTTGTGTTGGAAAGTAAAATTTTCTTTTCACCTGTGATCTTTTCACCGAGAATGCTTAAAAGTCCTCTATTTCATTGAAACACCATTTTCCCCTGAAGTATTATACTCAGTTTTGATTCTTGGTTTTAATCCTACTTCCTTTGACTTCTGGAATATCATATTCCATGCACTTCAGTCCCTTAATGTGGAAGCTGTTAAATCTTGTGTTACCCTGATTGTATTTCCACAATACTCAAATTGTTTCTTTCTAGCTGCTTGAAATATTTTCTCCTTGACCTGGTAACTCTGGAATTTGGCTACAACATTCCTAGGAGTCTCTCTTTTTGGATCTCTTTCAGGAGGTGATCTGTGGATTCTTTCAGTATGTGTTTTGTCCCCTGCTTCTGGAATATCAGGGCAATTTTCTTTGATAATTTCATGAAAGATGGTGTCTATGCTCTTTTTTTGGTCATGGCTTTCAGGTAGTCCCATCATTTTTAAATTGTCTGTCCTGGATCTATTTTCCAGGTCAGTTGTTTTTCCAATGAGATATTTCACATTACCTTCCATTTTTTCATTCTGTTGGTTTTGTTTTGTGATTTCTTGGTTTCTCATAAAGTCATTGGCCTCCATCTGTTCCATTCTAATTTTATAGAACTATTTTCTTCAGTGAGCTTTAAAAACTCCTTTTCCATTTGGCTAATTCTGCTGTTTAAAGCATTCTTCTCCTCATTGGCTTTTTGGACCACTTTTGCCATTTGGGTTAGTCTATTTTTAAAGGGGTTATTTTCTTCAGTATTTTTTTGGGTCTCCTTTAGTAAGCTGCTGACTCACTTTCCATGATTTTTCTGCTTTGCTCTCATTTCCATTCCCAATTTTTCCTCCACCTCTCTTACTTGATTTTCAAAATCCTTTTTGAGCTCTTCTATAACCTGAGACCATTGTATATTTATTTTGGAGGTTTTGGATGCAGAAGCTTTGACTCTTATGTCTTCCTCTGATGATATGCATTGTTCTTCTTCATCCAAAGGAATCAAAGAAAATACCTGTTCACCAAGAAAGTAACCTTCTATAGTCTTATTTTTTTTCCCTTTTTGGAAATTTTCCCAGCCAGTTACTTGACTTTTGAGTCCTTTGTCAAATGGAGTGTGTACTCTGGGGACCTGTAAGTTCTCAGTTCCTCCAAGGTGGCACAATCAAGGGAGAGGAGTTTAGTCCTCTCCTGGTCTGCACTCTGGTATGGGAGCAACCACAAGCATTCTTCTGCCCAGGATCTGTGAGTAGGATTTCCTGTCCAGAGCCACCACCAGCACCATCATTCAGTCCTCCTCCTCGCCCCAGGACCACCACTTAGGGCTGAGATCTCTATCAGAGACTCAGTTCCCCCAGGGTCTTTAGGCTGAAGGCTCCAAAAAAGGGATGCTGCCACCACCTGGGGCCAGAGCCAAGGTAGGACCCTACTCCCTTTTCACCTAGGTGAGAGAGCTTCCTCACTGACCTTTGAACCTGTCTTTGGCATTTTTACGTTGAGAAATATCAGAACCACAGCTGCTGCCTGGGATCCTGCACCTTGAAGGTCCTGGTCCTGTGTGTGCTGCACTGCTTGGCTAAGGCTGGGCTGCACTGCACTGTGAGACCAGTGGGACTGGTGTGATAGACCTTTCTTGTCAACCTTCCAGCTGCATTGGGCTGGAAATCTCTTTCACTCTGTCATTTTGTAGCTTCTGCTATTCTAGAATTTTCTTAGAGTCATTTTTTATAGGTATTTTATGGGCTATAGAAGGAGAACTACAGCAGGTCTGTCTTTCTGCCCCACTATCTTGGCTTGCCCCCCCCATTCTGCTTTTTAAAGAGTTCTTTTCATTGGGTTTTGTGCCTCTTTTATTATTTGACAATTCTGTTTTTTAGGGTGCTATTTTCTTCAGTACTTTTTGTTGCTCCTTTACTAAGGTATTTACTCTTTTTTTAACGATCATTTTGAATCACTCTCATTTCTTTTTCCAATTTTTCTTCTACTCCTCTTATTTCATTTTGATAACGTTTTTTTGAGCTCTTCCAGGAATTCTTTTGTGTCCTGATATCAGTTCATATTTTTCCTTGAGGTTTTGGATGTAGCAGTTTTGACTTTGCTTTCTTCTTCTGATAATGTGTTTTGATCTTCCCTGTCATTATAGTAACTTTCTATGGTTAGGCCCTTTTGTTGTGTTGTTATTGTTTGTTCATTTTACATCCTATTTCATGACTTTTAACTATGCTAAATTGGAACTCTCCTTCCAGATTGGAGGGGGCACTGTCCCAAACTTCAGGTTTCAGCTGTTTTCAGAAATAATTCTGGGAGCTTGTAAATTTTATGTTCTTCCAAAGTGATGTGATCCAGTGAAAGATGTGTTTACTATTCTCTTGACTTGTGTTCTGCTCTGTGAGCAACCACAAGCATTCTTTTTCACCCTGGAACTATGACTAAGGACACTTCCCTTACAGTCACAAGTTCTGGTGTGGTAGTACTCTTCACTTTGTACCCAGAACTGAGATCTGGATCCATGTATGGGTAATACAATAGAGTCCTGCAGCCACTGCCAGCACAAGGACCCTTGTATTTTCATTCTGACTGATTATTTGACCCACTTAAAAGCTCCAGAAGCTGCTGGTACTGTTCCTGATTCACCAGCCCTTGAGATCTACTGATGGTTTGCTGGGGCATAGATTACACTGGTGCAACCTGTTCTGGAATGCACTCCACTCTTACTCCAGTGTAAGGAATCTTTCTTGCCAACCTTCTAAACTGTCTTGGGTTGGAAAATTGCTTTACTCTGTCCACTTGTGGCTTCTGACACTTCAGAATTCATTTTGAGATATTATTTAAAGTTGTTCAGAAAGGATTTGGGAGAGCTCAGGTGAATCATACCTTTTTTGCCTATCATTTGCCCCTAGTTGTGTCACTTTGAAAGTGAGGCCTTGAAGCACACCATCAATTTTCCAGCAGTGGTATTATATATGAATACTTCCATGCATGGTTCTGCAAAGGTAGCAGCTTCTGCATTCATCAGGAGAAAAGAATAAATGGAGAAAAAGAAAAAGGTCTCTATAATGTCTTCCAGTTTAAATTCAAGGAACACTGAAAAATAGAAAGTGAATCAAAGTAGAATGCAGGTGTGAGAAGAACCCAGGCCTCTGATGTTGTTTAGGTTCTGGTTGTTCTTATAATTTCAAGGCATTTGAAAATCAATGAGAAATTTGACTGTTGAGGAAGTGCTACAAATTTCTCCAAATAAAATCAAGCCCTTCCACATGATTAACTGAATCCATGTGTTCAGGCCACTGGAGTAACTATATAGCCTTGACATTTCCCCAGGGATGAGACAACTTCTGAGCACTCTGAGCTAAGGGCATGTGGCTAGCTGTTTATGTTGGTTTTGTGAGTATGACTAAGAAAAATACAAATAAGAATTCAGTCTTAGGAGTCATCTGGAATTTCCATTTTTTACTTGTTGAAATCAGGTAAGATGTTTCTTCTTTATCGTACCAAAAATACTATTGTTAATTTCTATAGTATCATCATAAATATGGATACCTGTATCTCCTGTGAGGGCCAGTGAATTTACTTGGGAATTGGGGTAATAATTATAAAGCTAAGTTTTGGGAAACCTGAAGATAATACAGTCAAGATGATGGAAATTTAAAGAGGGAGAATTTAATTTGATCAAAAGCCCTAGTTCACTAGGGAAATATATCTAAGTGCCAGAAAAAATAAGGAGCATATGAGGAATTGGTGGAAAGCAATAAGTGAATCATGAAAAACTGACATTGATGAGAAAGATAGCAGAGTAGAGTGGGAAGCGATGAACCTGTAGTCAGAACACCCAAGTTGAAGTCCTGGTTTTGCCAAGTTACTATAATTCTGGGCAAGTTACTTGACTTCTTGGGATCTTTAGGTTTTCACATAAAGAATGGTGGTAGTAGTAATGCCTGTCATCCATCTGATAGAATTTTGACAAAGATAAGTGATGCAAAATATAATGGAAAATGCATGAGATTAATCCCCTATTTATATTTGAATTTTATATCACTAATCTAAACCACTTGAATTTTTTCTCTCTCAGAATCTCCTGCTGTTCAATCTGGACTATGTTGACAGTTATTATGAGTCTGCTATGTGCCAAACACTATGCCAAGTTCCAGAGAAACAGTGAAAGGCAAAAGAGTTATTGCTCTCAAGGAGCTCACAGTCTAATGATGGAGATAACATGAGAAGAATTATATAAACAACCTCTCTGATGATAAATTGGAGGTATCAGAAAATAATTAGTAATTATTTAAGTAATATAGATAATCAGTAAACATTGTGAGAGTATGAAGGTGACAGGGGTATTAATGATTTCCATTAAGAACAGCCCTCAGTAGTTCAATGTGGAAATGGCAACAATTTGGAAATAACTTCATTTGACCTCTTTAATTCATATCTTTCACTTCTACTTTCAATCTTTCTGGATCCTTTGGTGAAGTTCTGGCTTGATGGAATGGGCTGCTGTAGGTTAATTGGAGTCAAAAAAATTTACAATCCTAAACTTGTTCCTTTTATGAAGGTTCTTAGAGGGAAAAATCTTATTGGGTTCTAACAAGACATATTTGTACAACCCAAGGCATGCTGTAGGGCATCTCCCTGGAAATATTCCAAAGAACTGAAATGAACAATTTAGCATTTTACTCAATATCTGTATGTTTAATACATGATTCAATTTAGGAGAGGAGAAAAGAATAAGTCTATGAGGAAATCAATTGAACCTATCTTTGCTTTCCCAATTCCATTTTGAATTAAGCAGGAGTTCTTTCATAAAGTGCTGCTTGGCCCCATAATGACTGTTTGCTACAGATATGCAGTGTGGTTTGGAGGTGAGGTAGGAGGGGAAGTTCATTTTCTCCCTGCGGCCAAGTCCAATCCCTACCACCTTTTTCTTATTAACTTGCATGTCATTTGACATTCCAGTAGGTCAGAGTTATAACAGCACTGAAGGCAGTTTTTGTACTAGGACTGGGGATTTCAGTGCCAGGAGCTAGTTAAATGATGCTTAGATTTTTATTCCTTTTCATCCTAAGGCAAAAAAATCTAAACAAAAGATATTCAGACCAAGAGGTTTGCTGTGTGTGCTGCAATTTTAACTTTCAGACGCATCCCCTTGCCAGAAATGAGACTCTCAGCCACTGAATATAGCCAGGCCTATCCAATTCTTATGTATTATGTCACTTACAAGTCTTTGGTTGGGTGGAGGGGAATGAGAGTTCACTTAATTGGTAAAAGGTGTAGGCCCTATGTCTGTTCAGAGTTTAGTTAAAATTCCTATTATTGACCTGTGACATTTTCAATAAAGGAAAAGAAGCTTCCTGTGATTATGAGAAGACATAGTAGATCATTTTATCTAAGCCATAAGAAGGGAGTCATGGCTGAAATGAAGCATTTGTTTTTTCCAGGTACTGTCTTGATAACTTTTAGGCCCCTAGAGATCATCCTTTTTGGAGGGTTTCTTTCTGTAGGAGGGCACCAATCCTGAGATGCTTCTACAAATTTGTATTGTAGCAAGCCTACTGGACCAATCTGGTTCCTAGGTTTTCAACTGGTGATGACTGATCTTTTTTCTCTTTTCCCTTTGGGGCATATGATGCATCTTGTGCCAGGTCAGGAGCTTCATTCACTGGGCAGGATGTATGTTCAGACATTGGCTCAGGGTTCAACCTTGGAGTCCCATTGATCTCTCTGCATTATCAAGAATAGTTCATTGGTTAGGGATATTAATGAGAACATCTGACATTTCTAGAGCATTCTCATGTTTGCACATTATCACCCTGGATCTTCATTACAAACCTGGGGAGGTAGGTGCTATGGATGTTATTATCCCCATTTTTCAATTGGGAAATAGAGTTAGAGAAGTTAACCTTTATAATTACTGTGTGATAATACATTTTGAGCCCAAGTTTCTTTTGATACCAGGTCCACTGATATTTCTGTCTTTCAATATTACTCCTTCCTTAGCAGAATCAACTAGTAAAGACTGGTGGTAAGTGATGAGAACAATTTCCCAAACCAGTGCCTCAGATAAATCTACTCTGAGAGCTTGCTTTCCACAGAACCACAGTTGGCAAACAATATAGCTTACTCTGCTAGACTGAGAAGTAGGTGGTTCTATTTCTCTAGATATGCCTGATGGTAGATGGAATAAGGCATCTAATGGTCTGTTTCTGAGGCTTGTGTAAAGTAAGTCACCACACATTTATTAAGCCCTTACTACATGCCAGGCACAATGCTAAATGTTAGGGATACAAAGAAAGACAAAAGACAGTCTCTGCCCTGAGGGAACTCCCAATTTAATGGAGGAGACAACATGTAAACAACTATGTATAAACAAGCTACATACAAGATAGATGGGAAATAATCAACAAAGGAAAGGTACTAAAATAAAGAGGGATTGGGAAACGTTTCCTTTATAAGGCACAGAACCAGGTTAGGCAACAATGAAGGACCTGCCAAAGTTATATCACCAGCAACTTTTAATGGTGCTCAAAATCCCCATAATCCTCATTCTTTTGGTTGATAGAATTGAAGGACAATTATCATAACTCAATCATTACACAAAAGAGAGGCAACTATGATGCTATTACCTATTAACTTCTAACTTTTTTAAGATTAGCAAACCAAGACATCAATTGGGTCCCGAGAAAGTGGGAGATGATGCTAATTAATAGCAATGAGGGGATTAGCAA
This sequence comes from Notamacropus eugenii, assembly GCF_028372415.1. NCBI lineage: Eukaryota > Metazoa > Chordata > Mammalia > Diprotodontia > Macropodidae > Notamacropus > Notamacropus eugenii. The sequence continues at coordinate 231,558,332 of NC_092875.1, read as the reverse complement.
AGATCTAGGATAAGGATTGTTGCTGTCATCTGGGACAGAAGCCATAGTAGATAATTTTAGTTCTGTAGAAATTCACTAGTAGTTGTGAACATGCAGGTACACATTTTCAGGGACTGAAAAATTCAGAGAATGATCAGCTTCAGGACTGATTACCATGTTACCAAGCACATAGAAACTACAGCATAGTGCAGAGGAAAGAGCATTGTGTTTTGACCTGAAATTCAGACTTTGCTACTTATCAGCTGTATGACTTTAAATATGTAATAGTCTAGTATTTCTAGTATTCAGTTTTTTCCTCATTTTAAAATTAGGGTCTTATATGGAAGCCAAGATTGCAGAGTGATCTATAAGTGCCCTCCCCCTCCCCTTGTTGACCTTGAAAACTCCAGAGAACATTTCCCCAGGAAAAATTCTGGAATAGTGGAATCAGCTGAAGGGGTAAAGCCTCTTAGCCCATGAGGCTAGAAAAATCGCAAAGGGGGGTACCTCTAGCTAGATGTGGTTGAAGAAACCAGTGTAGGACCAGAGCTATCCCTGACAGACCCACTTCAGCAAACCAGGAGTAGATCCTGAGCCACAGAGGGGTAGAGCTATACGCCCCAACACTAGGACTCCGGTGTGCCTCAGCACAGCCAGGGGAATCAGGAAGACACTGGCACAGACAGGGTGCATCAAATGCTGAGCCTGCCTGTGCTCTAAGTTAGGAGACGAGACCTCTTGTGGTCAGACCACCCCTCCCCCACACCTAACACAGGGAGCTCCAGGGTAACTCCAGGGAAACTCAGAAAGACTTCACCTGGCCTCTGTTTTGGCATGTCAGCCAGCTCAGCACCAGGCAAGCTGCAGCATTCTAGCTTCTAGCTGAAAGAACCAGGGGCCATAATACAAAAAACCTCAAGTTCTAAGCACAAGAACTGTGGGAAAGAGCCCCCTGTGGCCCAGAAGCAGAGTTTCATTTGAAAAATCAGGCAAAAGGCAATTATCATAAGCAGGAAGCAAGCCAGAAAAGAAAAGACCATAGAATCTTACTATGGGGACAAGAACCAAAACACGAATACCAAGGAGGTCATTAGTGAGACTATACTCCCATGTAAAACCTCCAAAGGGAATATGAACTGGTCTCAAGTCCAAAGAGCATTCTTCCAAGAGCTCAAGAAAGGTTTTAAAAGCCAAATGAGAGAGGTAGAAGAAAAATTGGCTAATGATTTTAAAAACATGGAAAAAGAAATCAAGGAAAATTTTAAAAGAAAAATTGGACAAAAGGAAAAGGAAATACAAAACCTGCCTGGAGAAAATACCATCTTAAAAGGAACAAGTGGGCAAATGGAAAAGGAGACACAAAAGGTAACTGAAGAAAACAATCTATTAAAAATTAGAAATGGGCAAATAGAAGCTAATGACTCTACGACACATCAAAAATCAGCCAAACAGAATGTAAAGAATGAAAAGATAGAAGAAAATGTAAAATATCTCATTGGAAAAACAACTGACCTGGAAAACAGATTCAGGAGAGAAAAATCTAAGAAGTGTCAGTCTACTGGAAAACCATGATGAAAACAGAGCGTGGACAATATCTTCCAAGACATCCTCAAGAAAAACTGCTCTTAAGTCCTAAATCCAGAGGGTAAAATAGTCATCAAAAGAATCCACTGATTCTGAAAGAGATCCTAAATTGACAACCCCAAGGAATATTGTTGTCAAATTCCAAAACTATCAAGTAAAGGAGAGAATACTGCAAGCAGCCAGAAAGAAGCAATTCAAATATTGAGGAAATACAGTCAGGATCACACAGGACCTTGAAGTTTCTACATTAAGAGATCAGTGGGACTGGAATATAATATTTCATAAGGCAAAGGAGTTTGGACTACAACCAAGGATCAATTACCCAGCAAAACTGAGCATAAAATTTCAGGCAAGGAGATGAACATTCAATGAAATAAGGGATTTCCAGACATTCCTGATGAAAAGGGCAGAGCTTAATAGAAAATCTGATCTCCAAAGAGAGGCATAAAAAAGTAAACAGGGAAAAAAAAAAACAACTTTTTATTCAATATGGGCAAACTATTTACATCCTTATAAGGGAAGATGATACTTGTTAATCTTGATAATTTTATATTTATTATGAGTGGGTATAAATTAAACGATGTGATGATAAAAAAGTGTGACTTAAGGTGCGAAGGGATTGTAATGGGATATGTGAAAAGAAGAAGGCAAAAAAGGTAAATTACTTCACAGAAAGAAGCACAAAAACATATAGCAGTAAAGGGAAAGAGGGAGAGAGATGAGCACTGTTTGAGATTACTCTCATCTGATTCAGTTCAAGGGGGGAACAACAAACTCAGTTAAATATGGAAATCGAAATAGCCCTATATACAGGAGGAGGGAGAAGGGGATAGAAAAGGGAGGGGAGGTTAAAAGGGAGTGAAGAAGTAGTAAGGGGAAAGGGGAAATAAAGTAGGATCAAATAGAAGGGAGGGAAGACTAAGGGAGGTGGTGGTCAAAAACAAACTGTATTGTGGAGGGGAAGGGAGAACTAAAAGCATAAAGGGGAGAAATAGGATGGAATGAAAGACACAGACAGTAATCATAACTGTGAATGTGAATGGGATGAACTCTCCCACAAAATGGAAGCAGATAGCAGAATGGAATAAAAACTATAATCCAACAATATATTGGTTACAAGAAACACATTTGAAACAGGGGAATACACACAGGATAAAGGTAAAAAGTTGGATCAGAATATATTGTGCTTCAGCTGATGTAAAAAAATCAAGGGTAGCAGTCCTAATCTCAGACAAAGCAAAAGCAGAAATAGATCTCATCAAAAGAGATAAAGAAGGAAACTACACCCTGCTAAAAAGGCACCATAGACAACAAAGCAATATCATTACTAAACATATATGCTCCAAGTGGTAATGCATCCAAATACTTAGAGGAGAAGTGAAGGGAGTTACAGGAAGAAATAGACAGCAAAACTATGCTAGTAGGGGACCTCCAGCTCCACCTCTCTGAACTTGATAAATCTAACCTCAAAATAAACAAGAAAGAAGTTAAGGAGGTGAATAGAACTCTTGATAAGGTAGATATGATAGATCTCTGGAGAAAAATGAATCGGGATAGAAAGGACTATATCTTTTTCTCAGTGGTACATGGCACATATACAAAAATTGACCATGTACTAGGGCATAAAAACCTCACAATCCAAAGCAGAAAGACAGAGATAGTCAATGAATCGTTCTCAAATCATAATTCAATGAAAGTTATATGTAATAAAATGCCATGGAAAGGTAGACCAAAAATTAATTGGAAACTAAGTAATCTAATCCTAAAGAATGAGTGGGTTAAATGACAAATCATAGAAACAATCAATAACTTCATTCAAGAAAAAGATAATGATGAGACAACCTACCAAAACTTATGGGATGCTGCAAAAGCAGTTCTTAGGGGAAGTTTTATGTCAACAAACAACTGCATGAATGAAATAGAGAAAGAGGAGGTCAGTGAATTGGGTATGCAGCTGAAAAAGCTAGAAAAAGAACAAAATGAAAATCTCCAAGTAAATATCAAATTAGAAATACTGAAAACCAAAGGAGAGATTAATAAAATTGTATTTAAGAAAACTATTAAATTAATACATAAAACTAAGAGTTAAATTTATGAAAAAAACAATAAAACTGATAAACCTTTGGTCAGTTTGATTAAAAAAAGAAAGAAGAAAACCAAATTACCTATATTAAAAATAAAAAGAGTGAAATAACCTCCAATGAGGAGGAAATTAAAAGAATAGTTAGAAGTTACTTTGCCCAACTGTATACCCATAATTTGACAATCTAAGTGAGATAGATGAATATTTAAAAAAAATAAATTGCTCAGATTAACAGAATAAGAAGTTGAATACTAAAATAACCTCATCTCAGAAAAATAAATTGAACAAGTCATCAATGAACTCCCTAGGAAAAAATCTTCAGGGTCAGATGGATTTACATGTGAATTCTATCAAACATTTAAAGAACAGTTAATTCCTATACTATATAGACTAATTGGGATATTTGGTGAAAGAGTCCTACCAAATTCTTTTTGTGATACAAATATGGTTCTGATACCCAAACCAGGAAGAGTCAAAACAGAGAAAGAAAATTATAGACCAATTTCTTTAATGAAGATAGATGAAAAACTTTTAAATAGATATTAGCAAAAAGAATACAGCAATTTATCATGAGAATAATACATTATGATCAGGTAAGATTTATACCAGGAATGTGGGACTGGTTCAGTGTTAGGAAAACTATCAGCATGTTTGATCATATCGACAAAAAAACTAACAGAAACCATATAATTATCTCAATAGATGCAGAAAAACCTTTTGACAAAATACAATACTGTTTCCTGTTGAAAACACTGGAGAGCATAGGAATAAATGGAGCCTTTCATAAAATAATAAGCAGTGTCTACCTAAAGGCATCAGCAAGCATTATATGTAACGGGGATAAGCTAGATGCATTTCCAGTAAGATCAGGGGTGAAACAAGGATGTCCATTATCATCACTGTTATTCAATATGGTATGAGAAATGTTAGCTTTAGCAATAAGAGAAGAAAAAGAAATTGAAGGAATTAAAACAGGCAAAGAAGAAACTAAGTTATCACTCTTTGCAGATGATATGAAGATATACATAGAAAATCCTAGAGAATCAAATAAAATAGTACATGAAATAATAAACAACTTTCTCAAAGTTGCAGGTTACAAAGTAAACCCACATATATCATCTGCATTTCTGTATATTACTAATAAATCCCAACAGCAAGAGAGAGAAAGAGAAATCCCATTTAAAGCTATAGTAGAGACTATAAAATGTCTGAGAGTCTACCATCCCAAACAAACCCAGGGACTATATGAACACAATTACAAAACACTTTGCACATAAGTAAAGTCAGATCTAAGTAAGTGGAAAAACATCAGTTGCTCATGGGTAGGCTGAGCTAATATAATAAAAATGACAATTCTACCTAAATTAATTTAGTTATATTCAGTGCCACACAAGTCAAACTAGCAGAAAAATATTTTCTAGAGCTAGAAAAAATAATTTTAAAAAACCAGTTCAAATAAATCAAAATTCATCTGAAAACAAAAGGTCCAGAATATCAAGGGAATTAATGAAAAGAAATGCTAGGGAAGGTGGCCCAGCCTTACCAGATAGCAAATTGCTTTATAACTTAGCACTCATCAAAACCACTTGGTACCAGCTAAGAAACAAAGGGGTAGACCAGTGGAATGGGTTAGGTACTCAAGACACAGTAGTTTTTGAATATAGCAATCTACTTTTGATAAATCCAAGGAATATGGTTTCTGGGATAAGAACTCACTGTTTGACAAAAAGTGCTGGGAAAACTGGATAACAGGGGGTTGCAAACTAGGCATCGATCAATAAAATCCAAATGAATACATGACCTAGGTATAAAGGTTGATACTATAAACAAATTAGGGGAGCAAGGAATATCGTACTTGTCAGATTTATGGAAAATGGAGAAATTTATGACCAAACAAGAGATAGAGAAAATTATAAAATGCAAAATGAATAATTTTGATTACATTAAATTGAAAAGTTTTTGCACAAATAAATCCAATGCAACCAAGATTAGGCGGGTGACAGAAAACTGGGAAAGAATTTTTGCAACTAATGTCTGTGATAAAGGCCTAAATTCTAAAATGCATATTATCATTTTCTTACAAGTTTATGTGTATGTTCAAATGTGTTTTAAAATGTATGCTTTGTGACCATTTGACATTAAAAAAAAAGGAGAGCCTTCCTTCCTTTGGAAATATCTGGAATCTTACCAATTAGGAAAGAAGTGTTAATGTGACAATCATATTTTAATGTCAAACTCTAGTTTCAAAGGGCAGAAGAAACTGGTAAGGTCAAAAATAAAAGTGTTCATGGTCAGAAAATGTTAGCCATGTTGGAAAACATGGCAGGATTTTACTTTTTTGAACGAGTGGAGACTAGACATATTATTCCAATGGTATAGGAAATTAACAGGGATGAAACTCCTATTACAAATGCAAATCTACACCTGTTCTGCAACCTATATTCTTAGAAAGTTTCAGAGGGGATGATATGGAGGGTGAAAGGTAAAATGAGAGAATAACAGAATTGCAGTTAGGGTGTGTGTCTGAGATTGGATTTGAAACCAGGTTTTTCTGACTTTTCGACCAGTTCTTTATCCATAAAGAGACACAATCTTAAAAAAATCACAGAGTTTAAAATAATATTTTGCTGTTTACATCACCTAGATTTTCCCCTGTATCTCTTCCCTTTCCAATTTCAGTGAATTATCACTGATTCATTGATCTCTCTCTCTCTCTCTCTCTCTCTCTCTCTCTCTCTCTCTCTCTCTCTCTTTCTCTCTCTCTCTCTCATACACACACACACTCGCAGACTAAATTGATAAAAACAGAAAGAGAAAAAAGTAATCAAATCTTTAAAAACATCTAACACTATATGCAATGTTCTGTAAGATTTTCCTCTTCTACCCAATAACCTCTCCAAAACAGCAGGGAGAAGTTGTCCCCTCATTCTCTTCATTAGGGTCAACCTTGTTCTTTTTTTTTTTTTAATTTATTTTGAATTTAAATAAAAAAACAACCTTTCCATGTACAAAGCACAATATAAATAGAAGTTTCAATATAAAATCATGAATTTCCACTGTTTACTTTCTTTAAAAAAAAAACAAACATGTAATAAGTGCTACTTAACATTTTCAAAGCTACTCTGCTTTTCTATGCTTGCTACTAAGTTTTCTTTTGTTCTTTGCAATGTACTTTTTATTTTTTTCTCCCTCCCCACCTTATTCTACAGAAGACTAGCATTAAACAGAAATGTGTGTGTGTGTGTGTGTGTGTGTGTGTGTGTTTATCTGCTCTTTGTCTGTAGGCAGATAGCATCTCTCTTCGTAGGTGCTTTGTACTTGAGTATTTATTATGCACTAAATGACTTAGTCATTCAAAATTGTTCTTAGAACGATATTGATGTTACTGTGTACAACATTCTCTTAGATGTCCTCATTTCACTTTCCACTATTTCATGCAAGTCTTCTCACGTTTTTTTTTCCTAAAATGGACCCATTCTTCCCTTGTTATAGCACAGTAGTATTTCATCACAATCATATACCATAACCTTTCCTCAAATGACAGGCATCCCCTCCATTTCCAGTTCTTTGTCACCACAAATACAGCTTCTACAAATATTTTAGAACATGTAAATTCATTTCCCTTACCCCTAATCATCTTGGTATTGCTAGTTCAAAGTGTATACACAGTATTTTTTTTATTTTTTAATTCTTTGGGCATAATCCCAGTCTGCTTTCCAAGTTGGTTGAATCACGATTCCACAGACAGTAAATGTATCCCTTTTTCCCCACATCCCCTCAACATTTTTGCTGTCCATTATTATCATTTTAGCCAATCTGATGAGTATAAAATGATATCTCAAAGTTGTTTTAATTTGCATTTCTGTAATCATTAATGATTTAGAATTTTTTATACGATTAAATTTAGTTTTAATTTCTTCATCAAAAAATTTGTTCATATCCTTTGACCATTTATTGGTTCGGGAATAACTTGTATTCCTACAAATTTGACAAAGTTCTTTATGCATTTGAGATAAGAAACTTTTATCTGAGAAATGGTCTATAAATTTCCCCACTCTCAATTTTCTGCTTTCCTTCTGATCTTGGGTACATTGGGTTTTTTTGTATAAAACATTTTTAATATAATCAAAATTATCCATGTTAGAATTTATAATTTTCTCAATGTACTATTTATTCATAAATTATTCTTCTATCCACAAATCTTATTGGGCTATATGTTCCATGTTCTAATTTTCTTGTGATATCTTTTTTTGTATCCAGGTCATGTATTCATTTTGAACTTATCTTCATAAATGGTGTAAGATATTGATCTATACCCAATTTCTGCCAGACTGCTTTCTATCTTTCCTCACAATTTCTACCAAATAGTGAATTTTTATCTCCAAAGCTAAAGTCTTTATATTTGTAAACTTATTCTTTGCAATTTTGCAAAATTCGTACTCAAAAAGTAGTGTCTTTATTATGGTGGTTGTTTTTTCCATTTATATTATTGTAGTCATTCTATATTACTTTCTTTTTCCTATTTACTTCAATTTGTATCATTTCTTATAGGGCAGTCACATACCACTTTTTTTAAGTCAGTCCTGAATTGATGGGCATTTATTTTGTTCCAGTTCTTTGCTACCACAAAAGTGCTACTATAAATATATTGATGGAATTTTTCTGCTTTTCTCCCTTATTTTGTTTTACTATTTCTCAATTACATATAAAAAAGTTAACATTTATTTCCACAATAAATTTTAAGTTTCTAGTTTCTACCAACCTGCTTTTCAGTTTTCCCAGAATTTCTTTTTGTCAAATAGTGAGGTTTTTGTCATAAAGGCTTGGGTATTTGGGTTTATCAATTATTAGATTACTATTGTCATTTACTACTGTGTATTATATGTCTAAAATATTCCACTTATCCATCATTCTATTGATTCCACAGTACCAGAACGTTTTGATGATTACTTCTTTGTAATGCAGCTTGAGGTCTTAAACACTTATAGCAACTTCCTTCATGTATTTCTCATTGATTTCCTTGATATTCTGGACTTTTTTTTCCAAATGAATTTTGCAATTATATTTTTCTAGCTTCATAATTTTTTATTTTGATATGGCATTGAATAAGTAAATAAATTCAGGTAGGATTGTTATTTTATTATGTTTTCTCAATCTACTTATAAGTAATTTATATGTCTCTAATTGTTTAAATCTGTCCTTATTTGTATGAAATGTTTTTTAGTTGTGTCATATGGTTCCTGGGTTTATCTTGACAGGTAGACTGTCAAGTATTTTATATTATCTGCAGTTATCTTAAATACATTTTCTTTTTCTAACTCTTCCTATTGGGCTTTGACTATAACATATAAAGATGTTGATTATTTTTCTGGGTTTATTTTATGTTCTGAAATTTTGTTGAAATTGTTAATTATTTCAACTAGTTTTTTAGTTGATTCTCTAGAGCTCTCTAAGTATATGATCTGCAAAGATTAATAGTTTTATCACTGCCCATTTTAATTTTGTCTATTTCTTTTTCTTCTCTTATTGCTATAACTAGAAATTTTAGTACAGTATTGAATAGTAACGGTAATGATGGACATCCTTGCTTTATGCCTGATCATACTGGAAGGCTTCTAGCTTACTCCCGTTACAGATGATGTCTGCTGGTAGTTTTATATAAATACTTCTCATCATTTTTCAAGAAAAGGTCCATTTATTCCTAAGCTATCTAATTTTTAAAAATAGGAGTTGGTGTATTTTGTCAAAAGCTTTTTCTGCATCTATTGAGATAATTATATGATTTCTGTTGATTTTGTCATTGATATGGTCAATTATGCTGATAGTTTTCCTAATACTGAATCAGCCCTGAACTTCTGGTATAAAACCCACCTGGTCATAGTGTATGTCATATTTCTGTAAACTCCTTGCTATATTCTATTTAAAAGTTTTGCATCAATATTTATTAGAGAAATTGGTCTAGAGTTTTCTTTCTCTGGTTTTGCTCTTCCTGGTTTAGGCATTAGCAACATATTGGTGTTATAAAAGGAATTTGGTAGGACTTGTTTGCCTATTTTTCCAAATAATTTGTAAAGTATTAATTGATCTTTAACCATTTGGTAGAATTCATTTGTAAATTTACTTGATTCTGGGGATTTTTTTAATAAGGGAGCTCATTTATGGTTTGTTCAATATGTTCAATATGGCTTATTTTTTTCTAAGAGAGTGTTATTTAAATATTCTTTCTTCTGTTAATCTTGGTAATTTATGTTTTTGTAAATATTCTCATTTTACTTAGATTTTAGATTTATTGGCATATAATTGGATAAAATAGTTCCTAATAATTGCTTTAATTTCCTCTTCATTGGTGGTGAATTCACTCTTTTCATTTTTGATACTAACAATTTGGTTTTGATTATTTTTTAAAAATCAAATTAATTTTTTACCTATTTTATTACTTTTTTCATATAAATTCAGGTCCCAGTTTCATTTATTCAGCAGCTTTCTTACTTTCAATTTTATTAATTTCTTCTTTGACTTTAATTTGCTATATAATTGTGAATTTTTAATTCATTCTTCTTCTAATTTTTAAATTACTTGCCCAATTCATTGATCTACTCTTTCTCTAATTAATTGCCATAATTGTGCAGAGATACATTTTCCCCATAAGTACTACTTTGGCTGAATCCCGGAAGTCTTGGTATATTATTTCATTGTTGTCATTTTCTTTAATGAAATTATTACTTCTATGATTTGTTCTTTTACTCATTGATTAGGATTAGATTACTTGGTTTCTAATTTATTTTGAAACAATGTTTCTATGGCCTTTTATTGAGTGTCATTTTTATTACATTGTACTCTGAAAAGTATGCATTTAACATTTTTGCTCTTCTACTTTTGATCTTAAGATTTTTGTGCTATAATACACAGTGAATTTTTGTGAAAGTGCCATATACAGCTTTCTATTACCAGTTTTTGCACACAGTTATCCGGTTTTCCCAGCAATTGTTGTCAAACAGTGAGTTCTTATCCCAGAAGCGGGGGTCCTTGGGATTATCAACAGTAGATAGCTTTATTCATAGATTATTGTGTCTTGAGTACCTAACCTATTCCACTGGTCTATCCCTCTATTTCTTAGCCAGTACCAAGTGGTTTTGATGATTGCTGCTTTATAATACAATTTGAGATCTGGTAAGGCTAGGCCACCTTCCCTAGCATTTCTTGTCATTAATTCCCCTGCCATTCTGGACCTTTTGTTCTTTCAGATGAATTTTGATATTATTTTTTCTACATCTAGAAAATATTTTTCTGGTAATTTGATTGGTATCGCACTGAATAAGTAAATTAATTTAGGTAGAATCGTCATTTTTATTATATTAACTTGGCCTACCCACGAACAACTGATGTTTTTTCACTTATTTAGATCTGACTTTATTTGTGAGAAAAGTGTTTTGTAATTTTGTTCATATAATCCCTGGGTTTTTGCACAAACAAACCCAATACAATCAAGATTAGGAGGGAAGCAAAAAACTGGGAAAGAATTTTTGTAACTAGTGTCTGTGATAAAGGCCTCTTTTCTAAAATACATAGAGAACTGAGTCAAATGTACAAGAATACAAATCATTTCCCAGCTGATAGTCAAAGGATATGAACAGCCAGTTTTCAGAGGAAGAAATTAAAGCTATCTACAGTCATATGAAAAAATGCTCTGTCACTATTGATTAGAGAGATACTAATCAAAACAACTTTGAGGTACCATATCACATTTATCAGATTGGTTAACATGACAAAGCAGAAAGATGATAAATGTTGAAGAAGACGTGGGAGAGTTGGAACACTAATTCATTGTTGGTAGAGCTGAGAGCTAATCCAACCATTCTGGAGAGCAATTTAGAACTATGCTCAAAGGACTACAATAAATGAGCATACCCTTTGACACAGCAATAGCACTTCTAAGACTGTATCCCCAAGAGATCAAAAAATGGGAAAGGGTCCCACATGTACAAAAATATTTATAGCAACACTCTTTGTGGTGGCCAAAAACTGGAAATCAAGGGGATGCCCATGAATCAGAGAATGGCTGAATAAATTATAGTATGTGAGTGTAATGGAATACTATCGTGCTATAAGAAATGATAAACAGGAAGACTTCAGAGAGGCCTGGAAGGACTTATATGAACTGATGCTGTGTGAAAGAAACAGAACCAGGAGACCATTGTAGACAGTAACAACCACAGTGTGTGAGGAATTTTTCTGGTAGACTTAGTCCTTCACAGCAATGCAAGGATCTAAAACATTCCCAAAGGACTCAAGGCAAAATGTCATCCTTGTCTAGAGAAAGAACAATGGAATTGGAACGCAGAATGAAGCAGAATATTTTCTCTTCTCCTATGTTTTGTTTTGTTTGGATTTTTCTCATGATTTCTCCCATTCATTTTAATTCTTCTATGCAACAGGACTAATGTGAAAGTGTGTCTTATAAGAATGTAGAACCCATATAAGATTGCATGTCATCTCAGGGAGGGAAGGGTAAAGGAGGGAAAGAAAATCTAAGACTTATGGAAGTGATTGTAGAAAACCAAAAACAAATACATTAATTTAAAAAATAAAGGAATAAGGTCCAAGAGAACAAATTAGGTAAACCAGCCCCATTTATGTTAATAAGTCATTAACCGTCTTTGGAGCTGGTTAATATAGATTTTTTTTTATTAGAATAAGAAAAAGAAAGCTACAAAATTCATTGGAAAAATACATTTTTTTTTAACCAGGAGATTGCATTAGAAGACATTAGGGTTAACAATACAGTCTAGTCCCTTGTCTACAAGCCAAGATCAAAGTGGAAGGAGTGATGGTGCATGATTTTCTGTTTACAGATGATTTTATACTCAATACAGCCTCTGAAGCTAGAATGCAACAAAGTCCGCTGTTTCTGCTCATTTTGACCTAACAATTAACACCAAGACAACACAGATACTTCATCAGCCATCATCACACCACACATATGTGGAACCACCAGTTACAGCAAATGGAGAAATTTTGAATGCTGTGGATAAGTTTACTTCGTATACTTTCCAGGGATGAACACATTGATAATGAGGTTGATACATACATTGCCAGAGTTAGCTCAGTGTTTAGGAGGCTCTGAAAGAAAATATGGGAGAGAAGAGGTATTAGACTGACTCCCAAATTGAAGGTCTACAGAGCCATTGTGCTGACCTCATTGCTATATGTCCGTGAAACCTAGAGAGTATACCAGCGCCATGCCAGGAAACTGGATTGCTTCCATTTGAATTGTCTTAGGAAGATTATGAAGATCACCTGGCAGTATAAGGTACCAGACACTGAAGTCCTTACTCAAAGTAAACTGGTTTAAACTTACTTGAACTAAATTTACACTCTGCTCCCAAAAGCACAACTCTGATGAGCAGGTCATGTTGTCTGAATACAAAATGTATGCTGGCCAAAAAAATGTCTTATCTTATGGATAACTCACACAGGGATACAATGACACTCTCAAGGTGTGACATGGGAAACACTGGCATAGGACTGCTCAGTATGGCATGCCCAGATCAGAAAAGGTGCTATGTTCTATGAACAAAGTAGACTTGAAATAGTTCAAAGTAAACACAGGATGCACAAATTTAGAGTATCCACCCCAAACATTCACATGGACTATCTGTGCCCAACCTGTGGTAGAGTATTCTGAACTCATATTGGTCTGATCAGCCACAGTCCAACACATTGAAACTTCACTCTAACACAGTAATGCTATTTTGGTCCTCTTTGAGAATGAAGGACAATAATCAATTCAGTCACTAAGTAAAGAAGGTCACACTTGATGTTTTTGTGTATCTCTGATGTCATCACTTTGGAAATGTCTTCCATTGATACAATTAAATTCACTTTAGCTACCATTTATTAAGTGCCTACTATATCCCAGGCACTATGCTAGCTCCTGGGGATGAAAAGCCAAAAATCAAATAGCCCCTTTCTTCAAGAAGTTTACATTCTGCTTGGAGGAACAAACATTCATACAGATAAATATATACAAAATAGTCACTTTCATTCAGTCCACACTCTCTCCCTAATGATCTCATAAACTTCAAAAACTTCAGTTATTACCTTCTGCAGATGAATCTCAGATTCACATATCTAACCCTGAGTTTTTCTCCCTGAGGTACAGCTTTTTTTGGGAATTGTAATTTAAGATCAAATAGATTATAAGTATGATCACTATGGCACTTAAAGGAGTACAGCACAGAGATTCTTCATAAATATGTGTTTTATCTTTGATTCCCTACTCTCTCACCTTTCATTATCAATCAGTTCTCAGAATCACAGAATTTCAGAGTTGGAAGGGTCTTCAGAGGTCACCTAATACATGCCTGATAATGAGTAGTAACTAAGAGTTACAAAGCACTTTAAATATTGCAGTTCCTTTGAGTCATGCAAAATCTTTGGATGGTAGGTACTGTGAGTAATGCAGAGGAGGAAGATGAGGCTCAGAAACTGAAAGTAATTCACATGGGATCACAAGCTGGTAAATACTGGAAACAGGATTTGAATTCAGTTCTTGTATCCAGCACCAACATTCTATATGGATTATGTCACACTGCCTGTAATTCCATCTACAACATACCTGAAGAGTCATCATTTAGTGTTCATTTGAAGACCCTTAGCGAGAAAAGACTCTGCCATTTTCAGGAATACTGAGGTGATGCATTCCATTTTTGGAAAACTCTAGTTTTTAGGTTTCCTTATATATCAATCCTAGGTTTTCCCCTGAAAAACTTTTTAACCACATTTATGTTTTTCGGCCTCTAGAGCCAAAAATAAGTCTAATCCTCCTTTCACAAAGCAGCCCTTCAGCCTCTCAAAGATACCTATCATATCCACTTAATACTTTTCTTCTCCAAGCCAAATGTCACCATTTTCTTCAACAAATTAATTTATAGGATGATCTTGATCTTCTTATAGACATTTTGGCAGCACCCAAAAGTCAATAAACCAAGATTAAAATCATCCTCTCACCCAAAGTTGCTCTTGCTCATGCATTCCAATTTCTGTTGATTGATAACTTTAATAACCTACCAGTCACCAAGGCTCAAAATGTCATCACTTTTCTCTCTCTTAACCTTATATGTAATTAGTTGTCAATTGCTATAGATTTTACCTCTACAAACTTTTCCTAGGTAAAATCACTTTCATTGCTACTCACGTTGCCTCACACTAATTTAGGTCCTAATTATCTTTTGCCTATAGTATTTTAAGGGTTTTTGAATTGGTCTCCTTGGCATCATCCATTCCCTCCTCCAATCTGTTGTTTGCTTAGCTGCCAAACTCATTTTCCTTCATGAGTTGCTGATGCTTCTTTGAGTAGAAACTCAAAAATCTTTCATGGCTTCTTCTTGTTCATGGAAATAAATGAACAATTAGCTTGACATTTATGGCTTTTCTGAAATCTTTCTCTACCTTTCATGTCTTGTTTCATACTCTTCCTATTCCTATACTATATTTTCCAAATAACTTGGATTATTAGATTATCCCAAATCTCATCCCTCATCTTTCTACTTCTTTACTAATGCAGGCTATCAAGTAAGCAAGCATTTAAGTGCCTAAAATGTGCCAGACATAGTAATAGGTGCTTGAAATACAAAGTTAAATTTGAAATAGCTACTGCATTCAAAAAGTTTACATTTCATCCATGTAAATCAAAGTGACTATAAATCTCTTAAAATTTCTAAGCCTCAGTTTTACCATTTTCAAATTGGGATTATAATAACATTTGTTCTATTTTATTTACAAAAACTTTCCTGTAAAAATAACTTTTCTGAGAATAAAATTTCTATACAAATAAGAGTAGTTACTATATCTAAGTTACTTGTAAATTTCTCCAGTCCCATATATCTGATATATCTGTAGTAGGCATTTCATGTCAGGATCCAGATAAATCCCTCTTTGCTTTTTGTCAATACTTGATAAATCCCTAACAAGTCATGAATTTCCTTGTTCTTAGTCCTCGTTTTTCTATTTTTGAATTCTCTGTTCTGGCCCCAGCTCATAGTCATGGGTATATCATGTGAGTGGTGTAGGATTTGGTCTTTTGAGAGATATAACCACAATTTTCTAGAAAGAGGTCGATGCATCTTTGCAATGCTTCCAGGGATACTTTCCAATCCAGGTGTATTAAATGACCAACATAAGATGTAATATGGACAAAGCAGAAAGAAGAGTTCTTGCCAGGGTAAAGAATGCTAGAAGCTCCAAAGAAGAGTATCTATTGTTTTTCTGATATTGTTAGTTTTGGAAACTGCCATTGACATAGGAATAAGGATGGGCTGCAGTGTTCTCTTGCAACCTTGAGTTCTTTCCTTTTTCTAGTGTTTGCATTTAGGGTAGCATTCTATGTCAGGAAGAATCAGCATGTTTCTGGAAAAGACAGAGGCCTACTGGAAAGAAAAAGAAAGTTGTTTTGATCATTTGAGGGTTGAGTGTCATTACTTGACATTTGGGGGGCATTAATAAGATCTGTCTATATTATTCAATAATTGGTTGACCTAACTGTCCAAATGGGACCTGATGGCCTTTTGAAGACACCAGCAAAATTCTGATATTCACAGGGCCATCATTTGATGAAGACAAAATGAGCCGTGGAGATTTATGAGATGTCCCCAAGACCGAATTTTATCCACATGAACCCAGAACTATAGTTCTGAGCCTTGGATTACATAATATAATTTAGTTTTGGCCAGCCTGGATCTGTAAAGTATGAACAAAAATATTTGAACCTTAGCATTGCCTGTCTGTGGTTGCATTCCCTGTGGGTTCTGTAAGCTGCTGTTTTTGCTGTTTCTCCCACAACCAGCACCATGTCTGCAAAGTACTCAACAGTACTCATCTAAGTGTGTTGGCTACTTCCCATTCTAACCTATGTGTGCCCTTCACACTCAACACTCTTGTTACCCTATCTTCTTCTTAACATAGTCCATTATTGGTACTGCAGGAAGTGAAACAGCCTTGTTAGCAGGCAGTAAGTAGTGAGGCCTGAAAAGTGTAGAATTAGGGGCATATGTCTGGGGCAGCCTGGATTTTTTAGGTGTGTGTCTATGGTAGGTGGATTGCTGGATAGGTACATGTTTGATGTGGTCTTGTGGTTTATATGCTTTGAGGAAGCTTGAACCAGAATGTATTTGTATGCCTGAGAACATACATTTTTTAAAAAATTATTCACTTATCCATATATCCATTTGCCAAATGGGTATATGTATTCATATGACTCCATGGGTTGAGTGTCTGGGAATGGGTTGGATCTTTCATTGGTTTGTGGAACAAACAGAATTCTGGCAGTACAGATTACTTTTAGCAAACAATTTCCAAGTCTGATAGGCTTATTATTAATGCTGAAAGACAGAAGGAAAATGGCCAAAATAGAGAACGGAAGACAGAGAAGGGAAACCTGCAGAGATCTTAAGAGTTTTAGCCTAGTTAAAAGTTCAAAAAAATAAGTATAGAAAAACTATGGCATCTATTAGATCAAATAAAAGTTTTAAATATGTTTGGTCATTATTTACAAAGTTTTTATTTGCATATACGACATAAAAAGATTATGCATCTACTTATATGAAAAGACTCATTACTGTCCACAAGAAATGTACAAACAAATATTGGATAAGACAGACATAGATTAAAAGATTTTGATAAAATTCAAGGCAATGGCAGAACTATAGCCACATATACAACTTCTTTTGAAGCTCACTGAAAATTAAATACACCACAGGACAGACTCTGTGTGGTTTTAGCAGGAGTCACTAACTGAACATTGGAGACAAAAATTAAAAATAAATCCAGACAACAGGAAAAAACACCTTTAAAATGGCAGAATATAACGACGTGTTTTGGAAGTGGGCCACAGCATACAGAACTTCAAATTTTTATCTCATCTGAAAACTTGACTATGTGAATATTTGTGTGAAATTACTCAATATAGGTATATGAAAATTTATATGAGTTGTTCGATGTGGGATTTTACTGCAGCAGTAGAAAGTAAAAGTTTGGTCAGCCTCAGGACACAAAGACATCTTTGTGCCACTTTTTTTTTTTTTTTTACAAAAAGAAAATTGGCAGCAACTGGAGACAAGTAGCAATAAAAATTAAAGTGTTGAGACTTTCTCTTTTAAAATATTTGAAACACTTCATAAATAAAAGTTTGCATTTTTAAGATATTAATAAAACTGTTGTCATTTACCTCTTCAGGTTCAGTAGCAACCTATCCTTTGGGGAAAAAAAGCAGAATGAAATCATGCTTGAAAAACATTAAAAATAGGAAAACAGACAATAATCAAGTATTCAAACAATACAGAAATCTAAATGGAGAGATGTGGTGTTGTACTGAAAAGCACATGGGTTTGGCAGCTGACCTTGATGCTAGTCTTTCTGTTGATATCTAGTCATGAGACCTTGGAAATTTCCCTTCTTGTCTTTGGGCTTGAATTTACTTGTTTGGAAAATGAAGAGGCTGTTCTCTTCTAAAAAATCTCATGATGTCAAAGGTTCAAAGTGCCTTGTTTTGGGATGATGGATATAGTTAGTTTAATTCAACAAGCTATTTTACTTTTTATGGAGAACTCACACAAGGCAGGTGCTCACATGGTGGTGAGAAGAAGTGATACAAGGACACTCTCAAGACCTCCCTGAATAACTTTGATATAGATTGTGAGATGTGGGAGATGCTGGCAGGTCAGGGCATGCCCACGATCAAGAAGGTACCGAGCTCTATGAGCAAAGCAGAATGATGGTAGCTGAAAAGAAATGTGAAACGCAAAAATTTAGAGGCATCTCCCTCCCAAATGGTCATACAGCCTATTTGTGACTGACCTGTGGTCGAGCCTTCTAGGAGCACATTATTATGATCAGCCACCACCAGACTTACTGTATATTAAACCCAACACTGGTGTCATTTTGGTCATCTTCAAGCACAGACAAAAACAACAACAATTTAAAAATGAAATAGATTTCCTACTAAGAACTTATTCTCCACTGAAAAACTAAAAAAAAAAAAAAGACAGCTGACAACACTTAAAGGCTTGAAAATCACTTCATATTATCTATCACCTTTGAGCCTCACAAGAACACTGAGAGGAAGTTATCCAAACAGAGGGAAATGACTTTTACTTTCTTTGTTGCATCATTAAGTTGTTTTATACCTATTCATGTATTTGTCTACTCATAAAGAGTTCAGATCTGAGAGTCCAGTCCCCAGGTCCAGTCAGTAAATTAGTCAATAAATATTCGTTAAGCACCCAATATAAGCCAAGCATTGTGCTAAGCTCTAAGGATACAAAGAATAAAAAAAAGGTCTTTGCCCTCAAGGAGCTTTCTGTCTAATGGAGGAAACAACAGGCAGAACGTTTTTTAAAAAAACTTGTTTTTTAAAAAAGCTACATATGAAATAAATAGGAAGTAGATAAGAGAAGGAAGATAATTGAAATAAGAAGAGTGGTTGGGAAAGGTTTCCTATAGATGACGGGATTTTATTGGGGACTTAAAGGAATCTGGGAAGGTCAGTAGGCAGAGATGGGGAGGTAGAGTATTCCAGACCTGGGGGATGTCAAGAAAACATTCTTGGAGTTGGGAGATGGAGTGTGCATTGTTTATGGGACAAGAAGTAATTCTGTGCCACTGGGTCAAAGAGGATATAATAAGGAGTAAGATATGAAAAGACTGGAAAGATAGGAGAGTATTAGATGATAATTTTGAAACCAAAAGGTTTCAGAGGATTGTAGATTTGATCTTGTAGGTGACTAGAAGCATTGGAGTTTATTGAGTAGGGAAGGTGACATGTTCAGACCTGAGATTTAGGAAAATCACTTTGGAGGGATGCGGAGTCATCAAATGTCTATTTCTATAGAATGAGGGCCTTCACCAGAGTGCTGGCAGTATCAGAGGTGAGAAAAGGCATATTTCAGCAATATTGAAAAGGTAAAAGTCCTTGGAAACAGACTGCATGGTCTAATGCTAATTAGAGAGATTAAATATATTCCCCATCCATTAAGGGGAGTTTGATTAGTGAGATTTGTAGAAAGGCCCACACCTTTTGTTAATGAAGCAGTGCTCTCAAGGATTATGATACCCTCTGGCTCTGAAAAATGTATAAATACTCTGAGGTGAGCTTTTACTTTGGGGCTTACTCATTGGAAGTGTTTGTTTGGCCAGATGAGACTCTGGGCAGCTGCTAAGGAGCCCTCCTCCTCCCCCCCAAGTTTGAAAACACCGATATTGGTGCTTCTCTCTCTGTTAACTGTATGTTTTGCTTATACTCAGACAATTAGAAGCCCTGTCTGTTGATCTTTGTTTCTCAGTTTGTATTTTCTCTGAGGGTTAGTGTGTTGACTTTTTCTCCTGAACTAAGTGAATGATATGTGTGCTTAATTAAAGTGATTGTTTGTCCCCTCAAAAGTTAATTTCCTTTTAGAAAAGCAGATCTAAGAACTTGTGATAGCAGGCCATCCTGGATATGTATACTGTGCTTGCTTTTACAGATATGTGAGCTAAAAGATAGTGAGATTGGTGTGGAATGAGGGAAATTACCCCCAATGTTTTTGTTTCTGAGGCACTTTACCTACCTCAATTAGAACCACATTCATTGTGTGAT
Source organism: Notamacropus eugenii (assembly GCF_028372415.1). Classification (NCBI taxonomy): domain Eukaryota; kingdom Metazoa; phylum Chordata; class Mammalia; order Diprotodontia; family Macropodidae; genus Notamacropus; species Notamacropus eugenii. The sequence continues at coordinate 231,538,056 of NC_092875.1, read as the reverse complement.
TGTTAAATCTTATTCATGTATCTTTCCTAGAGCCACAAGCCTGTAATGCACAAACACTAAATCTTGGGGCCCAGAAGGTATATTCAGTTTGAAAATGATGCCAACTATTGAACCAAGATAAAAAATGATCATGGGTGCTTATTATCATAGATGAGAACCCTTTTGTAGATAATAAAGAGACTGGTGTTGAACTCCATTAATATTTGAAAACTTAAGGTTAAGAAAAGGTTAAGAAAGGCTATATAACTTACCCAAGATCACAACTATACAGAATCGGGATTCAAATATTCTTGAATCCAAGTCTTGTGTTCTTTCCACTAAAGAAGAGACAGTATGAGATACGGAGTTTGATCTATTTCTTAGCACAGTGCTTGGCACACAGTAGGTGCTTAAAAATGCTTTTTTGACTTGACCTGTCTTGAGTTCAAATATACCTCAAAAACTTTCAATCCCAATTTACTCATAGATAAAATTAGGATAAGAAGGTGCAGAAAAAATGGAATGAGACCAAACACAAAGTATCATATAAATGTCAGGCATTATTGTTAGTCGTTAATAATACTAATTACAACTAGGGCTACTACTCTTACAGACCAGATAATAATAAAGAGAAGGAAACCTTTTTTTTAACTCTGATGATAATTATCATTTTATTTTTTAATTAATTAATTTAGTTTTAGTTTTCAACATTGACTTCCACAAGATTTTGAGTTCCAAATTTTCTCCCCATCTCTACCCATTTTCCTACCCCAAGAGATCTTTTTTTGGGTTTTTGCACATTTCTGCAGTCATTTACTTGACTTTTGAGCTCTTTGTCAAGGTAGTTTTTGCTTCCAGTGCAGACTTGGTGTACTGTCAGCAGCTCCATTTCCCTGTTATCTGTGGGCCTAGAGCTCCAGAAACAGCTGCTGCCTCTGCCTCTGCTGCAGTTGCCTCAAGCTCTTCCACCCCCTCTGCAGCCCTGGTGTTGGGTCCAGAGCACTCTACTCTCTCACACTGGTCAACAGGTTTTTTCCACTGACCTTCCAATTTGTCCTTGGCATTTTGGGGTTGTGAAGTCTTGAATTGCCACAGGTGTGAGAGATTCAGTCCCCCTACCCCAGGTCTGCTCAGGTCTTGTCTTTGCCAGTGTGGACCATGCTGGACTGTGCTCTACTCCAAGCATAACATGATAGACACTTCTCTTTGACCTTTCAGACTGTCTTGGACTGGAGATTTGCTTCACTCCATCATTCCACAGGCTCTGCTCCAGAATTTGTTTAGAGTCATTATCTAAAACTGATTTATTTTTAGATTACAACATTCATTTCCACAAAATTTTGAGTTATAATTTTTCTACCCATCCCACACCATAACACCTTTCATTCTGATTACCCCTTCCCTCAATGTGTCCTCCCTTCTATCACATCCTACCCTTCCCTTATCCCCATCTTCTTTCTTTTCTATTAGGGCAAGATAGATTTCTATATCCCATTGCCTGTATTTCTTATTTCCCAGTTATATGCAATAACAATTCTCAACATCCATCTCTAATACTTTGAATTCCAACTTCCCTCCCTTCCTCCCTCCCCACCCATCCCCACTGAGAAGGCAAGTAATTCAATACAGGCTATATATGTGTCATTTTGCAAAAGACTTTCATAATAGTCAAGTTGTGTAAGACTAGCTATATTTTCCTCCATCCTACCCTGCCCCCCTTTATTCTATTCTCTCATTTTACCTTGTCCCTTCCCAAAAGTGTTTACTTCTACTTATTCCCTTCTCCCATTTGCCCTGCCTTCTATAATCCCCCTCACTCCACTTGTCCCCTTCTCTGCTACTTTCCTGTAGTGTAAGATAGATTTTCATACAAAATTTAGTGAGAATGTTATTGCCTCCTTAAGCCATATGTGAAGTGAATAAGCTTCACTTTCCCCCTCTCACCTCCTCCCTTTTCTCCTCCATTGAAAATGATTTTTCTTATCTCTTATATGAGTGATAATTTGCCCCATTCCATTTCTCCCTTTCTCTTCCCATATATATTTCTCTGTCATCCCTTAATTATGTTTTTTTTATAGATATCATCCCTTTTGATTCAACTCAACCTGTGCTGTGTGTGTGTGTGTGTGTGTGTGTGTGTGTGTGTATAATCCCTCCACCTACACAAATACTGAGAAAAGTCTCAAGAGTTACAAATATTATCTTTCCATGTGGGAATGTAAACAGTACAGCTTTAGGAAGCCCTATATGATTTCTCTTTCCTGTTTACCTTTTCATTCTTCTCCTGATTCTTGTGTTTGAAAGTTAAATTTTCTCTTCATTTCTGGTCTTTTCATCAAGAATGCTTGAAAGTCCTCTATATCATTGAAAGACCATTTATTCCCTTGAAGTATTATACTAAGTTTTGCTGAGTAGGTGATTTTTGGTTTTGATCCCAGTTCCTTTGACTTCTGGAATATCCTATTCCAAGCCCTTTGATCCCTTAATGTAGAAGCTGCCAGATCTTGTGTTATCCTGATTATATTTCTACAATACTTAAATTGTTTCTTTCTAGCTGCTTGCAATATGTTCTCCTTGACCTGGGAACTCTGAAATTTGGCCACAATATTCCTAGGAGTTTCTCTTTTGGGTCTCTTTCAGGAGGTGATCAGTGGATTCTTTCAATATTTATTTTGCCCTCTGGTTCTAGAACATCAGGGCAGTTTTCCTTGATAATTTCGTGAAAGATAATGTCTAGGCTATTTTTTGATCATGGCTTTCAAGTAGTCCTATAATTTTTAAACTGTCTCTCCTGGACTTATTTTCCAGGTCAGTTGTTTTTCCAATGAGATATTTCACATTATCTTCCATTTTTTCATTCTTTTGGTTTTGTTTTGTAATTACTTAGTTTCTCATACAGTCATTAGCTTCAATCTGCTCCATTCTAATTTTGAAAGAACTATTTTCTTCAGTGAGCTTTTGAACCTCCTTTTCCATTTGGCTAATTCTGCTTTTGAAAGCATTCTTCTCCTCATTGGTTTTTTGGACCTCTTTTTCCAATTGAGTTAGCCTATTTTTCAAGGTGTTAATTTCTTCAGCATTTTTTGGGTCTCTTTTAGCAAGCTGTTGACTTGCTTTTCAAGCTCTTCCATGGCCTGAGCCTACTGTATATTCATTTTGGAGGTACTGGATGCAGAAGCCTTGACTTCCTCTGACAGTATTCATTGTTCTTCCTCATCCAGAAGGATGGAAGGAAATACCTGTTCACCAAGAAAGTAACTTTCTACGGTCTTATTTTTTTCCCATTTTTTGGGCATTTTTCCAGTCAGTTACTTGACTTCTGAATCCTTTGTCAAGAGGAGGGTCCTAGCGCTCCTCCTCCCCCTGGGACTGTGTTCAGGGCTGAGATGCAGATCAGCTGTTCAATTCTCCAAGAGACTTTAGGCAGAGTGCTTCACAGATGGATGCTGCAGCTCCTGCCACCACTGCTGCTGCTGCCTGGGGCCAGTGCTGGGAGGGAAACTTGCTCCCTGCTCGCCCAGTTGGGAAAGCCCTCTTACTGACCTTTGAAGCTTTCTTTGGTGCTTGTGGGTCAAGGGAGCTGAGACTCTCCCTGATGGAGATTCTGACCTGGAGGCCTGTTCCAGTCCTGTTCCTCCCAGTGTCCCACACCCAGGACTGGGCTTCACTCAGTTCATTGTCCCATGGGATAGACCTTTCCTGTCAGCCTTCCAGGTTACCTTTGTCTAGAAATCTCTCACTCTGTTGTTCTGTGGCTTCTGCTGCTCTAGAATTTGTTGTGAGTCATTTTTTACAGGTATTTTACTGGGTTTGGGGGGAGAGCTCTAACAAGTATTTGCTTCTACTATGCCATCTTCCATAATTATCCAGGAAACTTTAATAAAATGAAATGCAATGCTTTTTCTAAAATATGGACAGCCAGTCACAAGGAGGATGAAATATTGATTGTCACAATAGATTAGGAAAAGATTTTCCACCATTATTGATCTAATCTATCCTTTTATGTACTGTTTTTCAATGTGTCAGCAACATATTTCTATATATGGCAGACAGGTCATTCATAAAGGAATTCCAGTAATATGTAGCATACAATTATAGGGCATCTAGGTAATCCAATGGATAAAGTGCTGGGTTTGGAGTCAGGAAACTTAATCTTCCTGAGTTCAAATTTGACTTCAGATGCTTACTAGCTGTGTGACCCTGGGCAAGTCACTTCACCCTGTTTCCCTCTGTTCCATTATATGTAAAGTGAGGTGGAGAAGGAAATGGCAAACCATTCTAGTATCTGCTAAAAAAACTGCAAATGTGGTCATGTGGTCACAACTGAAATATGACTGAACAACAACAACATAAAATTATAGATTTAGACATAGAAGAAACATTAGATGTGATTTAATTGAACTTTTTTTCTTTTATCAGAAGAAAAATTCAGGAGTCTAAATAGGTTAAGCAATCTATCCAAGGTAACAAGGCTATTTAATGATAAAGCTAGGCTTTGAATCTAGGCCAAAATAAAATACAAAATATCTTCCATTGAGACCCACAATAAATTCATCTTGGATTGAAGAGTGATTAGACAAAGGAGATTAAACCAAAGTCGGAGAACTTTAAACAAAGTTGCCCATGACAGTGCATGGTAAGGATGTTTTCTCTGTTTAATAAATGGTTAAAGAGATATACAGAAAGGAATCTTTTTTTTATAAACTTTGTTCAGAATTTGATAGCAAACCTGCAACTTGGAAGAACTGGTAGATATTCCACTTCCAATTCTGATTTTTCAGATAAATCTGATCTTGAAGGAATGTATTAATTTGTTGATCTCTTGACCACTTTCAGGTTACTATATTTAAAATTAATATTCCTAAAACATATCAGACGATTTCTACATCAATTCTTGAAAATTTTTTAACAATATTAATATTATTCCTCAGCCTGATGTGTAGGATTCTTCACAATATGGCTCACACTTGTCATGTCTTATTTCATTCTACTTCCTCATTCATATAACTTGCTTGTTTTCAATCTTCTTTTCTTATTTGATTTTTTCCAAATTTGACATGGAACCCCCTGTATTCATGACTTTCTGTGTATGGTTTCCCATTCCTTTAATGAACTATTTTCTCAACTTTCCCTATTCTAGTTTCCTTCAAAGTTCATCTCAGGTTTGATCTCTAAATCCCTTCTTACAGTTTGTTAGTGATTTCTTACTCTTGTAATAATTTTGTATGTATTTGTCTATTATATATATAATATATATGGAGATTAGATAGACAGATAGATATATACATACATATATACACACATACATCTCCTGGGTTCTGAGCTGGGAAAGATACTGCCATAGAACTGAATTTGTATCAGTACCTTCTAGCTCAGTGTCTTGATCATGGTAGACACTAATTTGATTGAATTAAATATCTCTGCCCTTAAAGATATTACATTTACTGGAAGAATAAAATATTTACAGCAACAAATATATAGAAAATTATTTCAGGAATAAGAAATCACTAAAAACTGTAAGAAGAGAAGGGAGGGAAGATCATGAAAGTTTCAGTATTAGAGATTAAATAGTTAAATAGTTTTTTTTTTTAACTTGTCCAATGGTGAGTGTCTGGAGAGAATAATATAGAGAGAATCTATGAAATAAAGTTGATAATTGAACTTTGCCTCTAGAATTACATTTTACATGATTTCAGTATGATAAAATTTTTAAAATAATTATGATAATTCAATCAATAGGCAAATCAAAGAAGGCAAAATACATTTTGGGACCCAGATGAATTCACTCAACATTCCCCTCTCATTGACTTTAACATCTCAAATCAAATTTTGGAGTGGCTGCACCAAGAAAAAAGTCAGAGGTAGACGTTTTTACAGCCTAATTCAATTTAGGAGACACACAGGAGGGGTCTATAAGACTGAGGTGGGTGTAGGTGTGTAGGACTTCAAAAGCACCAGTGAGCAACGGAGATAGGTATGATAGTAGTAGCAGCAGCAGCTTCAGGAGCTCCCAATCTAGAGATGGTAAGGGGGTTAGAAAACTAGTGAGGAAAACATTTACCTGAGCCCCTTTATTGGCACTGGGTACAGTCAATATTGGCAGCTCGATTACTCACAGTTCTGGGAAGGAGAGGAGCTCTTGTGATTGGGTAGCAAGGGAGCAGAGGCTCTGGGCACAGTTTCAGGCCCAAGAACATCTTTAGTACTTGGGGCTGTAGGAAAACAGGAGCCCTTCCTGGGTAAAAAGCAGAGCACAGAACAGGAAAGCAGTGACCATACCTTTCCCAGGATCACACTACCTTAGAAGTACCAAGACTCTCAGAAATAGTTCTTAAAACAGTCTTTAAAAAGATTGAAGCTTGTCACAGTGATTTGTACCGAGAGTCCAGCACAGTCCAGCTTTGATATAAAGTACAAAGTGAAGAAATAGGTTGCAAAAATGAGCAACTAACAAAATAAGAAAGACCTTAACCATAAAAGGCTACTACAGTGTCATAGAAGACCAAGAAATAATCTTAGAAGAAAATGTAAAAGTAAATAGCTACAACTAAAGCCTCAAAAAATACCAGTTGAACCCAAGGCCAACAAGAATTCCTGGAAGAGTCAAAAAAGAAAAGAAAAATGATAAAAGAAAAATTGGGAAAATGGAGAAGGAGAATTATGCAAGAAAATTATGAAAAGAGGACTAATAATTTGACAAAAGGCACAAAATATTAAAGAAAATATCACTTTGAAAAAGAATTGATTTAATATCAAAAGAAACACAAAAAATTCACTGAAGAATCTATTATAAGAAGAATATGCTAGATAGAAAAGGACACATGCAAGTTCACTAAGAAAAGAGCTCTTTAAACAGTAGAATTGACCAAGTGGAAAAAGGGGTACACATGCTCACTGAAGCAAACATTCCTTAAAAATTAAAATTGGACAAGTAGAAACTAATGACTCCATGAGACTTCAAGAAACAATAAAACAAAATCAAAAGTCAATTCACTTGGAAAATAGAGAGATAATTTATGAATTATTTGACTACTTGAAAACCATTATAAAAAAAAGAGCCTAGGACTTCAGAAAATCTGGGAAAGACATATATGAAGTGATGCTGAGTGAAGTGAGCAGAAGCAGGAGAACACTGTTCACAGAAGCAGCCACAGTATGTGATGACTGATTTTGATAGGCTTATTCCTTCTCAGCAATACAAGGACCTAAAAAATTCCAAAGGACACATGATGGAAAATGCTATCCACATCCAGAGAAAGAAGAATGGAGTTGGAATGCAGAAAGAAGCATACTATTTTCCTTTTTGTGTGTTTTGTTTTTTGCTTTCTTATGATTTTTCCACTTCATTATAATACTTCTGTGCAGTATGGCTAATGTGAAAATGTGTTTGATAGAATATATGTGTAAAGCCCATATCAGATTGCATGTTTTCTTGGACGGGAGAGAGAGAAGGTGAGAAAATTTAAAACTTATGAAAGTGAATGTTGAAAACTAAAACTAAATCGGAAAAAATATGGTAAAAAAAAGAGATAAAAGTCTTGATATCATATTTCAAGAAATTATCAAGGAAAACTCTCTCAGTATCTTCAATCCAGAGGGCAACATACAAATTTAAAGTGTGTACTGATCACCTATTGAAAGAGATCACAAAATAAAAACTTCCAGGAATATTATAAACAATCATCACAGCTCCCAGATCAATGAGAAAATATTGCTAGCAACTAAAAAGAAATAATTTAAATAACATGGAGGTACAGTCAAGATCACACAAGATTTAGCAGCTTCAACCATAAAGGAGCAGAGGGCTTGGAATATATTCCAAAAGGCAAAGGAGATAGAATTGCAAGCAATGTATGTATGTATGCATGTATATATACACACAGATTCAGTTGGGTATAGAAATCTATCTTAATCAATAAGGGAACTGAGGGGAAGGCAATAAGAGAATTCAGGAGAATGATGAAGGGGAGGACAAAATGGAGGAGGTGGTGATCATAAGCAAAGTAGATTTTTACAGAGAGATAGGATAAAAAGGGGGAGAAGAAGAAGAAACAGAAGAAAAGGAGGTGGAGGGAAATGCAGTTTGTGATCATAACTGTGAATGTGGATAGACGAGATGAAGTAACCCAGGGAATGTAAGTGAATAGCAAAATGGATTAGAAACCAGAATCCAACAATAGGTTGTTTACAAGAGACATACTTAGCACAGAAAAATACATACATAGTTGAAATGAAGGGCTGGACAGAGTTTATTAAGCTTCAGCTGAAGTAAAGAGAGCAGGGGTGACAATCATAATCTCAGATAAAGCAAAACAAACTTAAAGTCAAAGTTACCATAGCCAATGAAGTAGTATTTTTTTAAATGCAGCAAATTTTTCTGATAAATGCCTAATTTCTAAAATATAACGGGAACTGAGTTGACTTTATAAAAAGTAAGTCATTCTCCAATTGATAAATGGTCAAAGGATATGAACAGGCAGTTTTCAGAAGAAGAAATCAAAACTATCTATGTCAATTAGAAAAAATGCTCTAAATCCCTATTGTTTAGACAAAATTAAATCAAAATAACTCTGAAGTACCTCTTCACACATATCAGACAAAACAGATACTGGAGGGAAAGAGGAAAACTAGGTACATCAATGAAGTGTTGGTGAAGTTGTGAACTGGTCGAATCATTCTGGAGAACAATCAGAAACTATACCTGAAGAGATATAAAACTGTGCATACTCTTTGATCCAGCAATACCATTATTAGGTTTGTAATGCAAACAGATCAAAGCAAAAAGAGGGAAAAAAGCTGAGAAGGACAAAAGTATTTATAGTAACCTTTTTTATGGCAAATAATCAGAAATTGAGGGGATGCTCATCACTTTGGGAATGACCAAAAACTTGTGGCACATGGTTGTGATGGAGTACTGTTGTACTATAAGAAATTACAATGGGGGTAGTTTCAGAAGGAAGAAAAAAAACATGGCAAGCACTGTATGAACTGATGCAAAGTAAAAAGACACAGGAGATAAATATACACGGTAAGAGCAATGTTGTAATGATGATCAACTGTGAAAGACTTGGATACTCTGATCAATACAGTGCTCCAAGACAATTCCAAAGGACTCATGATGAAAAAATATTATCCTTCTACAGTGAAAGAACTGATATACTCTGAGTACAAATTGAAGTGTCTTCCTTTTATTTTTTTTTGCAATATGGCTAATGTGGAAATGTTTTGCATGATTTCCCATGCATAATTCATATCATATTGCTTACCTTCTCAATAGGTACAGGGCAGTGGGGGGAGTGGAAGGGAGAGAATCTGGAACTCATGTAAGAAGAAAATAATGTTAGAAATAAATAATAAGCATTTAAGAAGAAAAATATTGGTATAATTAATTTTATATAGCTCCCTAAATTTTGCAAAACATTTTCTAATATTTAGTTTCATTTTTGCCTCCCAAGAGCCCCATAAGTTAAGTGCTATAAGTACTATTATTCCCATTTATAAATAAGGAAACCAAGGCTGAAAAAAGTAATGTTACTTATCTAGGAACATACACACATACATTTTGGTGTGGAATTCAAACTCAAGATTTCCTGGTCTTTATTTAATTCATGTATACTTTCAGAAGTTGAGAATTTGTCTTTCTTATTCTCCTAAATTTCCTTCTTCAAACCATGCTCACATAGAGGCAAATCACAATTAACATTCCATATGAAATTTAACTCTCACTCATCAGAGATATAATCTTTCATTAGAAAATCAGAAATCACAGAAAAAATATATAAATATTCCTATTGTTATTGCCTCAAAGCATAATAAGAACCAGGTCTCATATTTATGGCATCTTTTTCTTTTCTCAGAGAGCTGATAGTGGTGTAGTCTAAAGAGAAAGCTGAGATCACTTGACTGAGTCTCCAAAGTTAAGAGCAAAAACAGATTCCTAGATCCAGTACAGAAGCACCATGAAATGGTGGTAAGTTATATCACCATCTCTATTTTTCCAGTGTTCTCATTTAAGAGATATTATCACTGAATATGTAAAATATAATCCCTGTCTTTTCCTGTTTCCTAGGAATATGTGGAAAAGAATTGATGAGTCTAAAAGTATCCAAGTTCATTTTTATTCCACTTAGTGTCAAAGTGGGCTGATGCTTTGTAAGTAATGGTCCCTGTGTAGAGCATAACTCCTTTATATAACTTCATGAATCATTCTTCTATTAACTTCAACTGCTCTCAACTTCCTTGCCTGTAAATATGCTGCCATATCTCCAGTCTCCAAAACAATAACAAAAGCAATAGCGGCAGCAGTAAACCTTCCCTTCACTCTGATGACCCCACTGGGATTTTTTTTTTCTTTCCAAAAAAGAATTCTTTTTTCCAGTCCAGCTCTTACAGTCATCATCTAGTAAGATGAGTCCTGCAGAAAGGGGGCCAGTCGTCCCTTCTAACTGCCATTTATAAGGCAAACAAGTTGGTGTAGCTGAAACAGCAAGGCATCTTGAAGGGATATCAGAGACAGTATGTGTAAGTTGAACCATCACAACCTTTAAATCCATTTCCCCTTGAGGCTTAATGGAGACAGCTCTGGACAATGAACATAAGAACTTTGCAAATAATAGTGACCCCCAAACCACCAGACCTACTTCCAGTGCATCCCTTATACCCGTGATTGAGGAGAGAAACCATGGCAGAGAACAGGCCCACCTTCCTTATCACCACCTATAACAGATGTTGACCAACTGACACCAATAGGTAGATAAGCATAAGAGTCCTTAGAGTGGAAGTGCTTACCAGAACACTTGGAATGCTTCCAACTCAAACTTCAGAGACATTGTAAAGGAGCTGAGAGTATTACTACCCACAGGGTAGGTGAGATGGCTTAGGTGATGTAAAAGGGCACCCTTAGAGAGCAATAGGAACTAGCTTGTGTAGGGCAAGGCAAACCTCTATAACTACTTTGACAACTAGCTTCTCTCAGACCCTTATAGAGACAGCACATAATCCTAAACTAAGACTCTTTCAAATAGCAACGCTTCAAGCCCAGTGTCCTTAACCATCATCCTTGGAAGAAACTCCAGTGGAGATATGGTCTGATAACTTCTCCTGATTATACTACAGGCACATCTATTGATTACTTTAAAAAGAAAGTTCTAGTCATCAATGTTATTTGAACTGTCAAATAGTTTAACATCAGAAAATGATGACTTTATCAAGTGAAAATTGCATTAAAGAAGAAGCACTGCCATGTACTACGCTGCTGAATCCTAAGAACCCAAGACCTCTCAATTTGACTTGTAACTGAACCTTTCCATGTGTATTGTCCCCTTTAGAACGAGACTGACTTACTTATGTGTCTGTATTCCCAGTGCTTAGCACAGGGCTTTGCACAAAAGATGCAATTAATAAATGCATTATTTATTAATTCACTACTGAACTTCCCAAGACATTAATCTATACTTGTTACTTGATCTTCTTTACAATATATTCTCACTCTTCAATCCCTCCCATTATGATTCCTGCCTCTACCACAATATTTAAAGAGCTTTTCAAAGTTAATATGACATTCTAATTTCCAAGTTCAATAGCCTATTCTTTAGACTCATCCTTGATATTTCTACTTTATTTGCCCCTGTTGAGACTATTCTCTTCTTCCCAAAATTCATAACAGCATTCTCTCTTTATTTCCCACTTTGTCAACCAATCCTTCTTCATCCACTGATCCACTTCCTTCACCCAGGCCAAAAGTGTGAGCATACCCCAAAATGCTATCCTTAGTCATCCACTCTTACCTATGTATGCTCTCTATTCCCAGTATTTTCATGTTTAAAAGATAGCAGGTTGTACAAGGAAGAGAATGGACTTTGGATAAGGTAATCTGGACCTGAACTTCAGTTCTAATAATTAATGGTTTTATGATCATCACTTACAATCTCTGAGTCTCAGTTTTCTCATCTGTAAAGTACAATGATATCTACATTTTCTACTGAAGTACTGTAATATGGAAAGTACTTTTAAAACTCAAAGCAACATGTATGTCAAATTTGAACTACTTATACCTCTTTATTATTTAATATACAGCTGTATATATTTAATATACATCTACATCTCTATTAGCAATAGCTCTGCTACGTGCTATTCTTGAGTTTCCAATTGGCTACTGGAAATATCTACCTGGATATTCTTTTAACACCTTAAATTCAAAACGTGCAAAAGTGAACTTCTCACCTAACTCCACACTAAAATTATTGTACAATACAATTTAACTGAAAGTGTCTTAGTACTATCTATTGAAGAGTGCTAACTTGGGTAAGAGTTCTTAGCCTACTATTGTTCCTGGCCAAGGTACTGAAACAAACGTTCTCCCAGTCACTAAGACTTGAAATGTCACCGTCATCTCTTTCTTGTTCCTCACAACACACCTCCAAACAATCAATTCTCAATTCCTGTTAATTCTGCAGCTAAAACATATCTTATATATGCCCCTGCAACTACTTTCAAGTTGTCATTCACGCTTGCCTGGATTATCAGCCTCCTTTTTGGTCTCCTTGCCTCCATTTTTGTATCATTGTCAAATAACTAGCAATCAAAAAGTGGCATAACTGAAGATAATGGGTCATTTTAGTAAGAGGAAAAAGTATCATGACTGATCACCTACTCCAATCATCTCATTTTGTTCACATCCATGCCATTTTCTCCATTCACATAGCCATAATACTTATTCAGTCCTTCGTTATCTCTTGCCTGTGGGCAGCTAGGTGGTGCAGTGGATAGAGCACCAGTGCAGGAGTCAGGAGGACCTGAGTTCAAATCTCACCTCAGACACTTGAGACTCACTAGCTGTGTAAACTTGGGCAAGTCACTTAACCCCAATTATGTCCTCCTGGGTCATCTCCAGTCATCCTGATAAATATCTGGTCACTGGATTCAGATGTCTCTGGAAGAGAAGTGAGGCTGGTGACCTGCACAGCCCTCCCTCACTCCAAACAAAGTCAAGTGCAAGTCATGGTATCATTTCTCTGATGGCATGGTCTTTTTTGGCAATAGAGGATGAACACACACATCTCTCACCTATACTATTTAAAGAGCCTGCTAACTGGTCATAATGCATTCATTCAGTTTCCCCTCTTTTCCATCTATCCTTCACACAGATACAAAATTGAGAGATCTAAATAAAGGACAGGTCTTGCCCTTTCATTCTCCTGATCAAGAAGCTTCAGTGACTTCTTATCAACTAGAACAAAATAAAAACAATTCGGTTTCACATTTTAAACCTTATCTAATCTGGCTATAACCTATTCTTAAAAACTAATCAAGCCCAATGGTGCGCATCCTTAAGGACTCATAGCCATGGGTGACAGTGCCTCCTCATTTGGCCTGTCAGTCCACTCCTTTGATGGTGTATAGCCTTGGACAAGGCTGGTCCATTTTTTCAGGGACACCTGGAGCCCCAACTAGGCTGGGGTAAGTGAGGGGAGAGCATACATAGTGGAGGAAGAGGTCAATTCTGTGGAGACCCCGAGAGGTCAGGATGGCTGATGTGGTATCTTCCCACTTGATGTCCAACATCTTCGTCCCCACTGAAAGAAGCTGAGGAAAAGACCTTGAAGTATGTGCCCTGTCCATACAAAAAAGAATCTGTTTGTATATCCAATGGAAATAAAATATGGACTTTAAAATTTTCTCAGGGCATTGTACATAAGACTCCATTTGTCCTCCTCTATGGTTTTGGAGGTAGTGTTGGACTCTGGGCACTGCATTTTGGAGGTCTTTGTGAAAATAGAACTGTATGTGCTTTGGACCTGCTAGGATGTAGGCAGAGTGGTAGACCCCAGTTTGATGGTAATACAGTAGAAGATGAGGACCAGTTTTTGGACACAATTGAAGAATGGAGATGTGATCTAGGTTTAGACACAGCGATCTTGCTTTGACACAATCTGGATGGATTCTTTCCTGCTGCTTATTCACTGAAGTATCCATCAAAGGTAATGCATCTTATCTTAGTGGAACCATGGGATTTTTCTGAGAATCTCGATGGTACTGATCAAGATAAGCTAAATCCAATGTGGACCAAAGCCTTGGGAGCTGTATTGACTCTTTTTAACCCATTGGCTGGCCCTAGAATTGCAGGACCCTTGGGCTTAAGCCTTGTTCAGTGGTTAAAGCCTGATTTTAAGAGAAAGTATTCATCAGTGTTTGAAGATGATACCATGACAGAGTATATCTACCACTGTAGTGTACAGACATCCAGTGAAACTGCTTTTAGAAATATGACTATTGCTTATGGATGGACAAAAGACCAACACTCCTGCAAACTGGTAAAAATGGACCCAGACATTCCAATTTCTGTAATCTATGGTGGCTGATCTTGCATAGATGTCAGTTCTGGCAATACCATCCAGTACTTATGGTCACATTTTTATGTGAAGACTATAGTTATCCTTGGCTCAGGAAATTATTTGTACGTTGACCAACCAGGAGAATTCAACCAAAAAGTAAAGGAGATTTTTGATTCTGTAGACTGACCCTATTCAGATTTCAATGGACATACCTGGTAACAGGTGCAGTTCCTCACTGATAACTTAGAAAATATGATGAGGAATCAGGAAACCAACACAAGAAACTGAGTGGTCCCCTTGCCTCTTATTTTGCACATTTGGCATTTCTTCCATGAAGTCATTTGCACATTTATACCACCCAGTGCCTTTTTAGATGGGGACCCCTTTTAAAATAGAAATTCATTTTAAACACATACAGAAATCTCAGAAACTTAATACAGGATTTCTTGCCTCCCTGAAAAAAAGAAAAATTCATCAAGTATTACTCCCCTCAAGTAATCTGTTTTAACTCAACTAGCCTACTTGTTCTTCTTTGTACAAAGAGTTTCATCTTTCACATATGTGCCACTGCAGAGACTGTTTCTCATACTTGGAACGCTTTTCCTCCCACAAGCTATCTTTTAGAATCTCTAATTTTTTTCAAGACTTAGCTTAATGTCACCTACTAGAGGAATAATTTCCAGATTTCTAACCATTAATTTTCTCCTTCCAACCCCATGAAATTACTTCGTATTCATTCTGTATCTGTCTGCCTGCCTGTCTGTCCCCCTCCTCCCTCCCTCCCTATCTCTGTCTCTCTCTCAGTAACATGTAAATTCCTTGGGGACAAGCATTTGGTGTTGCAACAACCTAACTTGAACTTTCAATGATTTTGTGTATATGTATGTATATATATGTACATACATATATATATTTAAATAGAAGAGACCCCAGGTATTATCCAATAAAATTCCTTCATCTTTTTAGATAAGGAAATTGAAACCTAGAGAGATTAAGTGACTGGGCATATAGCTAATGAGGAGGAGAGCTATGACTAGAATCCTGCTCTCTTATCTACCAGACCAGGACCCTTTCTACTACTTACTGTATCCTAGTCACAAATCATATATTCCCACATCTCTGCTAGAGACGTGCTATTCAAGGGCAAGGTTCTGTTTTGTTTTATTTAGCACCGTTTACAAGGATGGGTCGTAGATCTTCATAAGCACAGATGCTTGGCTGATGGGCTTAAGGAAATTTCTGTTCTGAGGTTCTTTCCCTTCAGTTGTGGTCTTCTTCCCTCACTCTTCCCAAAATATTGCTGCTCTTATTTTTGTACTGTTTTTTCTCATGTCAGCATGTCAAAAATCATGAAAAATCATAGTGTATAGGGAAGAGCTATGGAATGGGAAGACAGGAGATCTAGGCTCAGATCTTGTTTCTGATATTTGCTAATTGTGTGACCTTAAGCAAGTAAGGGTCCCAGTTACCTCATCCATAAAATGGAGAAAAAATTTTTTGATCTCCTAATAGGTAAGGGTAATCTCACAATAAGTGCTTTGAGAATCCTATACTTCTATAGAAATGAGTGATTAAGGAAAATAATTCTTTGCTGAATTAGATTTACTTATTTTTCTCATGGGACTTTTTTTGTGAAACAAAATTTCAGACTCTTACATTGCCATGATTCTGTCTGATTAAAAAAAGACCCCCCCCTTTTTTTTATTCTGTGGAAATGGTTCTCATCAGTAAAGGACAGCTCAGACGCTGGACCCATAAAGCAACTTAATAGAATCTACTGGTTTGTTTTTTGAGTTCAAATATCCCCAGAAAGCAATATACTCTCATCTCACAGCATTTCTCTCCTATTTCCTCATGGCAGCATATTGACTTCTCAGAGCTTGACTGAGTTTGCCAAACATTATTCATCCTTGAATGGTCCTCTTTATTTTATGACTCTAGATATCATTGCGATTATAACCTGGAAGTGATATGAAACAATAATAGAGGAGACTGTATATTTATTAAATTGCTATTTCTGGAACAGATACAGCACTCCATTCTTCTCAGTCATCTTAGAAAGAGATATACTTTTTATTTCATACTTCTAACTATCTATAGAAATCTTTACTTGTTTCTTCACTGAGGACTTGCGATTTGGGCTTTATCTTTTTCCCCCCATCTGGTTTAAGTGAATAAATCTTATATCATAACACTATCAACTTCCTTAAAGGACCTAATATATTGGTTGGATCTTTGACCATATGGAACAAGGCACTTTTTCCTTAAATGTCCACATGTCATTATCTCATTGATCAATACTTTTCAATTACAAAGAAATAGTTTCAAAATAGCACAAAATGTAGATATTAAGAGATACTTTACGTGCATGTGTGAATGCTCTTTACTGATGGGATGAGAAACCCTATCTAGAGTGGCTATTGTATACACAACTGCTGCTGGTGTTTGGTAGGACTACATCATCTGTGCATTTCTTAATAATAAACATTTATTGACAACGTTAGTTGGTGAAAGTTTCACGTTTCATATTGTCTCAAAGTCCAGGCATATATAGAGTATATACAAGGAAATTTTGAGGTGTATCTTATTCTGTGATAAAATGCCATATTATACATTTGGTGGTTTCAAAACTATGCATGTTTTATACTCAACTGAGTTTTACCATATCATTATGGAATAAGTATTAAGTTGAATGAAAACTTTTCCTTTTTTTGTACTTAAAGCCTGAACAGAAATCAAACATCTTTTCTGAAGCTAACAGACTAAAAAGTAAACTAGTAACTAAATTTTTAGTTTTTCTTGGATTTGATTTTGACAATTTGGATTATGGATTAGATAATTTGTTAAACATAACTGGGTTGTAATATCATCTTTTCTACTAACTTGCTAAATGCTGTTAGGCAATTCACTATGTACTTCAGTTTCCTCAGCTGAAAAATGTACAGGCTGAATCAGATGATTTACTAAGGAACTCTACATTTTAACATCCTATAATGATAAGATGTGGCAGCTAGATGTTCCAGTGGATAGAATGTTAGACATGGAATTCGGATAAACCTAACTTTGGATTCTACCTCATAAACTGACTAGTTGAGTGAACCTGAGCAAGTTACTTAATATTTCTTATTTCATTCTAATCTGAAAACTATAGATAATAACATCATCTGCCTTACAGTTTCATTGTAAAGGTGAAATGACATAACATATGTTTAGCATTTTCCAAACCTTTAAGATCTATAGAAACGGATATCAAATTATCAACCAGATAGCAAAATAGTCATTTTCTCTAATCTCCATAATCCATCAAACCCCTCCAAAGCAGAAATTATGCACCAAATATAAAGATTCTTTAGCTGTTTCCCTAGTCTAGGAAACCTGGAATCCAAATGAAGGTTAAAAAAGTGAACTGACATCCCTCCTGAGTGAACTCAGAATCCCTTTCCCATCTCTCATATTACCTGCAGCAAGACTGCACTAGCCACACCAACAATCCAAAGCAAGAGCTTGAAACAAAACCTACCCCCCCTTTCCTATTTATAGTGCCATGGTAATTTGACTCCAGGCTGTCAAAATTTGCTCAGGCCACAACAGACAACTGATGCTGTGGCAGCACTTCTGGAGAAGAAGTTTCCTGATGTTGTGACAACCTCAGTAGCACTCCAGGAGCAGACACTTTCTGGGGCCATGACAGATAGTGAGCACCATGGCCTACAATGGTCTGTGCTGCAAAAGATTGCTACAAGAGAGCAGAATAACAGAGGGAAGGGGAAAGGACACAAATGTGAACTTGAAATGGAGCTTAACATCACACTATACCCCTCTGTCCAGAACCTCAGAAACCCAAATTATAGAAAATAAAGCACTAGTAGTACCAGTGTGCCAGTTCTCTGAACTACCAGTGTGAGACCAGAGAACTGCAGAACAGAGAGAGCAAGGCAGGGCAATGTAACAGGTCACTACCATGTGGGAAAAGGAGCTATGTGGCACTCCACTAAGGTGAAAGAAAGGGTTTCATATGTACTTAGGGCCACTTATGTTCATCCACAATTCATGAGGGCCAGAGACCTAGGCTTCTGAATCATGAATTGCACAGCATTTGAGGAGGCTGAGATGGTTTGGCATCTAGCTTCCAAGGAACGCATTATCAGAAGCATAGGAGTCAGTGAGAAATATAGTAAAATAAAGAGAATAAAGATTGAAATTACAAATTACAAAAAAGATCACAATAAAGAAAACTCAAAGACTGACCACAAGCAGATAATTATTTCAGCAGTAAGGATATTAGGAACAGAAGGAAATCTGGCCTCCAGATTTGGTAAAGGGATTCAGGCATCTACGAATAAATACTGGAAAACAAAGGAAAAAGATTCAATACTTCATGACCCAGAGGACATGATGGAATGTGAAAACATGCATAGTGTTACTGAGTGGTTCAAAGGAGAAATGAGAATTATGAGAACAGAATTTATGACCTACACAACAAAAAAAAATGGACAGAATAGGAAAATTGTAATTTGTGGTGGAATGTCTAATCAAAGAAATGAGAGAAAAATAGATTGGGAAATGTGATACACAGAAGCAAAGGAAAAGCTAGAGGAAGAGAAGTAAAAATAAAACAAAATTTAAAAAAACCCCAATGACAGTAAAAGAAAAATATGCCCACTATACAAGTGAAATGTACTCATCTTGAAGATGTTTCCCAGAATATGGCAAGATAAAAACTTGTATTATGTAAAAAATAATACAGGATAACTTCCTAGAACTTCTGAACACACAGAATGAAATACAGTTGAAAAAAAACATCAATTGCCTCCAGAAAAAAAATGCAAGACTGAAAACACCAAGAAACAGACTTAAAGGAAATGAAATGCATATAGCACAAGAATATTCCTCACCCATCAATAAACACAGGAGGGAATACAGTAATGTGTTTTGAAGAACAATGGAGCTCAGAATGTAGCTCAGGATGACCTAACCTGCAATTCTGAACTTAACCATTAATGAAAAAAGATGAATGTTCAAAAACAAGGAGGCATTTGAAACATTCTTGGAAAGAAAATCAGAATTTAAGAAATTGTTTCTTGAACACTACAGACAACAGAAAGAGTGCAGAAAGAGTGTATAAATTCAGCAGGCAAGGACAGCAACAGCAATAGAGAACAGTAAGAGATTTCTTTCTAAAGGTACACAAGGAGATGGGAAAGGCGGAAGGTGAAAAGGTGGAAGTCTAGTAGAGTTAACAGTGTAGAAGTCTACTTGGAATATTATGGAAAGAACCTGGTGATATTTGCCTACAGTTGATTTTTTTAACTTTGTTTTTGTAGTACTACATTACAAAATAGGAGGTTATATGAAAGAGAAGATGAGAATACAAGAAAAAAAGGGAAAGTGTAAAGTGGCTGTGTCAAATGGAAAGCTAGCAATGAGGAGAAAGTGAACCATATGATCCCAGGAAGAGAAGAGCCTTCAGGGGAGTGGGTAAGGGGGGAAAAGAAATAAAAAGGGGTGAGGGAGAAGGTACATTTGTTTTGGTGGTGTGAAGAGTTCCCACTGATGAATACCTTCATGGATGAAGAGAGTTGTTATGTGAAGGGAGATAAGGAACTTATACTAGGGGAACTGTAGGAGATCTAATGCTTGAAAATACAACTTACTCTACCCAAAGAGATGGGGAATTGAAACTCCTAGGTATAACTGGCACCTGAGGGGGTTGAAGGGAGTGGATCCAGGATAGAGATTTCATAGTGAATTGTGGAAATCATATAACTAGGAGAGGGCATAAATCAGTGGTGTACAGTATAACAAAGGCTGTGGGCAGTGGAGTTTACCATGGGAACAATGTCTTCTCTATCACCTAGAAGAATGAATACAACAGTCAAACTTGGTAATACTTTAATCAGGAAGATGGCAGCTAATGAATGTTATAGTATGAGTCAACCTTTTCAACATCTTCTAATACTGTGTCTGTACGTGTCTTTCTTTTCTTTATTTCATATTTTATTTTCCCCAGTCACATGTAAAAACAATTTTCATTTTCATTTTTAAAACTTTGAGTTCCAAATTCTCTCCCTTCCTGCCTCCCCCACCCATTGAGAAGGTAAATAATTTGATATAGGTTCTATATGTGTAATCATGCAAAACACTTTCATAATGATCATGTTGTGAAAAACTAACTGTATTTCCCTCCATTCTATTCTCCTTCGTGTTTATTCTATTCTTTCTTTTTCACCCTGTCCCTCCTCAAAAGTGTTTTGCTTCTGACTGCCCCCTCCCCCAATCTGCCCTTCCTTCTATCACTCCACCTTCTCATCTCCTTCCCCTCTACTTTCCTGTAGAGTAAGATAGATTTCAATACCCAATTGAGTGTGCATGTTATTCCCTTCTTAAGCCAAATCCAATGAGAGTAAGGTTCACTCATTCCTCCTCAACCCCCTTCCCTTCCACTATAAAAGTTTTTCCCTGCCTCTTTTATGTGAGACAATTTACCGTATTCTACCTTTCTCTTTCCTTTCTTTTTCTCCAGTACATTCCCCTCTCTTCCTTTAATTTTTTTAGATATCATGCTTTAATATTCAACCCACAACTGTGCACTCTTTCTATATATACTCTTAACTACCGTAATACTGAGAAAGGTATTATAAGTTTAAAATATCATCTTTCTTAGAAGGAATGTAAACAGTTAAACTTTAATAAGTCCCTTATGATTTTTCTTTCCTGTTTACCTTTTCATACTTCTCTTGAGTTTTGTATTTGAAAGTCAACTTTTCTATTTAGCTCTGGTCTTTTCTCAGTAATGCTTAAAATTTCTCTATCTCATTGAATGTCCACTTTTTCTCTGAAAGATTATGCTCAGTTTAGCTGGGTAGGTGATTCTTATTTGTAATCTTAGCTTCTTTGACCTCTGGAATATCATATTCCAAGTCCTCTGATCCTTTCATGTAGACTCTGCTAAATCTTATGTCATCTTGATTATAGCTTCATGATGCTTGAATTGTTTCTTTCTGAATGCTTACAATATTTTCTCATTTACCTGGAAACTCTGGAATTTGCCTGTAATATTCTTAGTAATTTTCATTTTTAGATCTCATTCAAGAGGTGATTGGTGGATTCTTTCAATTTCTATTTTACCCTCTGGTTCTAGAATATTAGGACATTTTTCCTTGATAATTTTTTGAAAGATGATATCTAGGTTCTTTTTTGATCATGATTTTCAGGTTGTCTAATAATTTTTAAATTATCTCTCCTGGATCCATTTTCCAGGTAAGTTGTTTTCCCAATGAGATATGTCACATTGTATGATATTATTTTTTCATCCTTTTGGTTTTGTTTTATGATGTGTTGATTTCTCACAAAGTCATAAGCTTCTATTTGTTCCATTCTAATTTTTAAGGAATTTTTTTCTTCAGTGAGCTTTTGGACCTCTTTTTCCATTTGGTCAATTCTGTTTTTTAAGGCATTCTTCTCCTCATTGGCTTTTTGGACCTCTTTTAGCATTTGGCTTAGTCTGGTGACTTTTTCTTTTGTATTTTTTGTGTCTCCTTTAACAAGCTATTGATTAATTTTTCATGATTTTCTTGCATCACTCTCATTCCTTTTCCTATTTTTTCTCTCTTACTTGATTTGGAAAATTCTTTTTGAGCTCTTCCATGGCCTGTGACCAATTCATATTTTTCTTAGAGACTTTGGATGTAGGAGCTGTGACTTTGCTGTCTTCTTCTGAGTGTGTTTTGGTCTTCCTTGTCACCAAAGTAAATTTTTATAATCAGAAGGTTTTTCCCGTTACTTGCTCATTTTCTCAGCCTATTATTTGACTTTTTAACTCTTTGTTAAGGTAGGGCTCTGTTTCCAGGGTGGAGGGCAAACTGTCCCAAGCTTCAGGGGTTTTATGCAGCTGTTTTCAGAGATACTTCTAGGGACCTCTAAACTTTTAGTTCTGCCAAGGGGGTATGATCTAAGGAGAAGTGTTTATTTTTCCCATATCATATGCTGTGGTCAGAGAGTGACCACAAGAACTCTTTTCTGCCCTAAAACTGTGAGGAGGGCCCCCCTTTCCCCTCTGGTCACAAGTTCTGCTATGCTAGTGTTCCTCATCCTGGGACTGCCACCTGGGACTGCAACTTGGATTCAAGTGTGGGCAAAGAAAAAGAGTCCTGCCTCCATGCTAGCAAAGAGGTCCCTGTAATCTTCTTCTGAGCAGTTGTTCAATCCCCTTACCAGCTGTGGGTTAAAAGGGCTGGAAACAGCCACTGCCACTGCTGATTCAGTCATTCCCAAGGTCTGCTCCTGATTTGCTGGGGCCAGGGCTGTTCTGGTGAAACCTGCATTGGACTGTGCTCCTCCCTCACCCAGGTCCAACAGACCTTTCCTGTCAACTTTCCAGACTGTTTTGGGCTGGAAATTTGTTTCAGTCTTTTTGTGGTTTCTGCTGCTCTAGAATTTATTTATTCATCTTTAAAGAAATTTGGAGGGGTTTGGGAGAGAGTTTAAGAGAGGTCATGCCTTTATTCTGCCCTCTTGACTTAGCCCTCTCATGTGTCTCTTTATTTTTAAGTACTTAATAAAGGTTTACTGATTGATTGATTGGAAGCATATGGACAAGATTTGCAATTATTAATGGACAGTTAACTTTACTTATTTTATAAACATAACCCTAAAGATGGTAGTTGAGCATTTTCCACCTTAATTATTGGATCATTCCCTTGGTGGATATTAAATGATGGTTCCTTCTGAGTAGGGCTTGGTTCATTTCCAGGAAGTCAGGTCACAGTGTCCCAAAGCTCAGACTACTACAACTCTCAACCTCTCAAAAAGGAGGGGGCTGATTCTCACTCCCTCTTCCCAGTAGTTTAAAGGGGCTAGGAGGCAAGAGAACCTGAGAGAAAGGTTGCAAAATGTGAAAAGACAGCCCTCCAAATATGGTCCTATCATGTTGTATAGCCCAAGGATCAAAAGAGACCATGTGTCTCTTTCTCAACCCTTTTGGAGACAGAAAAATGTGGAGGGTGACTTTTGGTTCTTACACAGAAAGACAGATGTCTGGAAACAATACAGTAGATAATGTTGATCATTACTAGGAATGGACCTTTTCATAAAACCATGCAGTGAATATGTGAATGATTTTCTACGTAAAGTTTCTTAGTTCATCCATCAACATGGGCCTTCACAGGATTTACCTATGGAAGGGAACTTAGTGGTCATGTGGTTAAATCTTGTAATTTGACAGACAAGGAAATAGATGGTCAAAAAGTTTTATTTGTTTGCCAAAGGTCACATGTGTACTAAATAGTAGATCTGAGACTCAGACCAAAGTCTCCTCATTCCAAATCCATAAATCTTTCAACAATATCATACTGCCCTAATCTTTTCTATTGTAGCAGTAACCAATTTCACAAATGGTAAAAATGGTTTTTACTTATATTCAGTGGGATTATCTCTATCCTTCCTCCTGTATACCTAGCTATCTAATTTGCCACATACAGAGGTAGGTAGCATGAAGACAGAAAAAACTTAGGCCCCTTTCAACAGAAGCATCATTTGCTCATCTCCTTAGTCTTATCTTTCATCACCAACACTGCTTTCTAAGCAACATAATCTAGTAGTAAGAGTCCCGTAACTGTAATCATTAAAAGAATAAATTAAAATCCCAGCCCCAGTATTTACTAGCTATATCTTTGAGTAAGTCATTTAAGTAATCTCTGTGAATTCCTTTTTCACATCTGCAAAACTGAAAATGATGCTACTTTTACTACTTACCTCACAGGGTAATTGTGAGGAATGTACTTTGTACAACTTAGTGCCACAGAAAGAAGAGCTGATGTTTCTTCATAAAAATTCTATGATGGAGGCAATGCTCATATTAATGTCCCCATTTCCCAGACTGGGAAACAGACTTGGAGTTGGTAAAAGATTTGTCTATAGTCAAAACGATGAATATATGTTCACAGCCAGAACCCTCCAAGACAAATTTCCTAACTATAAATCTACCTCTTCTTATTCTATCCAATTCAGTCAATCTATAAATACTTATCGATTGCCTCCCATATGCATTCACTGTCTGATTCTGATGCCTCATTGTGGTCTGAAAATATTATAGTAAAGCTGGGTACTCAAAGGCTATTACAGCAAAACAAAAGCTTGAGCAGTTTCTGCTCAGCTGAGGAGACTTCAAGGATGGGCCTACTGAATTGAATTGTCTGAAATTTGAACCTGTCTCAGAGAAGTTCATCTCTAGAAGTTCATCATCTGCTGATGAATTGTTTTCAGGACCAACTCACAGAGACCAACTCCCTGTGCAAATGATTTGTATTGGTTGCCTCCCTCCTCCCATTGATGAAATAACAAATCCTTTTAGTGATGAAATCACATCAATCACGCAGTTAAAACACATTTAATAAGTAGCTACTACATGCCTGGATATATGCTAGCATTGAGGACACAAAGGAAAAATCCTCTGTATACTACACTGTGCTAAATTGTACATGATTTCTTCCATTTATTCACTACAGCCAACCTTCTTCAGCATTTAGGCCTCCAATCCCAACCTAAATCAGAGGAGTATATATTTAGAACTGGAAGGGAATTTAAAGTTATCTAATCCAACCTCTTCATTTTATAAGTAAGGAAACTGAGGACTAGATGGATTAAAGGACTTTCTCAGGTGTATAATAACAGTAGCTTAATTCCAATTTTTTTTCACTATTTCTAAATAGCTCTCCCCAAATCATCTTTCTGATTTCCTACTTTGGTGATTCCTACATGGCTACACAAGACTTTCCAGTCTTGGAAAGCTCCTACTTAGCCAAACTGCTAAGTACTGTCTCCGTAGTTCATTTTCTTTTTTTTTATTTTTATTTTATTTTTTTTAAAATTTATTTATTTAACTTTTAACATTCATTTTCACAAAATTTTGGGTTCCAAATTTTCTCCCCATTTGTCCCCTCCCCCAACCCCAAAACACCAAGCATTCTAATTGCCCCTATCACCTATCTGCCCTCTCTTCTATCATCCCTCCCTTCCCTTGTCCCTATCTTCTCTTTTGTCCTGTAGGGCCAGATAACTTTCTATACCCCATTGCCTGTATTTCTTATTTCCTAGTGGCAAGAACAGTAGTTGACAGTTGTTCCTAAAACTTTGAGTTCCAACTTCTCTTCATCCCTCCCTCCCCACCCATTCCCTTTGGGAAGGCAAGCAATTCAATATAGGCCAAATCTGTGTAGTTTTGCAAATGACTTCCATAATAGTCGTGTTGTGTAAGACTAACTATATTTCCCTCCATCCTATCCTGCCCCCCATTGCTTCTATTCTCTCTTTTGATCCTGTCCCTCCCCAAGTGTTGACTTCAAATTGCTCCCTCCTCCCATTGCCCTCCCTTCCATCATCCCCCCCACCCTGCTTATCCCCTTCTCCCCCACTTTCCTGTATTATAAGATAGGTTTTCATACCAAAATGAGTGTGCATTTTATTCCTTCCTTTAGTTGAATGTGATGAGAGTAAGCTTCATGTTTTTTCTCTCACCTCCCCCCTTTTTCCCTCCACTGAAGTCTTTTACTTGTCTCTTTTATGAGATAATTTGCCCCATTCCATTTCTCCCTTTCTTCTCCCAATATATTTCTCTCTCACACCTTAATTTCATTTTTTTAGGATATGATCCCATCCTATTCAGTTCACTCTGTGCTCTTTGTCTCTGTGTGTGCGTGTGCGTGTGCATGTGTGTGTGTGTGTGTGTGTGTGTGTGTGTGTAATCCCACCAACTACCCAAATACTGAAAAGTTTCAAGAGTTACAAATATTGTCTTTCCATGTAGGAATTTAAACAGTTCAACTTTAGTAAGTCCCTTATGACTTCTCTTTGCTGTTTACCTTTTCATGCTTCTCTTCATTTTTGTGTTTGAAAGTCAAATTTTCTTTTCAGCTCTGGTCTTTTCATCAAGAATGCTTGAAAGTCCTCTGTTTCATTGAAAGACAATTTTTTTCCCCTGAAGTATTATACTCAGTTTTGCTGGGTAGGTGATTCTTGGTTTTAGTCCTAGTTCCTTTGCCTTCTGGAATGTGATATTCCATGCCCATTCGATCCCTTAATGTAGAAGCTGCTAGATCTTGTGTTATCCTGATTGTATTTCCACAATACTTGAATTGTTTCTATCCAGCTGTTTGCAATATTTTCTCCTTGACCAGGGAACTCTGGAATTTGGGCACAATGTTCCTAGGAGTTTCTCTTTTTGGATCTCTTTCAGTCGGTGATCAGTGGATTTCTTGAATACTTATTTTGCCCTCTGGTTCTAGAATGTCAGGGCAGTTTTCCTTGATAATTTCAAGAAAGATGATGTCTAGGCTCTTTTTTTGATCATGGCTTTCAGGTAGTCCCATAATTTTTAAATTGTCTCTCCTGGATCTGTTTTCTAGATCAGTTGTTTTTCCAATGAGATATTTCACATTATGTCCCATTTTTTCATTCTTTTGGTTTTGTTTTGTGATTTCTTGGTTTCTCATCAAGTCATTAGCCTCCATCTGTTACATTCTAATTTTGAGGGAGTGAAAGCAACGACTCACCTAAGCTCCTGGAAAAACTCCTCTGGATATATCTGGGGGGAGAGTCTGACCAGACTTTGGAGGTGTAGAATCCAGTGGGAGACGGACTTTGACAGATTCGGAGCCCAGGCTGGACTGGAGGGTCCAAGGGAGGGATCTGTTCCGCGAGGGTAAGACCCCGGCGCACAGCGCAGCGCGGTCGGCGCGGCAGGGCGGAGGCGACCCGAGGGGCCCGAGAGTGGCGGGCGAGACCAGCGGAGCAGGAGATAAGCCAGGCCGAGCCAACGATATCAGCGCAACAGCCTTTGAAATCTTCAGCCTAAAGACGGGACTTCAGTGGGTCACTACTTGAACATCCAGGAGCTGGGATGCCGGAGTGATCAGTAAGTGCTCTCCCCTCCCCCCCCCATGACCGTGAGGGAACCATAAAATTCTTCCCCAGATTGATCCTGGATCAGTGGGAGCAGCAGAAGGGGGCGGGTGGTCTCATAACACCAGAGGCTGGAGAGGTGGCAAAGGGGGATTCTTCCTACCGTGGTGGAGGCTATCTGGAGGGACAGACGACCCAGGGCAGAGAAAAATTCGCACTGAGACCCAAGCAAGCCACAGCCCGGAAACGAGCCCCAGGAGGGGCGGGAACACGCATTAGCCTCTAGGCGTGCCCCAGCCCTCCAGGGGAAAAGGGAAGACAATAGGGAAGCTGGGATCACCATCCCCCGGACCTTGCCTTTGCCTCAGGCCAGCTGAGGAGATATCCTGAGACCAGACCACACCTCCCACACACCTATCAAGCTAAACCCAGGGTTGATCTGGGAAACAACAACAACAAAAAAAAGCCTGCTTTTAGCCTAGACAAACATCAACTCAACTTAAAAGATCTGTATCTTCTGACTGAAAGAACCAAAAGCTACAACACTCAGCCAACATCATGAATCGGAAAAAGCAGACGAAAAGTGAAAAAACCATAGAATCTTTCTATGGGGATAAGGACCAAAACACAAACACCAAAGAGGTCAGAGCTGAGACTGTACTTCCATCTGAAACCTCAGATGGGACTATGAATTTCTCGCAAGCACAACTAGATTACCTGGAACGTCTGAAGAAGGATATAAAAGAAAAACTGGCCAATGATTTTAAAACCATAAAAAAAGAATTCACTGATGAGAACATCAATCTGAAAAAGAAAATTGAAGAAATGGAAAAGGAAGTTCAAAAATTAACTGGAGAGAATAATTCCCTAAAAGGAAGAGTTAATCAAACGGAAAAGGAAACTCAAAACCTAATAGGGAAAATTGATCAGATGGAAAAGGAAACCCAAAACCTAACTGGGAAAATTGGTCGAATGGAAAAAGAAGTACAAAAAAAAAACTAATTTTGAAAGAACTGTTTTCTTCAGTGAGGTTTTGAACCTCCTTTTCCATTTGGCTAATTCTGCTTTTTAAAGCATTCTTCTCCTCATTGGCTTTTTGAACCTCTTTTGCCAATTGAGTTACCCTATTTTTCAAGGTGTTATTCTCTTCAGCATTTTTTGGGGTCTCCTTTTGCAAGGTGCTGACCTGCTTTTCATGCTTCTTTTGCATCTCTCTCATTTCTCTTCCCAGTTTTTCCTCCACCTCTCTAACTTGATTTCAAAATCCTTTTTGAGCTCTTCCATGGCCTGAACCCATTGAATATTTATTTTGGATGTCTGGGATACAGAAGCCTTGACTTCTGTGTCTTTCCCTGATGGTAAGAATTGTTCTTCCTCATCTGAAAGGAAAGGAGGAGATATCTGTTCACCAAGAAAGTAACCTTCTATGGTCTTATTTTTTTTTTAACCTTTTCTGGGCATTTTCCCAGCCAGTGACTTGAATTCTGAGTGTCCTCTCCACCCCCACCTCGCCTCCAGATCCACCCAGCCAGCACTTGGGGTCTGAGATTCAAATGCTGCTTCCCAGCCTCAAGGCTTTAGGTGGGGGTGGGGCTGCTATTTAGTGTGAGATTAAGTTCAAGTGCTGAGGTGGGGGCAGGGTTGCCACAAGGGGCTCAGTTCCCTCAGGGGGTTTATTCAGAGACCTTTAATAATGAATCTGGGCTCCTGCCGGCTTGGGGAGCCCCTGTCCGCTGCGGCCTCCTCTGCTGCCTCCCGAGGGGGCCCAAGTCATGGAGACACCCCACTCCCCTCCCAGGGAAACTGTCTCACTCACCGCCCCCCCCGTGCCTGTGGGTGGAGGGACTTGTGTGGCTGCTGGAGATTCTGTCCCTGAAGCTTGCTCAGATCTGCTCCCCTCGGTGCTGTGCAGCCAAGGCAGGACTGGGCTCCACTCTGGGTCCGGTGCGCGAGGGACCTTTGGTGTCTGTTTTCTGGGCTCTCTGGAACAGAAATCTCCTCCACTCCATTGTTCTGTGGCTTCCGCTGCTGCAGAATTTGTTGGGAGTTCTTCTTTACAGATATTTTATGGGCTGTGGGTTCGGAGCTAGCATATGTGTATCTTTCTACTCCGCCATCTTGGCTCCTCCCCCCTCTGTTGTTCATTTTCACAGTTATCTTGTCCTTATCCCAACTTTTCTTCACTCTCTATGATGTTTGTAAGCACTTTATAGTTTACAGATAAGTTTTGCACCTTCAACAACGCAATGAAATAGGTAGAGTGTTATACCATTGTGGTTTTTTTTTTCTAGTTGGTGAAATTGAAATTCAGAGAGGTTAATTGATTTGCTCAAACTCAGATGATTAGCAAATGATGGCTCTGGGATCTCAATTAGAGCTCTAATTCATTTCATTAAACCATACTTCCTCTCCATAGGGTGCTTTATGGATGAAGAAACTCATAGTTACAATGTGGCTTTTTCCAAAGCTGTGTACTATAGCTGAGATTAGAACTCAAGTTTCCCATTTTCAGATTCAGTATTCTTACCTTCTGGGGAGCTAGGTGGTATGGTGGATAGAGTGCTGAACCTGAAATCAGGGAGACTTATCTGAGTTTCAATATGGTCTCAGATATTTACTAACTGTATTACCCAGGTCCGTCCCATTTGCCTCAGTTCCTCATCTGTAAGAACTGGAGAAAGAAATCACAAAGTATTCTAGTATTTTTGCCAAGAAAATTCAAATGGGGTCATGAAGAGCTGGACATGAATGAACAACAACAACAAATTCTTTTCTACTAGGCCAGGGAAACTTTACATCCTGTTAAATATTGGGAAAAAAATGAGTAAATGAAAAGTTAGGGAGCAGTACAGCAGGAGACCTTTCAATGTACTTAGGTGAAAATTTGCTTGTTACAAAATGGCCAGGGGAAGAAGGAAAACAGCAGGATCCCACTGAGATGAAATTTTACAGAGGCATTCTAGACCAGATGGAGCATTTATTACCACTTAGGATTAACTGGCTAGCAGTTTTGGAGCAGTCAGCACTGATTAGAAGGGCTGCATGAAAATGCCACCATTGGTGGGAGATGCTCTATTTTGCTACTTGACTTTACAAAAAGCTTAAAAATCCTCCTTCCAAGCAGTGATGGCTACATGCCATATATCTAGACTGTCGCCAGTCCCTTCCTTCTTCCTCTCTGTTATCAGTCCAAATATTCATCAATTCCTCCTTACATGACTTTTAATATTTCATTGTTCTCTTGAAAAAGAGAAGCATAGTGTTTTGTTTATGCATTTTCTTTTGAATCGATTTACCATGCCTTACCATTTGCTTAGGAGGATGCTGAGGAGATGGCTGTTTCTTGCAAAGGTAGATTTTTTAGAAATATCTGCAATGTAACTCTCTCCCCTAAAGCATCTCTAGCAACGTGTGCCTGGCAGATCTTCTGAAATTGCAGAATTCTCTCATGGAGATAATTAGTTTCCATGGTCCAGCATCCTTACTATTCAGTGGGTCACCCAAGCAGATACAACTGCAAACCATTTCTCTTTCCTTTTGGAAAAAGAATTTCTTTGGCAGATTGCTAATTTACCAAACACTTACTAAGTACTTATTATATGCTGAAGATTATGTGAGGTGTTTGAAAGGTTCATAGTTCAGATAAACTATAATATTCCCTTCCCTAATACAGTTTATTAAGATCATAAGAAAAAAAAATACACAGATGACTATGATACTGAATAATACATAGAATGGCACGATAAAGGCCCAATGTAAATCATTGTAGGAGATCCTTGGCTTCCTTCAAGGCAAGACTCCAAGGAACCCACAAGTACAAGGGATACTAACTATTGTCATTATTTGGTTCCCAATAGCAGTTTGTGGTTTCTTTAATCGGGGCAGAAACTGGACTCAACTCACTCCACTCTTTATCTACTGCCCCACCTGGTCTCAACCATATGGAACAAGATACCCCTTCTAGCATAAGTTCACCACTTCTAAACTCACCACCATGCTGCTAACTCAAGCTTTGACTGACACCTTCTACTTCAGCCTCTTTTCCCTTCTGAATGGAGGGCTGGAAGGCAAAGTACCAAACTCCTTCCAATGCTTCCTTAATAGAAGGGAGAAATTAGACTCAGTTCACTTTACCTTGGATCTCCTGCCCTGATTGATTTGAACATGGAACAAGATGCCAATGTTGGGTGATCCCTCCTACTGCACCCCCATCCTGCCTCCTTTTGTGTGCTATTTACCTGTTGAGATTTTAAGGTCTCTAAAGGCAGGGATGGTCTTTCTTTATATTAATTGTATGTCCACCACTTAGCACAGTGCCTGGGACATAGCAAGTACCTAATGGATGTTACTTGGATTGGATTCAATTGGATGAAGAGCCTACTAAGGAATCAGATGTGGTAGCCACCTGGGGATTTTGGTTTCAGTTTTGAAAAGAGTTTTCTGGAGGTCTCATTACTTATTTTAAACACTTGAAATGGGAGCCTTCAGATATTCAATGGACAAACAACATATAAAGTCTAATTATTGTAATAGCTAGAAAATATCAAGAAAACTTACCCCAGTTAAGACCATTAGGTCTTTCTCTTCTTAAATAACATTTACTGTGTGTCATAGTCAATGACAAGATATTGTAACATCAAACATATTGAAACAGCAGCAGCTCAGCAAGAATACTGATTCTGAAAACCTTGTCTTGATTAACATGAATGCTCATGGAGAGGAATTCATTCATTATCCAGCAAGCATTCATATTAAACATTTACTATGTGCTAGACACAGTGCTAACTACTGGTGATACGAAGAAAGACCAAAACAATACTGTCCTCAAGGATCATACATATTCTAGTAGGGGATGCAAATATAAATAACTAGGTATATACAAGATATTTATAGAACAGATACAAAACAATCTCAGAGGTGAGTCTATAGCAGCTTGATGGAGTAGGAAAATAGGATTTGAGTTAAATCTTGAAAGAAGCCATGAAAGCCAAGAAGTAGGGGTGAGAAGGAGGAGTGGAACACTCTAGGCTTGGGGGATATCAAATGTAAAGGATTGGAAATGGAAGACAGCTTATTGGATTTGAGGTTACATGTTGGCTAGTATACTTGGATCATAGAGTATGTAAATGATAGTAAAGTATAAGAAGATTATAATGGTAGGAAGGAACCAATTTAAAAAAAGCTTTCCATGTTGGAGGAGTTTGTATTTGATTCTAGAGATAATAGGGATCCACTGAAACTTAATTGAGCTAGGAAATGCAATATAATTATACTACGTAAGCTTTAGAAAAATCTCTTTGATAACTAAATGGAAGATGAACTGGAGAAGGGAGGAATTTGAGGCAGAAACAAATTAGGTTAACTGAGCATTGTAACTGAGGGTTTTAATCATGAAACTATTTTTATTTGTACCATTTTATTAACAATCTTTCTAAAATGTTTTGGTTCATTTTCCTGTCTTAGTAAAATAGTCCACTGATTTACAAGTAGCCCTGACATAATTATACCTAACCTAGAAACATTATAAAATCTTACAAAAATCACAGTTATTTGGAATAGTTCATTTTAGCTTTTTATGTTAGATCAAAGTGAATGAAAAACTCCTATTACCCAGACTATGACATAAAGTCAAACAGTTGACTTTTTGTTTTTGTGTTCATCCTTCATTGCTGAAGAAGACCATGCCATCAGAGAAATGATGACAAGACTTGCACTTGACTTTGTTTGGCATTAGGGAGGGCTATGCAGGTCACCAGCCTCAGTTCTCCTCCAGAACCATCTGAATCCAGTGACCAGATATTCATCAGGATGACTGGAGATGGCCCATTATGTCTCATATAGGCAACTGCTGGACACAAAACTGAGAATTAAGAAATTGTGTTATGCTTTCAATGATCCCAAAATATTTAGCACTATAAGTCTCTCCCTTTTAAACAAATATCTCCTCAGTGATATTTTGTGACTTTGAATCTCAGATATGATCAACAATGACTTATATTAGAGAACACAAAATATTTCTTAAGTGTCTATTGTAATGAAAGGTTCTGCATTAGAAACTGGAGATACAAAGACCAAAAAAAAAAAAAAAAACCAAAAAACTATTCCTGTCCTCAATGAGCTTATATTTTCCTAGGGGATAGAACCCATATGCTAAGATAAGAAAAACAGGATAATTTGTGGATTAATTAAGGGAGAGGACTCTACCATCTGGGAAAAGGGAGTGGTATTAGATCAGGAAAAGTTTCCAAGAGGAGTGATCCTTGACTTGAAACTTATACTCCTCAAGCATGATAGGAATGGCCATAGGAAGTGAGATAGTATAATAGAAAAAGTCACATTCTGGGTGTAGTATGGGCAATATCCTAGCCCATCTTAGCATGCAGGAAAGGCTATTTTTTTCCTAAAATGTCTTGAGACCATCCTTGAATCTTTCTTTGCCCAGGGGAGTAAAGGTTCATGTTGTTATCACTTCCTTGTTGCCCAAATACAACATAGCTACTAGGAGCTCCAGATGTTCTCTGACTCTTGGTTGGTGGATCATGTTGAATTACTCAGTGAAATCAACAAGAGATATCTTCAGTCTCTATCATTTTTGAATATTCTTTTCCTGCTTTGGTCAAATAAATCTGTTTCTATTACTTATTGGATGATAAATTGCCTCATTTTGTTCCAATATTGAACCTAAACTATTAGGGGACTAACCAGAGATGGGCAAACATTCAACACTAGTATTCAAGTCCCAGATCCATCATTTACTAGCCGTTTAATTCTGAGTAATGGGAGATGGAATGTGAAGTTCTGGAAACAGTTAACAGGTCAATTTGGCTGGAACATAGCTTTGCTAAAGGGAGTAACGTCAAATAAATCTAGAATGGTAAACTGGAGACAGATTGTGAAGACCTTTAAATGCCAGGCTGAGGTATTTGCATTTTATCCCTTAGGCAATAGGGAACAATTTATGATATTTGAGAGGGAAAAAAAGGTATAGTCATTTCTGAGCTTTAGGAAGATTAATTTGGCAGCTGCGTGGAGGATCCATGGAGACAGGAAAAACTGGAACCAAGGAGATCAATTAGAAGACTATAGAAAAACTCCAGATGGTAGGTAAGAAGAAATCGAACTAAAGAAGAGGACATGTGAAGAGTGAAGAGAGGAGGATGAATATGTGAATATGAAAGGTGTTTGGGGGAGAGAGTTGAAGACTTGGCAACTGTTTTGTGTATGTGTGTGTGTGTGTGTGTGTGTGTGTGTGTGTCTGTGTGTCTGTGTATCTGTGTGTGTATGTGGAAGGGAGTGAAGGAAAGGAAGTAATTGTAGGTGAGAGTATAAAGAGAGGAGATGTCCTGGGACAGAGTTTGGGATAGCAAGGAATAAGAGATCGATAATTATCAGGGAAAGAGAGAAGATGTTTGTCTGGAAATGGGAGAAGAAAGGTAGGATCATTGCTTGAGAGTCTGACAGAATTTATAAATCTGGAAAATGGCCCAGGCTTATTTATAGACAGCAAGGAAAGAAATTGTAGACAAAGAGAATGTGGAGGTGAAAATGAGAGGGGAATGATTAAAGAAGCAAGCTCACAGAGGCAGTCAGTAGTGGAGAGGCTCAAAAGCACAAGTAAAGATGCTATATTTGGTTAGATGAAAGACTGCTTCTTCCTCAGAGCCTGCATTTTGAGATTACAACCACAGACATAAAAGAAGCCCATGATGAATAGCCCTCATCTTCTCAATAAAGTTGGAGCTGAGGTCTTCTGTTGATTAAGGATAGAATAGATATTCTAAAAGATCTGATTCTGGGAGGATGACAGTCAATCAGGAAAGACTACAAGAATTACCTTGCAGAAGGGTAGACCTGGTTATTATTAGATTACAAATTTGTAGTAGATCAAGGAGATCTGTACATATCTTCCTCCAAATGGCCTTCACATCCTTCAAATAAGAGCAGATATGCAGGGGATGGAGAGGTGAGTAGACAATAATCCAAGGTGGTCAAGTTCAGGGGTAATAGTACTATGGATCAAAGGACGAAATGATAGAAATTAGTGTATTGTTGAACTTGTTAAACTGCAAAACTGAACTTTATAGAAACTGAGAAGGAGGGAAATGATAACAGAGCATAGGAGGTGGACTAGTGGGGTATGGAAGGATGATGGACTAGATATTGCAATGAGGATTAACAATAGATTATGGGGAGTAAAAAACAGATAAAGATGAATAACAGGCTGTCATCAGGGACAGCAGTTTCATAGTTCAGAATCACAGAAGCAGTAGAGATTTACATGATATTGATGTCTAGGGTATTCCAGTGGATGATTGACATTGAGGGGAGACATAGGTGATGGAAGTTGAGAACATTTGACAGACCAGGGTATTTTCTGGTAAATGAACATTTATATTAAAATACCCAAGTAAAAAACAAAATTTTGGTTAGAGAGAAATGAATAAATAGATAGAAGGATGAAAGATTAAAACATTATTAAGTACCCACTATATACTAGCCACTGTGTTATACTAGCCACTGTGTTAAACTTTGAGAATCCAAACACAAAAAGCAATATAGTCCCTGATCTCAAGGAGCTCACATTCCGAACAGTCATAGCAATCTATATAGGGGGGGAAAAGCCAAGAAAGGGTGATTGATCTAAAAACCTTAAAGAGATGGTGAGTATACCCTTAGGGACATTGATTTATAGTCCTTTCCAGCAGTGGAAATGTGGATTTGATTATTGTTCCCGGAGTTGGAGGAGAAAAAGCAAGGGGAGGAAGGAGGACTGGGGCTATGGTGGGAAGATAGCCGGAGAGCAAAGAGTTAGGTATGGAATGATCCATATATGGTAAATTCTCACTAATCAGAGGCCCATGGCATGGGATTGGAGGGGAAGTGGGGATGTTGAGCAGGAGTGCTAAGTCCCAGACAAAGACAGATGGCAAGATTTCCAGAAAGCATCATGGTGAATCTGTAGCAGACTACTGACTTTGAACCAAGATCTGAACTCCTTAAGAAATTGTGAAGATTAATCTAAAGACCAGTATATGATGATAAAGTTATGAATGAGATGATACAGACAGATTAACTAAACATCAAAGAAGAAGAGATCAAGAGGGATAGAAGCAGAAGGGTGATTTTACACTTGGAATGAAGAATTAAGAGTACTTTTTCTTCTTCTGATCCAGTGTATATTATTAAAAAAATATAGGAACCTCCAAGACTTCTTCCTGTACCTCAGTGGTTATCAGCTTTCTCACTAGTTTGCCTTCATTTACCTCCACTGACTCATATCAGTTATCTTAGGCTGTTTCCTAGGATACACTAATAAAATAAAGTTGTACCCCCGGCAGGAATTTTAAAAATACAGCCCTAACACATTTCACAGTATAGTATTTCCCAGAACTTTTATTTTAATAATTTAGTTTCACTAGAGAATACTATCTGTGGCTGGAAGCATTTTAAGTGTTTTTTTTTCTTCCCAAGAGATTAAGTTGCTTCTTTCTTCTTGTTTGAAATCTCCCACAACAAGCGAGTTCTCATTGGCCTGGGATAGCAAAATGATGTTCCTGACATAAGGGTCAGATGGCCTCGCTCCTGCCAAGCACTTGGTCTTTAAAGTTATGGTTGAGGAGAGATGATATGACTAGGGAACTTGTTGCCTGTACTATGTGAAAGGTAATAGGAATATACTGGGGCCAAATGATGAGTAATTTCAATGAACTGTCAGTTCCTCCTAACTTCATGTCAAGAGACTAGGTCACTTGCACTGAGGATATACACAGATGTGCATACTGCTGTCTAGTCTTCTTCAATTGTGCCTAACTCTTTGTGATGCTATTTGGGGCTTACTTGACAAAGATACTGGAGCAATTTGCCATTTCCTTCTCTAGGTCATTTTACAAATGAGGAAACTGAGGTAGCAGAGTTAAATGACTTACCCAGGATCACACAGTTAGTAAATATCTGAGTCCAGCTTTGAAATCAGGTCTTCCTGATTCTAGGTTCAGCTCTCTATCCATTGTACCACCAATGTGCATATATGTATGTATGTAGCTAGATACATAGATAATTAGACATCTATCTCTCCATATATACATATCTTAAATATATATACATATGTGCGTATACACACATAATACATGCATTTTGATATTAGTTCCCTACATCAAGAGAACGTATACAATTAATTTTTTTTCTGATATAATACTTCTTACCACTCCACAATCATTAGAGAGACACATTGTCCTCTGCTGAGAGCAGAATGAGAGATAGGTATTACTAGTATGTATGACAAGTAACCTGGAAAACAACCTGCTCTTTCTCAAATAAATAGCCTTCCCTTGACCATTTGAAAACATTAAATCAAGTAAGATCAGAAGATCACAGGATTTAGAGCTTTAAGGGATCTTAAAGTGCATCTAGCTCAATCTTATCATTTTACCCATGAGGAAGTGGATTTCCAAAAGGGTATAAGTAGTAATCAGCAAAGCTCCAGAATTAAAATTCAGTTCTGTGATCATCATCTTTGGCCACTTCTATTGCAATGTTGATGATCTTCATAACACTACATCTTCTCAGTTCATCAAATTTCCTAACTCTTATGACCTCCATCTATAGTCTATGTCAGCTACCCCTGTGATGATCT
Organism: Notamacropus eugenii; assembly: GCF_028372415.1. Taxonomy (NCBI): domain Eukaryota; kingdom Metazoa; phylum Chordata; class Mammalia; order Diprotodontia; family Macropodidae; genus Notamacropus; species Notamacropus eugenii. The sequence continues at coordinate 231,500,214 of NC_092875.1, read as the reverse complement.
CACATTGCATCTTAGCAGCATCCAGAATTGGTCTATTTTTAAGGCTTTCCACTCTGAAATGTTTACTCTCTGATAACAATTTTTCATCTTTCTTACTGCTTCCCTTTACTCTTAAACCTCTTCTTAACCACTGTAATCTCATGCAATCTGTTTTAGGGTCATGAAGAGTCAGTCACAACTGAAGAAGACTAAACAGCAGTATGCCCATCTGTGTATATCCTCAGTGCAAGTAACCTAGTCTCTTGACATGAAGTTAGGAGGAACTGACAGTTCATTGACATTACTCATCTCTTGGCCCCAATATATTCCTATTACCTTTCACATAGTACAGGCAACAAGTTCCCTAGTCACATCATTTCTCCTCAACTATAAGGGCTAAGAAGCCCTCCTTCATAGCTTTAATCTTTTGTCCTGTATCTCTTCATGCATTTATTTAAAAGGCATTTATTAAGTATCTTCTATGTACCAGGTACTGTGCTAGACATGGAGAATACAACAATAAAGCTGGAACAGTCTCTACCCCCAGGAACTTTAAATTCCATTGAAATAAACAACATGTACACCCAAAAAGTATGTAAAAATAGATATAAAATGAATGAAAAAGTGATTTTGTGGAGTTGAGGAGGGTGCTAGTTTCTGGCTCGATATTACAAATGAATTCCTTAGGAAATGGTACATGAGCTGTGCCTTGAAGGAAGCTAGGGATTCTCAGAGACGGAAAGGAAGTATATTTCAGGTCTAGGGAAGAGTCTGTCCAGTCACAGGTCACAGATGATAGAGATGGAATATTTTGTTTGTGCAACAATCAAAAGGCCAAACTCTAAGTCAACTCCACTATCCACCTTCTCTACTCCTATCACTTAATCACTGATGGAGGAAATCATGAAAGTGTGAAAGGTGGTTCAACTATAAATTTATATATTCTAATCTCAACTTTGCATTAACTTCTTTAAGATAATTTAAAAAACCATTTTAATACCTGCCTATCATCTTATTCATGTGTCTCTTCTTAAATTTCTTCTTTTCCCCAAAACTTCCTATTTCCTCTTTCTCAGCTAATGCTCCTGCCTACTACTCTATTAAAGTCAAGGCAGATCATTATGAGTTCCCTCATTTCCTCATCCTTTCACCTCAAAACTTGTCTTTGGATCAACACATTTTTCCTCCTTTTTCTC